>NC_086179.1:92666672-92969702 GCF_023053635.1 Elgaria multicarinata webbii | reverse complement strand
GTTGGGGAAGGCTTCTACATTGGAATTTCTTGTTTGCAGAAGTATAACAAGACGTCTCTGGGTGACGTGATGGAGAAGGAGAAGCCCAGCAAACAGGAGGTTAATGGTGGTTGCATTGCTGTTGCTCAACTCTGTTTTGATTGTTTTAAAGGGCGGCCTAAATGGTAGCTGTGCTCATCCTCGAAAGAATGTATAAAATGCAAATTAAACAAAAGAAAAATTGCGGGCACAATTCTTTCCCTCTTCACGGCATGATTGGATTTCTAGTGGGGACCGTGAGCTGCATTTGGTTGCAGCTGGAAGCTTTTTGTAAGATTATGCTTTAATATATTTTATTATGAAAATCAAGCCCTGTTCTCACAGAAGCAGATTTTTAAACATGCATATGTGAAAGCATCTGGCACCTTTAACTGAAGAGAGCAGTTGATGCTATGGAAGGAATGTTAGTGCAAACTGAATTGAGTGAAATTTGGAAAGCAGGTGGATGTTTCACTGGAGAACTGTGCTTAGGGTTGGGAAGAGAGATTTCTGCTCATGGTTGCTTGTTTTTGTTTTAAACAGACTGATTAAGTGGAAGTGGCCATTTTGCTTGGTGTGAGGCTGCATGCCTGACAATGAAACCACAATGCAGGGATGTGTGCCTAAGTGTTATGAGGGAAGTCCCTGTGTGGCGGTGAGGGAAGGAACTTGGCATGGGGTTACTGTGGCGCTACACCCCACAAATCAGTTCTCTAATGTATGTCTACATTTGTAAGTCTATTGTGTTTAGAATGTTGACCTGAGTGAGTGGAGATTGAATATCTTAGGAGCGGGGAGAGGATATATAAGGGAATGACTGAGGTGATTATTTATTTATTTATTTATTTATTACGTTTCCATACCGCCCAATAGCCGAAGCTCTCTGGGCGGTTCACAAAACCATAAGGGGAGGGGGTGTTTTTAAAGTACTTTGGTTCGAGAGAGAATTGGAGGATCAGGGTAAAGAGGGTTGTCTTTTGAGTGTAGTGTGCAGATAGTCAGTGGGTGTAGATTAAACAATCCTGATAATAAAGGAAGTTCAAGAGTGAAGGTGTGAGAGAAAGGAAAGCGTGTATGAGAAGAGAGAAAGGATTGGATGAGAGGTTTTGACAAGGGTCTGAAAAGTTTTATTATGAAACAAAGTTTGTGAACATTGAAATAAATTTTTATTCAGTTTGTTTTACTACCACAAAAATCCCACGTGTCTCCTTGGCATTTATCACCTGCAGTTATATACATATAACACCCGTTCTGACATTAACTCACCATCAGCACATATAATTCACAGCGCATTATTTTATTCCTGAAATCATTCCTGTTTAACCCCTTTCTCCACATAGTTTGTAGAAAGGTGGTGTTTGTCCCTCACCTCAGGCACATAAAGTGGTGGCGCTTAGCTTGAGCAGGGAGTGTCCGCGGACAGGCCTGTTGTGAAGAGCCTGTGTTGTGGCAGGAACCACCAAAAATGTCACATAGTGAAGCACAATGGGGCTGGATTGGACAACATGCCTGGACCAATCGAGGGTTATGCAAGGGTTGTTTAGTCCTTGAATAACTCACAGTGAGGGTTTGCACAACACAGCACAATCCCTGATCAACCCTAATCAGGGTTGCATACTCAAAATGGCAGTCACACATGCTTGGCATATGCCATGGTTCATCGTGGGTAAAATAACCCATGATAACTCACCACGTCATGCAAACTGGGTAAGAGTCTGGTCTACTTCTGGTGTAGGCATCTTCATGTCTAAGCTATTCCTTGCAAATTGCTTAAGCCTATCTCTAGACTTGCTTGGTCAAAATTCCAGTTCCATTACCAGCTTATATCTGCTTGTCGTTTCCCTTGTCTATGTAATTGTACAAATGCAGAATACATGGATAACAATGAACATTTCTAAAATCTAATTACCTCTCAAAGAGGAGCTATTGTAGCCCAACCCTGCAAATGTAAATGAAGTTGAGAGGGAAAGAAAGAGAGTGCATGTCATCTGCTTTGAGGGAATAAATAGCTTTTCAAATGTAAACTATTTCACAATGGAGCAGTATGAAGGAGACACTCATGATAATGATGTCCCCGAAGATTAATTTCATCAGTTTGTTTTTAGTTGGGTTTTTTTTTTTTTTTAGCATGCTGGCCAAAAATATTTATCAAAGCGGATCCAATTAAGTCCTCATGCCAACCGAACTGCTTCCATCAGTGGAATAGAGAGGGGGTGATCCCCCCTTTCCCCTGCAAGCACCCCACTCTGGAGAGTTGGGGGCCGTCTGGAGCACATTTTGGGGTGCACGACTCTTCAGAAGGGAGGGGAGGAGAAGGAAGTCCCATCACATGAACAGAAATCTATCTGCTCACACGATGTTGGATTTCACCTAAAATCTCTGCACGTGGAATATGTTTGATCTGGTTTATGAAGTTGCAATTCAGATTTACCACTGGAGATTAAGATAAGCACTGAAATTTCCCTTGTGGCATTGTTTCATAAACGTGGCTGCTATTTTGAAGTCCATGAATGACTGGTTTGATAGATGACCTTGTTTGTATGTAAATTAGTTATTTAAAATACATGTAATCTTTTCCAAATAATTACTGTTCGGGAGGCAGCCTAGCTGAGTCCGAAGATGAAATCCCAATATGTGTGAAGTATGCATTTCTTGACAGTGTTTCAAATTATGTTAATGTCATGTATTGCCTTTTCAGTTCTTAATATTGTGAGAAAAAAATTGAACGGTATCTCAGTTTTCCAATATCAATAGTTAGTGCAACTGAGGTGTACAGGAAAGCTTCCATGTTTTGATGTCAAATGGCATGGAAGAATGGGTGACTCAGGTCATGCCTCCTGTCACCAAACTTCTCTGCCAGGTTGTGGCAGAAACAATAGATCTCCCCAGGGGAGATGCATGCAGGACCCCATCTCCAGAGGAGATGCAGAAACATTTTGGAGAACAGGCCGTGGTTCTGCAGCATTATGCTCCAACGTCATCCTACTGAGATCTCTAGGATTCATGGAAAGAATATTATTCCACATGGCTTTATTAAGTAATGTTGCTGAGCTTCACAATAGCCTGGCCAGCAGACAGGGCATGCAAATATGGTGTGCTCATAAAGCATCCTAATATCCTGAAATAGGCTGCCCTCTCCCCCAGAGTAGTTCTTCCTTGGTTTGGATGGCATCCAAGCTGGGGGATCATTCCTCCCTTGCATCCAACTCCATTACCTGGTTGGGCAAGAAGGGATGTTGACAAGTATAATGAACCATGCTTTTGTGATGTGAGTTTTACCTAGTTGCGATCCTCATTTTATTGTGGGATGAGCCCCCACCCCACCCCTATATAAATAACCCAATTTTGGATAATAACGAGGCATTTCAAGTTGATTTATTTCTTTGGCACTAAGATGGCAGGGCATTCACTGGACAAGACATCTCTTCTATAATTAACAGAAACAAGGCCAGATTCCTGGGCAGGCTGTGAGAGTTATATATGCCCCAAGGCAGGATATGCATCGGTGAGAGAAAGAGAGAGCCCTCATTCTTGTTACAAAAATTGTGGATTACAACCCAATTAAATCAAATAAAAGGCACCCGGGTTTTTAAAGGAAATAAAGGAAAGTTTATTTTCCATCTCAGGTACCAAAAATCTCTTTGCACAAAGGTCCCTCTCCCTTGCCAATGTAGAAGAAAAGGGCCCGGAACAGAAGTTTAAGTTTCATTTTATACAGGGGGGAAACATTGTACACAAATAATTGGTTGCTAGCTCAAATCGTCACAGCTGATCCTCCTCCCTGTTTTCCTGACATGCCCAGATGGGGAGAGACCCCCCCGTTGACCTTGCAAAACTCCATTATCACATGATCCCCTTAGCAATGAATCCTGGGGCATTCCTGCCGCGTATTCCATTGTCTTTAACTAATACCTGTCCACCACTCCCTCCCTGGTTCCTCCCCTTCGCAATGTCCCCTGGGACATTCCTGTCCCACCTTGCCTACGTGGCAGAAACTTCCCACTTTACCTTCCTTTCATCCAATCAGTATTCACTGTCCTTTCCCAAATTCCCGCTGGAGTGTGCGGAAAGGTAGGTGAAGAAGAAGCCCCCAGCCCTCAAGATGGCGCCTGACATTCCTTTCGATGGGCGAGCTTCCCACCTCTTATTTCTCTCCCTGGTTTCCCGCTGAGCTGTGGGGAAAGGAAATAAGAGGGGGTGTATGCCAGCTGTGCAAGCAAGCGCCTGGTGATTTAACCAGCGGTTTAACTAGCTAGGGCCCGTCCTTTACACCTGAGTAAGCGACCTTACCCAAATAGGTAAATGGGACTTTTCTCTCCTACCTGGGAGTAGAGGGTCTACTTGTCTAAATCACTTAGAAATCACCCAAGGATGGCATTTTGGGAAAGGGAAATGAGGGATCTTTATTTATTTATTTATTTATTTATTTATTTATTAAACTTATATACTGCTCCCATAGCCAGGCCTCTCTGGACGGTTTACAGAAATTCTAAAATTGAGGTAAAAACAAATATACAAAATTTAAAACTCTAAAACACAGGACATACACACATAGAGCATTAAAAACCAATTAAAAAACTAAACATGTGGGTAATTAGGACACTTCCAAGACATGTGGGTCTTGGAAGAAGGAGGGGAGAGAAGAAATGGGCAAAGGGAGTAGTGGGAAATCAGTTATTTTTCCATAACACTCTCTGACCAGGTCCACGTGATCATGGAAGGAAAATAAACCACAGTGGCTTATTTTCCTTCCCCACCAGTGCTGGTCATGAGCAGTCTAATTAGCAATCTTACCCTTGCCCAGCATGGGTTGTCATGATGTCCCAAACCCAGCAAGGGTGGATGGCTGGGGTGGTTTGCAAACCCCCCTGAAACCATAAAACAAACCATGGTTTTCAGAGTGGTTTGTAAACCACTTGAGCCACCCACCCAAGCCAGGTTTGGACATTATGGCAATAATGAGGGTAATTAAATTTAATTAATAAGGGTAATTTCCTGGTGAGGGTAATTATGCTACTCAGGTGGCTTTCAATCGGCATGCACGGGGAGGGAAAATAAGCCACCGGGGCTTACTTTCCCCCCGTGATGGTGCTGCTGTTGCTACCATGCCATTGCGACAGTCAGATAAAGAGGTTGAGGGGCTCATATGGCTATAAGAAAATGCGGCTACTAGCTCTGGTGCTAAGAAATGTCAAAAGAAATTTCTTTATTCTTATCCGAAATATAAAAATTTTAAAATGTTCAAAAAAGCTTTCAACCGAATTTGTACAATGCTCAACATTTCAGATCTGGAGATCCTTTGTCCGGAGCCGTACAACGAAACAAATTACTTTTTGAAGTAATTATAAATTTAAAACCATCTAGATATTTTTTACAAAACTGCAGTCGTGTTCATTCTGTCTCCATCAGCAGTCAAACACTTTGACTGCTGATGGAGACAGATTGAACACAACTGGGTTTTATTAAAAAAAATATCCAGAAGGTTTTAAGTTTATAATTACTTCACGACTGCGTTTTTGTAAAAAAAATATCTAGAAGGTTTTAAATTTATAATTACTTCACAAAGTAATTTATTTCGTTGTATGGCTCCTGACAAAGGATCTCCGGATCCGAAATGTTGAGCTTTGTACAAGTTTGGCTGAAAGGTTTTTTGAACATTTTTTAATTTTTATATTTTGGATAAGAATAAAGACATTTCTTTTGACATTTCTTAGCACGAGAGCTAGTAGCCTCTTTTTCTTATAGCCTTTTCGTGGTGCTTTTCCCCTCTTTTCCCTCAACTAGGGGCTCATATGGGCCATGATTCAGGCTCCTTCATGCTCCCAAACCAGCAGGAACATAACAGATTGAGAACTGGCCTCAGAATTACCCAAGATAGTTTTCACTTCTATTTCATTTTGGAAAATAGCTTGGTTTGCTGAGCCCAGTTCTGAATTCAACCGAGCAGGCAAGGTTCACCTATAATTAATTTCATGGTGTTCTCAATCAGTGCAATCCAAAAGAATATAGTGGCTAAGGTGTTTGACTGGGAGTTGGGAGATCCGGGTTCTAGTCCCCACTCGGCCATGGAAACCCACTGGGTGATTTTGGGCCAGTCGCAGACTCTCAGCCCAACCTACCTCACAGGGTTGTTGTTGTGAGGATAAAATGGAGAGGAGGGGGATTATGTATGCCACCTTGGGTTCCTTGGAGGAAAAAAGGCAGGATATAAATGTAAATAATAATGATGATGATGAATAATGAAAAAAATGTATAATTTTTAATGTACTTTTTTCTTTTTCTTTTTACAGAAGTGAGAAGATGCAAAGAAATGTGAAGGAGGGGTGAATTTATGAATGACTATGAAATGAGGGGAGAGGGATTGGGAATAATTATTGAGAAAGGTGGAGGAAAGGGGAGCCAGAAGGGTTTTATTTTTCGGGTGATGAAGCTGTACATAATTTTTGTCGTCTTAGGTTGTTCCTGTTGCTAGGTAGCCAAGTAGATACATTGATTTGAATCTCTTCCAGATGGAATGCAACGTGTCTGTTTTCTTTCTTCTGTTCTACATGATACTCTCTCTGACTATTAACTAGACTTTGATGTTAGAGTAACCATGGAGGATGCAGCCATAGATCCATGTAAACTGAGCTTTAGTGCCCATTGCAATGGTATCCTAGAGATGATACTCAGCTCTACTTCTCCTTGTCGCCAGAGTCAGCTGGGGCTGTGAAGATGCTGGACCAGTGTCTGGAGGCTGTAATGGGCTGGATGAGGGCCAATAAACTGAAGCTGAATCCTGATAAGATGGATACTGTTGTTTTTATACTGTTTTTATGTGTGTGTGTGTGTGTGTGTGTGTGTGTGTGTGTGTTTTTAAATTGTATACTTTTAATGTTTACTATTTTTAAATTTTGTTAATCGCCCAGAGAGCTTCGGCTGTGGGGCGGTATATAAATGTAATTAAATAAATAAATAAATAAATAAATAAGATGGAAGCTCTGTGGATTGGTGGTTCCTTAGACCTATAATTGGGTAAGCGACCTGTTCTGGATGGGGTTGCACTTCCCCTGAAGGAGCAGGTGCGTAGCTTGGGAGTACTCCTAGATCCATCATTGTCACTGGAGGCCCAGGTGGACTCTGTGGCATGGATTACCTGGGGTCAGCTTCGGCTGATACACCAGCTACAGCCTTTCCTGGACAGGGACAACCTAGCCCCAGTGGTGCATGCACTGGTAACTTCCCGATTAGACTACTGCAATGCACTCTATGTGGGGCTGCCCTTGAAGATGATACAGAAGTTGCAGCTAGTGCAAATTGCAGCAGCTAGACTGCTGGCGGGTACATCTTACAGAGACTTCATAACACTGGTCTTAAAGGAATCGCACTGGCTGCCTATACACTTCCAGGTGGAATTCAAGGTTTTGGTTACTTTCTACTGTTAGTTTTTCCCTACCCTGTGCCTGCTTACCCTACCCTGTACCTGTTTGCATTCTCTTCCCCTCCTTATTGTTTTACTATGATTTTATTAGATTGTAAGCCTATGCGGCAGGGTCTTGCTATTTACTGTTTTACTCTGTACAGCACCATGTACATTGATGGTGCTATATAAATAAATAATAATAATAATAATAATAATAATAATAATAATAATGACATTTAAAGCCCTAAACGGCTTGGGATCTTGATACTTGAGGGAGCGCCTTGCCTTATATACGCCTGCCCAAGACTTGAGATCTGTTGGAGGAGCCCTTCTCTGCATACCACTAGCGCAACACATACGCTATGGTGGGACACGGGAGAGGGCTTTCTCTGTGGTGGCACCCCGACTGTGGAATGCCCTCCCCCTGGAGGCCCGATTGGCGCCAACATTGATTTCATTTCGACGCCAAGTAAAAACATGGCTTTTTAACAAAGCCTTTGATGGTTAAACTCGCTGGCACATTGTTTTAACTGTTTTAATTGTTTTACTGCTTTAAAATTATAAACTGGTTTTAACTTGATTCATGGTTTAATTTGTTTTTAGCTATGTATATTTATTGTTTTATATTGTATGATTTTATCTGTATGCCACCCTGAGATCCTAGTGATATAGGGCAGGATAAAAATGTTTTAAATAAATAAAATAAATAGAGAAGAGATCAATTGGTCCATCACAACATTTGCATGAGAAGAGAAATTCCTAAAATTACCCTGAACTGTGCCAAGTGATGCTTTTCACAGCCACACTAATGACGTGCAAACCATTTTCTAAATGAGAATGTTTTCTTCATTTACTTTACACCTCAACAAATCTGTTTGGAAAAACTGTCGTGATGCTGGTAAGTTGCAAAGAAACTGCCTGGAACTGCTAAGTGGAATGACGGATCCTCCACGCCATCTGAGCTGGACATTCTGCCGAAAAAAGTCCCACAGAATTCCATGTAGCATCTAAGAACATGGCGATGGTATGTCTCAGCAGGATGTGTGGGGAAAATGGCCTCCTGGTGTTTTTCAGATATTCAAAATATATTGTGTGAACAGGTCCTTGGTCTAGGGAAGCTCAGGCTTGGAATACCTGTTTCAGGTTACTACTGCGATGCTGCTGAAAATGACTTCCTTTGCAGCAATTTGCTCCTGCCTTAGCAGTAGCATGTAGGAATACACACCACATGATTCAGCTTCAGCTGATAATCCAGCTGCATCCCTATCTAAAGAAAGCTCTATATTTACTTAAATAAATAAAAGTTGTGAGCCTTTGCATCTTTGTCCAATTGTTGCTGAGAACACAGCACAAGAACATGTAAATTCAAAATACGATGGACCCGATCAGGTTGTGAGTATTCCTTCATGTTACAGCTGATGGCTGTCAAGCCCCTACTGGAAGACTCATCCTTGGAGGTGGAGCTGGAGAACTAGGATTCACCCGCCATCAGCAATGCCCAGGATCTGCCAGTAGACTAGGAGGAAGCTGGGCCCACAGAAGTTACTACTGTGCATGAGGGCATCACCTGTGGAGGACGAGGGTTCTGCCTCAGAAGTTCTGCCAGGAACACACAAGCACACAAGCCAGGATTGGACTCAGGATAAATAGCACCCTGGGTGAGGAGTGACTTTGGTGACCTCTCCCCACCATAGTTAGTTTTGCAGGGCCATCCAGAGGATTTATGGGGCCTGGTAGAGGTGCAACGGCCACTGAGAGTGGCATTGTTCAAAGCCTTGACCTCTTAACCACTGTGCTACGGTTTGCACAAGCCAAAGTTCGAAAAGCCACATTCTGAGCAGTTGCACTGCATTATGCACACAACAGAACTATCACAGGTTTTATTCGTTTTTGTTTTGTTTTCTAGTAGTTACTATCTTTTGGTAAGTATTTTTTTATTTTATTTTACAGCATCCATTATCCTTATCTTTAAAAATAATCAATAAATGTTATAAATAAAAATAATATCCCACCGACCTCTTACAGTGTACAGCTTTATTTTATTAGTATTTAAATAGTGCTTATAGTGTTTACAGTATTTGAAGTGCTAAGTGCTGGGAAACGTTGCTTCGAAGTAGAGATGTGTTCCACTGATTTTTAACTAGTGCAAATGACATTGAAGTGGAAGTTGGGGAAAAAACATACTTTAAAATTATTTGAAGGAAGAACATTTTTTTTAGTTTAGTGCCCAAGCAACCCACAGAAATTCGGGGGGGGGGGGGAAGGTTACAGATGCTTGCTTTTGCCACTTTAACTTACTGCAGACAGTACATTAAAAACAACACCAACAACCCAGCCATTGAGCTCAGCTTGGCAACCTTCTCAGCACAGATGCCTGGGTAACTACTCAGCTCACCCATCCCCAAGGCCGGCTCTGCCCCAAGTCCTCAGAGAAATGTGCCTGAAAAGTCAGGAACCTAGAAGGAATGCTAGATTGAGCCAGAAGCCACCTTGTGAGAAAAGGTCTACTCACATGTTGGAGGCTGGCTCACAAGGGGCCTGTCTTAATGAGGGGTTTGCCCTGGGGTAGTTCTGTAATGGCGGCAGGTCATCTATATGATGTAGCCGCCATCGCAGAGTTATTCCCCTGAAGCCCCACTTCAAAAAGGTTGGGCACTTCCCCTGACTTTTTCAAGCCAGTGAGGGGCAGACGCACATCTTTGGTCTACCCCCCTCCTCCAGCTTTGCGCCGGAGGTGTGTCCCCATTCCCCAGCCACTGGCAAACCCTGACTGGGTCACCATCGGCAGTGATAGGGGGAGAGAGCAGTGCAGAAAGCCAAATGGCCGCTGGGCCGGCTATGCACCTCTGTGGACCTGTGGGGCAGTGCAGTTAAAACAAAACCAAAGATGATCCAAGGGTGGTGGGCCTGGACAGGTGGGAGGGGAAGGCCAAGGAGGTTGACTGACCACTGGGCTGCCTCCATGCCTCTGCGCAAAACCGTAAACAACAACAATGGATGGGGCGCTGGGGTGCCAGGACAGGGGGGAAGGCGGCTCCTCCCTCCCTCCCCTCCTGTCAACCCCTCCTCGCTCTCTCCTTCGGCCACCTCCCCTGGGGAGAGCCAAGATCAGCTCTGTCCCCCCAGGAGAGCAAGGTAAAGGGGGGATGGACCAAGGAGGGACGCACCGAGCCGCAGCGGCGCCCATCTCATGGCGCAGCAGAACGGCTCCTTCCTCCCCTCCTGTCGCAGCCCCTGCATTCTCTCCTTCGTGGGGACAACGCAAAGGAGAGTAAACGCAGGGATTTGAGGGCACATGGCGCCAGTGCGCTGCCATCAAGATGGGGGCAAGGAGGACTTTTCCCATCTGCTATCACTAAACAGCCCACAGCTAAGGCTCGGGTGAGGGTCCAACCGCCTCTGCACAAAAATGGCAGTGGAAGGCTGAGAGAGTTACTGGAAATAATGTTGATCAGTCCAGCTGGAATCCAGCTTCTTTTGATTGACCTCTGGACTGCTACCTTGACTGATTCCTGGTGTGTGTACTTCTGAGCTGAACTCTGACCCTCTGTCTGCCTGCTCTTTGTCTGCTGTGTTGCCTTGGGACATTGTTGCTTATGACCTAGCCAGCTGAGACCTTGCCTTTTCCCTGATCTCTGGTTGTGCTGACCACCTTGGAACTCTTGGACCCTTGGACCTGCAACTGCTAGGCTCGGACTCTGAAATAGTGACCATTACAGGGTTATTTATTGCAGAGAGGACATTTTTCAGTGGTATCCCCATGGTGCTCAATAATGTGCATATAGGCTGTATACATTTATACAAATACACAAATATTTATTGTATACAAATATTTATTGTCAATAATACTGGTCCCTGGGCATGGCTAAAGCAGAAGCCCAGTGGATTCTAGTGAGCCACAGCAAAGCCGTACTTATCAGGTTAGGCATGAAAGGAGAACCAGAAAGGGGGCAAAGTCAATAGAAAGAATGGTACCCAACATGTTTTGAGTATCTTCATAAGAGCAGAGGATAGCTTTTTGCAGGGGAAAGTTTTAATAATGAGGGAACAAGACGTGCAACAGAGGTGCTGACAACAGTCCAG
Source organism: Elgaria multicarinata webbii (assembly GCF_023053635.1). NCBI lineage: Eukaryota > Metazoa > Chordata > Lepidosauria > Squamata > Anguidae > Elgaria > Elgaria multicarinata. The sequence goes on along the minus strand of NC_086179.1, from coordinate 92,958,199 downwards.
GCATTGAGTCCCAGGGTTTCTGATTTAAAGGAGAGTGGGGAGGATCCTGTTGGGTAGTGATGTCTCATGGGAGAGCTCCTAGGGAGGTTCCATCTTCTGAATTGTGGGATACCAGAGGTTGGAGAAGGTTGGGGGGTAGGCTAGAACAGGTGGTGGTTTGCCTTCACGGGAAGGTAGCCTGACACAATGAGCCCATCTCTCAGGGTTATATCTGCATTGTGCTGGCTGGCTCTGTGTGGGATATCACTCCTGCTGCTTCCAATTCCTCTGGCATGGGGCCATAGCTCAGTGTGATAGAGTACGTGCTTTGCATGCAGAAGGTCCCCAGTTCGATCTCTGGCTTCTCCAGGTAGGGTGAGGAAAGAATTCTGCCTGAAACCCTGAAGAGCAACTGCTGCCAGTCAGTGTCAACAATACTGGGCTAGAGGGACCAATGGTCTGACTCAGGACAGGGGCAGCTTCCTGTGTTCCTATGTCTCCCACAGCCGCCTAAAAAGAAGGCATTTTATTGAGGAAACATCAGGAGCTCTGCCTCTTACTTCGCCCATCTACCCAGCCCTCATTCTAGCAGTTGCTGTTTATGCCACAGGTGTTTCCAAATCACAAGGGAACCTCCACGTTGCCATAGGAGAGGCAGGAGCTGATCTTCGACCAGGAATGAGATCGAGAGCATGAAGCAGGGAATGTTTTCTTGATTCAGACAGGTATGTGTAGCCACTGGGATGGGGTAGAGAAATTGTTCAATCTACGCTTGTAACTGGGCACTTGTGGATTTTCGCGGGTCCCTCTCATGATGCCATCCACCTCCTGCGCGCCTCCCACTGGTTTCCCGCTCCTTCTGCCATTTTTTCCGTGGTAAAATAGTCCAAACAAATGCGACTCTTCTGAGTTATCATGAAATTGGCCGCCATTTCCTACCGTTTGCAGAGAAGTTTCACTATAAAGCACCCACAAGAGGGCGCTGTCCCACTACACTGAATGGGCCATGTGGTTGCAGCTTGTTTCCCCTTTGTCTCCTCTGGGATTCTTCTCATCACTATAGCGGAAGAGCAGCAGGAAGGAAGAGCAACGATAAGGAAACGCGATCCCCCCCCCCCGTCTGATGATCCCTAAAACACAAACATTTGTCGCCTTCTAGCATTTCTTTCCCAGAGCAGCTGTGTCATGCTCAAGGGCCATCACAATCAGTAATTCAATTTCAGTTGAATAGTTTCCCCTCACAAAGATATTCAAACACATTGGGAGCTATTTCAAATTAAAATTGCGCCTCATTGCCTGTGCTTGTTGCATTTTTCAGCTTAGGACTGGAGCCTGTCAAAATCCAGAGCTAACTGCTTTTCAGGCTACCCGACAAAACAGTTTTACCGGTCAGACCAGTAAAAAAACACAACACTTATATGATCATCTTACCTCCCTGTCGGAGGTACCTGATGCGGTGTTCTGAGACTGACTGGCCCATCTCTCCATTCTGTCGCACGTAAATAGCTTTCTATCCATGAATTACAGGGCAAAAGGCCAAATTGTTGTCTTCTGGAGGTGTATCCTTTATGTGTTCCACTCTCCAGCCACATCCAGTTGTTCTGCATGCAAGGCAGTGTGATTGCCTGTCAAGGCTTTGTGTAAAAGCAATTGCTTGGAGGCCAGTTGCTGGCATTTAAACAAAAAAAATCACTGAGTGTCAACCTTATTTCTTTTTCAAGGATGCTGTTTGGAAACCACATTTGAGTCACTTGGGTGAAAGAATGTTTGGGCTTTTTGTCGTCTCTTCTGCCAAGATTCTTGCATTGGTTATTTCTCGGTTGGACTACTGCAACCTTCTTCTCACTGGCCTTCCTTCTTCTCACATCAGTCCGTTGGTTTCTGTTCACCACTCTGCTGCTAAGATCATCTTCTTGGCTCGCTGCTCTGACCATGTTACTCCACTTCTGAAATCTCTTCATTGGCTTCCAATTCACTTCAGAATCCAATATAAACTTCTCCTGTTGACCTACAAAGCTTTTCACAGTCTAGCTCCTTCCTATCTTTCCTCTCTCATCTCACACTATTGCCCCGCTCGTGCTCTTCACTCCTCTGATGCCATGTTTCTTACCTGCCCAAGGGTCTCCACTTCCCTTGCTCGGCTTCGTCCATTTTCTTCCGCTGCCCCTTACACCTGGAATGCTCTTCCAGAACATTTGCGAACTTCAAGTTCAATTGCAGTTTTTAAAGCTCAGCTAAAAACTTTTCTTTTTTCTAAAGCTTTTAAAACGTGATTTTGATCTTACTTTTATACTGTTAGTTTTACTCTCCCCTGTGCCTGTTTGGTGCATTCTCTTCCCCTTCTTATTGTTTTATTATGATTCTATTAGAATGTAAGCCTATGCGGCAGGGTTTTGCTATTTTATTGTTTTACTCTGTACAGCACCATGTACACGGATGGTGCTAAATAAATAAATAAATAAATAATTAGAACGATCCTGCTTTGTGATTATTCTCACCATGGTTTTATATTATTTACCTACTTTGTGCCTTTATAAATTGGCTGGAGTTTCTTGAGCACAGCTGTTCCTTGTGGCTCCATGTCTTATCTTTACTTTAATAACTCTGTTAACCGATGTAGGGAATATTGTCAGAGAACCACCTCTGTTTAACGCGTTGGGCTTCCGTTATAGAAATAAACTGTGAAAATGCGTAAATCAGAATGTATCTAAGCAATTTGCCCCTTCTCCACACTCCGTCTCACTTTGGCCTGACTGCCCTTTCAAAAGTTGTCTGCTTGACATTATATCTCATTTTCATGTAACGACGAACCCATTTTCATCACAGTGGGCTATAGAAGCTCATAGACATCCCACAGGGAAATTTTATTCTCTGGCTCTGTTAATGAGTTCTTTGCTTGAGTCTTGGAATTCCAGGTTTCACGTGATTTGATTGTTGTCAACAATAGAACCAAACCTTAGCCCAGGTGTTTGTTATCCTCAGAGCTTCTTCATACAAGTGTTCTATAGCATGCTCATGACTGGCCACTCACGGATGTTCATGGGTCATTTTGACGATGCAGTGATCCTCCTGTGCGTCTCCCACTCCTTCTGCTCTTTCGTCTGTCACAAAATAAGACGCCCAAAACCTGACTTTTCTGAACTATAGCGATATTTGTTACTATTTCCACATGCAGGAGAAGTTGCGCTATAAAACATCCAATAGAGGGCATTGTCCCACTAAACTGAACAGGCCATGTGGTTGCTGCTTTCTTCGGCTCGCTATTGCAGAAGAGAACCAGGAAGCAGAGCAACAGTAAGGAAACATGATTTCCTGTCCTGAGGAGCTTATAGTATAACATTTGACAGCCAGGGATTGACTAGAAGGTGGCCTTGAGAAAGAGAGAGGGTAGGCAGAAGGAGAGCTTTCCATTCCCAATGACAACATTAATATGATTGGCAGGTAGGAGGAGAAACTGATGGGGGGTCAGAATCATGGGGAGAGGGGAAACCTTCACCAGCCACAGGTGGAGTTAAGGTGGAGAGAATGATCAATGGTTTCAGAAGCAGCATAGAGACCAGGAAGTTAGAGGAGGGACCTTCTGACTGTTAGAGCAGTACGACAATGGAATCAGTTACCTAGGGAGGTTGTGGGCTCTCCCACACTAGAGGCCTTCAAGAGGCAGCTGGACAACCATCTGTCAGGGATGCTTTAAGGTGGATTCCTGCATTGAGCAGGGGGTTGGACTCGATGGCCTTGTAGGCCCCTTCCAACTCTGCTATTCTATGATTCTACAATTTTGCAGTGAAAAGACAGCTGGCAATTGAGTGAGGGCATTTCTGTGCCTGGCAAACTGCAGTTGCCAGTTCATAAGGGGCTGAAAGGCGCTGGAGGAGTAAGCAACATATCCCAAGTGTTAGGAAGAAGAGAAGGACAGACAGTAAATTAGACAGGAAGAGCAAAATGTGGCAGAGTAGGGGTTTAAATAAAAAGGATATACACACTATTTTAAGGCTGCCTTTAAATGGAGAATCCTCTCAAGGCAGCATGTAAGTTAAAGCATACAAAAGTATACAAACAGGCTAGGGAAAAATGCACAATAAAATACTACAAAGAAGATTATACCAAGAAGGAGCAAAACAGTGTCATGTTTGAATACTGTGGGGCAGGAGGTAGAAAGAAGGGTAACTGAGAGTGTGGCGATGGTGAGAGGTGGCGACCAGGAGTAGGGTGGCTATGTGCCTTATTTTACAGAGGACAGTCCTCTATTTGAGCAGCTGTCCAGCCAAGTCCAGTTTAAAGATCAGGGAGGTGAGGGGCCTTGAAGTTCCCCTTCAGCACTTGCTACTTGGACAGCAGACTGAGCAGGCTCAGGAGCTACCTGGTCGCAGTCTTCCCTACTATGGTGATAGGTATTGCATTTCCATTTAAACTAGCAATTCTTTCCAAAATTGCGTATAGATTGATGGATATGCAATACACGCATATGCAGAGTTCGTGCAAATTGGTGCCCTTTTTGATCCTCTTTTCAGCAATGAATAAGTGACCACCCTAACCAAAAGATTGGAGGAAACTTTCTTTTTTAGTGTCCCTTGGGCCTTTACCAATTTTACCCACAGTCTCTAAATTTCATGTCAACTTTATCACCTGGGGCTGTCTTGACAATGACGCATTGGCTCCGTGAGCCCCCAAAACCCCACACTTGTGTGCGTGCAGGGTTGTCCCCACGCCAAGGAGCAAGCGTGGGGTTTGCATTAGAGGAGGAGCCACCCCGCCCCATGCGCCACCACCCGGTGTACTGCCACACCACAGTGAGTCCATCATCCCTCCATGTTTTTTTAACCTTTTTTTTACCTTGGCTTTCATGGAATCATAGAATAGTAGAGTTGGAAGGGGCCTACAAGGCCATCGAGTCCAACCCCTGCTCAATGCAGGAATCCACCCTAAAGCATCCCTGACAGATGGTTGCCCAGCTGCCTTTTGAAGGCCTCTAGTGTGGCAGAGCCCACAACTTCCCTAGGTAACTGGTTCCATTGTCGCACTGCTCTAACAGTCAGGAAGTTTTTCCTGATGTCCAGCCGGAATCTGGCTTCCTGTAACTTCAGCCTGTTATTCCGTGTCCTGCACTCTGGGAGGATCGAGAAGAGATCCTGGCCCTCCTCTGTGTGACAACCTTTTAAGTATTTGAAGAGTGCTATCATGTCTCCCCTCAATCTTCTCTTCTCCAGGCTAAACATGCCCAGTTGTTTCAGTCTCTCCTCATAGCGTTTTGTTTCCAGACCCCTGATCATCCTGGTTGCCCTCCTCTGAACACGCTCCAGCTTGTCTGCGTCCTTCTTGAATTGTGGAGCCCAGAACTGGATGCAATACTCTAGATGAGGCCTAACCAGGGCTGAATAGAGAGAAACCAGTACCTCACGTGATTTGGAAGCTATACTTCTATTAATGCAGCCCAAAATAGCATTTGCCTTTCTTGCAGCCGCATCGCACTATTGGCTCATATTCACCTAGCGTTTCCTTCTCTCCTCACCAGAGAAGTGTGGAGGTGTTCCAGCGGCTATTCAGCTCACAGACCTGCCCCCTCCCCCCTGTCCAGGGAGTTGTTACCAATCGGGGTCGCCATCTGCCAGGCCACGCCTCTGCTGTGACTCCAGATTGGCGACAGACAGCAGATGCGCCATCATTGCCTCGCTCCAGAAAAAAAAGTCAGGGTAAATCCCCAACTTTTTTATGTCGGAGCTTCAGGGGAAAGCCCTGGAATGGCTCTGCAATGGCTTCTGCATTGTATAAACAACAGAGAGCCACTGTGGACCCACCCTGGGGCTTTCCCCATGTATAGACATCCCCCTGGTTTTTTAATGACGTCAGGAGATACATGAGCTACACTGTTAAATACTTACTCCGAGTGAACGTATTTTGATGAATAAACGTAGCAGCTTTCCACCTGCTTGCATAGCACAGACCTTTTTTTATCAACGTTCTCCAGGGTCCCTCCATTTTCTGCTTGGAGGAGATAACCAGCAGAGGAAATTTTGAAGGCACAGAAATGAAAATGAGCCACACATGGAGGGAAGAGATTATCAAATGATAGTGTATCGCAGCTGAGCCTCTGCAAGAAGTTGTCTAGCAGTGCTTTGACAGATTGTGTCTTGTGGTAAGCAGAGGAACACATGTTATGGGCTCTTCTTCTAGATGCTCACATCATTATTATTGACCGAGACACTTCTCTTTTCCTACAAGTCGACAACGCAGGACATCTAGACACGTGCTATCATGTTTCAGATTCAGAAAATAGCCCATAACCAATAGATGGCAGAATCAATTGTCCGAAGGTCGTGAGTTTACTGCAAGTCAGTAGTTGTGATTTTGGACACATCTCTAGGACGTTCTATGGCTGTCTTTTCTATGTTAACTCTTGTCAACAGTATAAACTAGTCACTCCATACAGCAGGGAGCGGCCTTTCTCCAATACTGGGAATCCCCGAAGTGGGGCGTGGGGGTTCTTAGAGGATCCTCTGTGGGCCAGATTTGGCCTGTGGGTCAGAAGTGTCCTCTCCCCACCCCCACCCCACAGCCTGGGACTCTGGATGGATTCTGATAGTCACTTTACTTCCAACACCAGTTGTTGCACCGTGTTTTTCAAATGTGTCCATTGTGTGCTCGATGTTCATGAACTCAGGACCTGTTCAGAAGTTACTTTTTGCCACCATCTTTTCTGTCAGGAGTGATCTGTTTGTGTTAGAAACCCAAGTAAGCCTTTTCTCACATGGGAAGATTGCTCCCATAGTGATCTATGGAGCTTCCCCATCTGGAAAATTGGGGCGGGGCAGTGGCAAAAATGAGCCTCCTGTGAAGGACTGGTAGCTCCCCACAGTCCTTGGCAGGAGGTTGTCCCCCCAAAAAAATTTCTGGATGGGGAAGCTTGACGTTTTTTACATTAAGCCCACAGGAGAAATCTTTTTCTGCAATCTGTGCGAAAAGGCTTACTTGGAGGTAGGGAGGTGAGGGACAGGGGAAGAAAGGGGTGCCCCAGTGGGGGACACTTGTGGGTGTTCCCACACCTCAGCATGAAGGGGGATTCTGCTGGGAAGTGGGTTTTTAATAGGGCTGTGCACAGACCCCCCATGATCCGCTCAGCACCCGATCCATAAATTCCAGATCGGGCCCGCTCCACCCCGCATCGATCCGCCTATGGTCCGCTTCGCTCCGCTGCAGAGCTCCAGATCCAAATCAGAGCTCCGCAGCAGTGGCAGCACCGCCAGGTAAGGCCCCCTCCCTCCTCCCCCCTTACCTGCGTCCGTCATGGTCTGGTGGCTGCTTCAACTGAGCCTGAGGACTCAAACAGGAAGACCAGGCCACAGTCGCGGCCTGGTCTTCTGATTTGAGTCCTCGGGCTCAGTTGAAGCCACTGCCAGAATGCAACGGACTCAGGTAAGACCCTTCTCCCCTGCCCCCTTACCTGGCTCCGCCACCATCACCGCATGGACTGCGGTAGCGGCGGCAGAGCCAGGTAAGGCCCCCCTCGCTCCTCCCCCCTTACCTGCATCCATTACGTTCTGGCAGCAGCTTCACCTGAGGCCGAGACTCAAAGTGGAAGGGCAGGCCACGATTGCAGCCTGGTCTTCTGGTTTGAGCCTCAGTTGAAGCCACCCCTGGACCGTGACAGAGGCAGGTAAGCCCCCCTCCCCTCTGCCTCCTTACCTGGCTCTGCTGCCGTCACCACACGGACTGCGGCAGTGCCAGGTAAGCCCCCACTTATCTTTTTTTGGAGCTCCGAATCGAGGTGAAGGATCCGCTTGGTCTCGATCCTCTTGACCTCAATCCGCAGCCCCCCTGACCCACTTCATCTCCGCCTTTGTCGGAGACGAATCAGGCCACCTCGCTATCGCTTCTACGCTCCGAAGTGGAGCACAGCCCTAGTTTCTAAGACTCTTCCTCATACCCAGCCCGTTTCTTCTGAGGAAGCAGGGGTGCCAGGTATGGGGGCAGGGTGGAAGTGGGTGTGGGCAATCCTTCCCCCATGCCTGGCACCACAGAAGGAACAGGGCACTTACCCAGCTCCCCGGTGGGATCTCTCTTTCTCTCTCTCTCTCTCTCTGACTTGCTTTTGAGAGCTGTACGCAGAGACAGAGATTGCGGCGTCCCAAACCAGGGCCGTCCCCGGAGTTACCTCCCTGGGAACACGTGGGCAGCCACGGATTGTGGCACCCCCTGCCATGCCATCCTCCCATTCCCATGCCAAGTAAGCTCTTCTTCCCTCCCTGCCCTGCCGATGAGGAACTTAGTTGGAAAGGATTTCTCCTTTGCTGCTACATGCCCATGGAGTCCTGCTGGGCAAGACCAGCAGGGATTTCTGCCGCTCTTGCCTCACAACTCTGTAGGCATGTGAAATAGTCAACGGAGCCCAACGGACAACACAATAATCAACGGTTGCTTATCTCCATTGGTTATTTCGTGGAAATAGTCAACCGTGGTGTGGTTTCCCCCCTGACAGATGACACAATAGTCAGTGGTTGACTATTTAAGTAACGGTTGACTATTTAGTCAACCGTTGATTAATATGTCGTCCAAACCCAGCCACAGAGTACAAATTCATCAGAGGGAAGAGTGGGTTCCTGTCTGCCCAATCTCCTTGACCAGGCATCCATTGTAAGGTCCTCAAAGAGCCCCATACATAATGTGTAAATGGCTTTTGCCATGTCTTTGGGAGCCCTATTTTTTCAGAGTATGTGTATTCATAGGGACTCTTATGAATGTGTGGAGATTGGGCATGAGAATGCCCCTCCCCCAGGTTTATATAACACCAGAAAGAAGCTCAAGGGTATGTCCATTCTGTGTAATTTATCTAGTGTTTCACTCTCTCTCTCGGGTTTCTTCTCAGGCTTATTATTCCCACACATCCATGGGTTGAATTGGTTGAGGATTCCTGTTGTAGAAAATAAATGCGCTGATGGTTTGATGATCAAATAACCATTAAAAGTAGGGATCAGGAAACCAAATTCTTATTAGATTCATTTATAGCCTCATTTGTTAGGTGCAATGTGAAAATTATGAGAGGGTGAAAACATGCATGCATTCGAAGGGCGGTGGAAGCAGTTTTGACACACATTCTTTGCGCTGGAAGCCCTGCATCGGAAGGCAGCCAATGTAGGCTAAAACCACTTCCACCGCACTTTGGAATGTCTGCCTTCTCCCAAAGGGTGAAATCCGACTGCCGTCTGTATGAAAAATCTGCCTGGTTCTCTAACGCTCTTGCAGTATTCTCTTCGGTTGGCGTATTGCAGTGTTTGCTTCCTTGACGCTCCCCAGGGCCTTTTCCTCTCTGACTGACCCCTCTGACACAGTTCCAAAGCACAGCCTTGTCAGCGCTTGTGAACCTGAACACAGGCAGTCGTGTTCAGCTCTCTGATTCCCAGAAGGTTTTTCTGCCATCAGGCAGCAGCCCTCTGCAATGCAGTAATCTAAGTTTAAATGGCTTTTATTAGGGAGCCATCCTAGGCACCTAGGGGCTATCCTAGGACAGCTTTCCTCAACCTGGTGCCTTCCAGATGTCTTGGACTACAACTCCTACCATGCTAGCTGGGGATGCTGGGAGTTACAGTCCAATGTATCTGAAGGGCTGTAGCTTGGGAAAGGCTGCTCTAGAAAGTAAGATCCATTGGATTGATTACCACTTTCTTTTAAGTAAACGTGCTTAGATTCACGCCCCAAGCTGAATTTGGCATTAAAAAATAAATTCTTTCAAAATACAAATTTAGTTTTTGTTAACTTTTTGTATTTACAATAACAAAGCAAAACCCTCATTCTAGCGTTTTTGAACTTTCGCTTAAAGATTTTCTATCGGATGTGAACTAGAGATGTAAAGACGTTGATTTGATCGCAACGAACTTCTACAGTTAAACTCTAGTAATATTCTTTGTTGTTTATTCGTTCAGTCGCTTCCGACTTTTCGTGACTTCATGGACCAGCCCACGCCAGAGCTTTCTAGTAGATCACAATTCCCAGCTGTTTTTTTGGGGGGGGGGGGAATTCTGCAAACAAAATGTATAATGTATAATTTATGAATATAAAAATGTATATACCTAGATTTAGTAAGCCAGAGAAGTGATGTCTTATTGATTGTAGCATGTGTTCTCTTACTTATGGTTTGGTGTAGCGGCTAGAGTGTCAGACTGGGAGTCGGGAGATCTGGGTTCTAGTCCCCACTCGGCCATGGAAACCCACTGGATGACTTTGGGTCAGTCACAGACTCTCAGCCCAACCCACCTCACAGGGTTGTTGTTGTTAGGATAAAGTGGAGAGGAGGAAGATTATTTATGCTGCCTTGGGTTCCTTGCAGGAAAAAAGGTGGAAAATCATCATCATCATCTGTGAAAAAATTAAAGTTGCTAATAATAATAATAATGCAAAGCATTATTGTGCTTTGCAAATTGTGATGAGGCAGTATTACCTGGTAGGCAATTTTTAATTCTCTTTGCTATTTACTGTGTAATCTGTACAGCACCATGTACAGATTGGTGCTATATAAATAAATAAATAAATAAATAATAATAATAATAATAATAATAATAATAATAAAAAAATTGTAATATTTTATTACAAACAGAAAACTTTCTTTAAAATGGCAAAATATATAGAAAAGGTGGTGGGGCAAACATTAGCATGATACTGACCCACAATGAACCAACTTCACAAAGCAATCATTCCAAAACTAGTAAAAGGACATTCTTTGAATATGACAGCTAATTAAATGCTAAGGCATGTTATAGGACCTACGATCTGGCTGGTGGCTTTCATGTACATATCTCTAACAGGAGGGTGTACATATGGGTTGTGTATGCATGATTCCCCTGCCACCCGGGTGCTCCACGCATAGAATCTCAGTTCTAAATAGCACTGAGCAGCTGTTCAGGATGACTGGAAGCTGGATTTAGCCTCTCCTGGGGCTCAGCTTGATGACAGCATATTCATAGAATCATGGAATAGAAGAGTTGGAAGGGGCCTCTAAGGCCATCGAGCCCAACCCCCTGCTCAATGCAGGAGTCTACCCTAAAGCATCCCTGACAGATGGTTGTCCAGCTGCCTCTTGAAGGCCTCTAGTGTGGGAGAGCCCACAACCTCCCTAGGTCACTGGTTCCATTGTCGTACTGCTCTAACAATCAGGAAGTTTTTCCTGATGTCCAGCTGGAACCTGGCTTCCTTTAACTTGAGCCCATTATTCTGTGTCCTGCACTCTTGGAGGATCAAGAAGAGATCCTGGCCCTCCTCTGTGTGACAACCTGCACTCCTTCATGTTAGCCCCACGCGAAGGAGCAAGGGGGGGAGGGTTGCATGTGAGGAGGAGTGTCCGTGCACTGGGGCGCCCACACCTCCTCGCATCCCCAGGGTCTGGAGAAGCATGGGAAGAAAGGAAGGAAAGTCCACTTCCATTTGCCCCATTGCAAGTCTGGATCCAACCCACCAGGTTTGATTTTTAGTAACACACACGCACGCACACACACACACACACCAGTTCTACTAACTTGAGAAAAATAAATGTGAGGTGATGAACATTGCTGAATATAATTTCTAATATCAATGCAAATGACTAGTCAGTTAAGCAGTTTATTTATTTATTTCATTTATATACCGCCCAATAGCCAAAGCTCTCCAACAGCAGTTCACCTCATTCCCTATCTACTGTATATGTAGAAAAATGCCCTATTTAATCTTTATTTTTACCACATGTATTTCAAAGGGATTTGGACAGTGTGTACACCTAGGCAAGACCTCTCCATATAAATCCATTCGTCTACACCACTCTGAGATAAAGTGCAATGAGCAAAATACATAAATTAAGGTCAATGGCTGGAACGTCCAAAGTTGGCACCAGGGCTCCCACCCAGAATCTCATTCACTGTTGCCAGCACAATAGTTTGATCTCTGTGCTAGGATACTACAATATGTCTGGGCCTTTATTTTCTCCCATCAAACTGAATGGCTTCCCACTGCTCTGTATGGTCTCTGTCGCAAGTGTGGTGCCTGCCCATTGTAATGAAGGGCATTTTGCTCATTTCATCGGAGTGCGCGTTCGTTCAAAAACATTTCTAGGTAAGACTTCAAGGGGGTGTATTCTACTGGGTGAAAATAATAATTCCATAGGAAGATCCAAGCAGGATCTACACCACTGCTTTAAAACGGTTTATAACAGTAGTGGAGTAGTGATACTCCATATACAGTTTTTAAACTGTTTTCAAAGTGTCATATCCTGGTTGGTGTAGATCCGGCCCCTCTGGTCTAGGATTCTCCTGCCCCACCCTGCTTGACATTCTTTTGCACACTCTAACCAGGGTAGTCTGGGCTCCCTTTCCTCCTTTTCTTGCTTGCAACCTTCATTCCTTTTCTGCTACCCCTCAAGTACCTCCCTAAATAGCATAAGAAAGTCCCTTCTGGACACCTTCCCCACACTTGCGTCCCATCCTACCATTGAATGGAATGGTTACTGTGGTCATGGCCCTTTTACTATCTAAATCAGGGATCCTTGCAGATGTTTTTGGCCTACATATCCCATCATCCCATACCATTGGCTATGTTAGTGGGGGCTGATAGGAGTTAAAAACTATGTTGATACTTTCAGAAAATGCAAGGGGGGGAAGGTTCGAGAAGCTGAGTATAAACTCCAACTAAAGTACATATTATTGATTAAAAAGAGAGACCCCCAATCCAGACACAGCTAATGGACCTGGGTGGGAGTGAACATTTCAGTGGGACGTTGCTCGTCCAGATGCATAGGCCATGTTTTCATCATCTGCGCATGCTTCTACCTTCAGTTCTCCCCTACTGGAATAGGGAATATGTTTTGCCATTATTTTAAAAAACTTAAAATTGAGACCAGCTAACTATAGCTTCTGATAATCAATCAGTCTTTACCTATAGGTTGGCCTTAAAAGTTTAGGACCTGGAATTTCTAGAAAATCCACTCCAAATCATTGTTATGCCCTCTTATGCCCTTAAATTTTCAAACGTGGTGCTGCTGAATAATAAATCAGTTTTGTGGCTGAAAATTATTTCTAAAACTACTGTGTTCAATGTGCTGAGAAGGAGAAGCATAACCCTATGACTATAAGGATCTAACAGGACCTAGAAATTTGAATGTAGAATTTATTGCAGTGTATTTCAAATAGATAGAGGCAGAAATATTCAGTAGAGCAAAGAAGGAAAATTCCAGATTAGCATTTTAAAGATACAAATTTAAAAGAGCTCCTGACAGATATTTGAAGGTAGGATGCTGAGAAGGAATTAAACTCTCCAGCTAGGTGGGAAAGTGCTGAGAAATGGAATTTATCATGTATTTCCCTTTTTTGACACTTGACCTTGGAGCAGCACCCTGTCTAAAGAACTATGAAGCCGAATATGAAAGAAAAAGTAACTTAATCAAATTGGGCTTTTGGTCAGAAGAAGCTTTGTTGGTCACCTGAACTCAGTTTTTCATTTTAGCTGTATGATAGAGTAATATCCACAGTTTTGCCTTGAAGAATAAGAACTTTAGCCTTTAAAAAGACAGGAAGCAAAACTAAGTTTCTTCCAGGTGGGATGGAGAGCAACTACACCCATCTACATGTCTCTCACACCGGCACAATAGGACCACCTACTGATCCACTAGTACTCCCATTTTCATTGCTCTAGGACTCTGTAGCCAGCTGTGTTCACCGCCCAGACCAGCTTCGGGTTCCTGGGCGCTCCCTTGCAGCGGTTGTAGCCAGAGAGCCTTTGAAGGGTGGAGAGTGACACACCATGGAGGAAGTCCACTTAGCCCCCTCCCTCCACAAGACCAACCACCAATCCCAAACAGGTCCCTCTTCCCATTTCTCCAGAGTCCTCCATGAACATGGGAGATATGCAGGATTCTGAGGCCAAAATTGGTCATTGTCTGATCCAGTTTCCAACCAGTGGATGGAATAGGGTGGCTGCTTACACAGTGCCAAAGGGACACCAGAGAAGAGGACAAAAGAGGACACAGATTCATGTGGAACTTTCATAGGCTAATTTAGATGAACATTTAGAAATAATTACTGTAATCCGAATAGAAACACAATGCATTACACCATAGTGAAGAAGACTGTGGGCAGTTGATCTGTGTGCCAGCTCAGTCTGCTGTCCAGGTGCTAACAGGTGGTGGGCAACTTCAAGGGCTTTACCTTTGAACTGGATGTAGACTGGACAGCCTTCCAAATCCTCTGCTCCTGTAGTATGCACCCACACACCAGACAGAGAAAGAGAGAGAGATGCACACACATTTCCAGACCAGTATTGGAATTCCTTTCAAAATGGTGGTTCTGTAAGTGAAAGGTGATGTGTAAATGAATACATGTGCAAGTGCCACTTTAAAAGATTTTTATTAAAATGGGACACCCTGCCTGATGCAAAGGGGTGTGGCAAGACTGAGAGTTGACCCAACATTTGACTTGCTTCAATGTACATCTTTAACGCAATTTCCTGTTGCTAAACTGGGCTCATATGGCAGGTAAAGGGCCCACTGTGACTGCTATTAAAATTGTATAGCTATCTTCACCATAGAGCAATTCTCTGAAAAAGAAGTTCCTCCTTGGTTGATGTTGTAACTTTGATGGTTGATTAATGAGAGGTACACTCCTGGCTGTCCTTCAAACGCAGCGGTCAGACTTTCAGCTACTGCCTGTCTCTTGTTTGTCCTCTATCTTGCATGTATTAAATACAAGTACCTCCACTTTGAGCTCCATCAGATGTGCATTTTATTGCACACTCGTTCCTGGGCACTAGTGGATTTTCGTGGGTCCCTGTCACGACAACGTCTGCCTCCTGTCTGCCTCCTGCCCCTTCTAGCCTCCTTGTGAAACAAAAAATAACCCAGAAAGTCCGATATATATTTTTAAATGGAAGTTGCTGCTATCTCCTGCTGTTGTGCAGGAGAAGCAGCGTGCTCAGAGCAGCTCACTGAATGGGCAATGTGTATGTTGTTTACTTCCTCTTTTGAAAGAGGAAGTCTCAAGCAACGAAAGCAGGGGCAGAGAAGCGACGGTAGGGAAGCATGATTCCCCCCCCCCCCCCCGTCTGATGGAGCTCTTTGTATTAGTCCTGGGGGTAGGGACCGTGTTTTCACCAAATCTTTATGAGATTGATCTAGTAATTCAAGGAGAAACTGTTTTGAGAAATGGTCCCTCCTTCAACCTTGTTTGATTTTTCTGCATGTTTACTTGGGAGTAAGTCTGTTCATCTCCCACTTCTCTTAAACCTCTTGCATAAATCATCATCATCACCGCAAGACATATAGGTTAAAACAGTCCTTGTATTTCATGTTTAAAAATATTATCGCATGGAATGGCAGACTGTGCCTTTATATATTTGTAACGCATTTGCTTCAACAGTGCCCTTTCTTTGAGGGGTGGGTATTTAACACTGCACCTCTTGAATAAAAGTGCTGCTCCAGGAACAATCTGCCTGTTCTGTAAAAGTGTGTGTTTTCCTGTAGATATTCAATTGCTGTCCACTATAATGGTGGCCACCAGTAGGTGGCAATTGTGGCATCATATATATATATATATATATATATATATATATATATATATATTGTGGCAGCCATTTTGAATTTCCCAACATTCTAAAAGCACTTCAGAACAGGACTTTCTGGGGAAATAAAATAGCAATTGCACCCATTTTCTCCACCTTCCCCCCAAAACCTCCCCAAAACCCCCAAAATAAAATCACCTCACACCTGACATGCAGCTGAAACAAAACAGCGAATGTCAAGCTGGAATGGTTAAGAAACAGTCCTTGCCAATTCAGTATAACCCTATCTCAGATGTGTTTGGATGCAGTAATGGATTATAGCATTGGGTAGTTGAGGAATATCTTATGAGAAAGGGAAAAGTCACAATGGATATAAGTAATGCCTTCCCCTAGGGATGTGCACTCAGCCACGGAATTATCTGGTAACGGCAAACATCCGCAGAGCATTCGATCTTCCACAGTGGGGATTGGCCACTTCCAAACCCATTGATTAATATCAGAGCAGGGACGTGCCCAATCGGAGCTTCTAAAGTCTCCGGAATTATCTTGCTGTGTGTGTGTATCTTCATATTTGGAAGTCGCTGAGTGGGGTGAGGGGGTAGCTTTGATATTGACTTCTGTGGCTCACCAATAGGAATAGGCACAGCAGTGTTCTCCTCCAATCACAGTGTTCAGGAGCGTGTTTCTGCTCGGACTCATAGAAGTCAATCATCCACATTTCCACAGTGTGAAAGTACTGCTGAGCTGGCTGGTGAATGAGAAAGTGTGGTAGTCTCTTTATTTCAGTGGCTGGGTGCAGGGAAGGAGGGTCTGTCCAATAGATCTGGAGGGCACCAGGTTAGAGAAGGCTGGAGTGGGGAATTGTTTTTTTAAAAATCCCCCAAAAATATATATCAAGGCATAAATCAATCTAATTCAAACTCTAATTCAAGGCATAAATTGATCTAATTCAGAACCCCCCTTAAGAACGATCACCCTGCCATGTTTCATCTCTTTATCTATAAAAATTACGCAGACACCATCGATTGTCAGACACTCACTAATTTCAGTACCACCAACAGAAAAAAAGCTCTGATTCTAAGAATAATCGCACCCGCGATTCTAAGACGCACCCCGTTTTTAGAGATGTTTATGTGGGGAAAAAGTGTGTCTTAGAATCAAAGAAATATGGTATATTAAAGGTATTTATATTTATGTTTGTTCTTGTTTGACCTCTCATTGTTGTTTGTAATATGTGGCTGTCTGGCTTCTTTATTTTTACATTTTTAATTCATTCGGGAGGCGGAAAATGTTGTATCCTTCAAACACCTCTTTCAAACATATCTTTTGAGACAAGCTTTCCCTGGACTGTAACTTATTCTGGTTTTTATAACATTTTTAAAGTTTAAATCTTGATTTTTGTGTACTATGGTTTTAATTGTAAACTGCCCAGAGAGCCTTGGCTGTTGGGCTGTATAAATATGTAATAAATAATAATAAATAAAATAATAAATAAATAAAATATTATTTACCAAAATGTGGTAGAAACTATGTCCACAAAATAATGGAGAGTTAGCAACCATACTGCTTGTTTGTACGAACCAGGCTTCCATCTCAAATGCTCCTTTAGACCTGTATTCAAGAGAGAGATAGAGAGAGTGAATTTCCAATTTGAAAGCCTGCCTTCCTTACAAAAACAGCAAAGGTGTTTGCTTTGAATTCTGGATGGTTAATCACAAGCAGGTGTTGGAGAAAAAAATATCTGTGCTGAACAAATGGAAAATAGATAAGGCTTACTAATTAAGGCCCGTTGTGTTCTGTAACCAAGGGAATTTGTTCTTATTTGCTTTTGATGATTTTTGACATTCAGCACTCTAGATCCCAGGCTACCCTGTCAGAAAACCAAGGGAGATTTTTTTAAAAATTCTTTTTTTTTTTTTTTAGGGGCTTGCTTCAAAACTAAAATGCTTTCTAAATAAATAAGCACCAATTCCTATATAACATTGCTAATCAGTAACAGAATTTGTGTGGGATAAGACTAAATAAATATGAAATAAAAGTCAACTGTTTAGTTCTTGTCTTATCTGCCAGGAGGTGAGTTCAGGGTTTTGTTCCACTTCAAAAGATGCCAACACCAATACCTCCTGAGCCAAATGTTCTGCATTGCTCTGCATAGAAGTCACTGCAGCTGTTAATTCCATCATCAATCCAAAAACATCCAGATGTTGGGAATCTGAGCCCTACCTATGTACAACTACATGACCTTCCTCGCTCTCATAAAGGTCTCATTTCTGTCTTGGTGTACCATCCAAATTATTAAATAATAACCTCTTATATACTTACAGAAATGTGATCCTGGTCTAATGTATGTAGATATCACCTTATTTCACAAGATATATCTCAGGAACAGCTGGTGAGTTTCATTCTAGGTTCCAGATGATGTCACGGCTCAGTATTCCACTAAGATATTTTGATTGCCAAGGAAAATCAAAGCTTGGTTTCCCTTGTATAGATCTACAAATGGGGAGGGTTCCACTTCCCGCCTTCTGCAGTTCTGGTGCCAGTCTGGAAATCTGCCATTGGTGTAACAGAAGGAGAATCTGTCCCCTCCGCAGCTCATTCACACATGCAAGTCATCAAGTGATGAATGGAAAAGACCAACCCTGGGGCAGCAAGAGGAACTCCATGGATGCACAGAGCAATGGATTGTGGGACACCATCCCTAAGCATAGGCTATTTGTCTTAAAATATAAGGGCTGCATTCTTATTAAAATAACAGGTCAATTTTCACCAAATTAAGGCCACAATCTAGTACACAGTTACTTACATATTAAACCCCAAGTACATGCAGCAGTGTGATGGACTGGGGCCTAACAGGATACAGTTTAAAGGCTTATACCTTGATTTTATTATAGTCTGTGGATGAATTTCATGAATTCCCAGCTGCCTGTAGTTTTATTTTCTAAAGTGCCCTTTTCACCAGCTTGTGGATAGAAAAGCTAAACAATGACTAATTGTTTTCTTTTATGAGGAGCATTTACTTCTGGCCATCAGAGGCTCTCCAGATGGTTAGTTATTAATTCACATAGCATGCGGAATAGCTTGGTGTAAAAAAGTGGCAGCATTTTTTAAAAATATAATAATAACTAAGTTACTATTGATCTTTTGCTCACAAGGGCAATGCTTCATAACTAGGAAAATTACTACCATTATGATGTGTGTGGGGCAAAGTGTTGCAAAGTTTGTGGGGAGCACAAGTCCTGAGCAACCATTAATTGATATGGCAGAAAGCAAAAATCTGGAACTCAGGGGCACAAGTGAGGTGGCAGTTAAAGGCAGGTGGCTACTAGGAGGAGGGCTTTCTCCGCTGTGGCACCTCAGCTGTGGAATGAACTCCCCAGAGAGGTCCGCCTGGCACCTACACTGTACTCCTTTCATCACCAGCTGAAGACCTTTTTATTCTCTCAGTGTTTTAACACTTAATTTTAACTTAAATTTAAATTTTACTGTTCTAATTCTGTATTTTAATCTTATATCAATTTCTGCTGCATGGTTTTATCCTGGTTGTGCTTTTTAACCTGTATTTTGTATTTGTGTTTTTAGACTGTTGGTTGTTTTATTATGGTTTTAGCTTTTGTAAACCGCCCAGAGAGCTTCGGCTATTGGGCGGTATAAAAATGGCCGCACAACCCCACTCTCTCAGAATGGGGCAGATTTTGCTACTCCCTGGCTGCAGCTTGGTTAGTGGGTACCATAAAACTTCAGTGGGAGCCATCATCAACCAAGCTTGCATTTATCTGCATAGTCCCACTCTGAGTTAAGCACCTGTGAATATAAACTGTGATTGTGACAAATGTGTAAGTAGAAGCACATGCATCATTCATTCCTGAACATTCCTTGCAAACCCGGGTTTTCTTCTGTATACATGGTGAAATGTCCCCTACTCACACCAGAGCTTGACAAAGAGACAGAATGTTGGAAACTCACTGTTTGTTTGTATAAATAAATCATCCACAGATATAAAACCATCCTGGCTTAGCTCTCCCTGCTGCAATTCCCACAGACCATTCTGATTTTCTGAAAGCCGAGTGCATCTTATTATTGAGAAATGGAATGGCAGCTCCTCAAGGCAAAAAGGTCAGAGGCGTGTGAAAGAGCTTTTTCTATTGCTTTCTGATCCAATCGTGGAATGAATACATCGCCTATTACTCATCCACTGGACTCGTGATGTTTAAATGCCACCTTGCGGTAATTTTGCCGTTCCCAAGTGACTTCTGCTTCCCCTACCCCCTTTCTCCTTTCAGCTTTAATAATAACAAAAGGTAAAAGAGTTCATCAAAAGAATCGATTACTTAAAAAGTCACCATTTCCTCTGTTGCCACCTGCTACCATGCCGGAAAGTGATTTTGCCATTTAATTTTGCACTTGGTGAGTTTGTATCACCCTGCTGTGAGGGAGGGATGGGCAAGGAAGGAACCCTGCTTGAAAGATGGCACAAAACAAAATGATTGCATAGCAGGCAGGGCCTTTTTCTCCCCACTTAACTGTGCCCTTCCCCAGCTGATCTCTCCTTCAAATACCTGTTCTAGGGGTTGGCAACATGGTGCCCACGAGTGCAGTAACACCCGCCAAGGCTCGGGTGAATCTCAGATACACCCATTCAACTTTGGGAAACAAGTGAGTTGGGTGGTTTGAGAAGCAGGTATTCATCTCAGGGGGAAAGGGGCTTGTGAACAACTCTGTCCGTCAGCATATTAATCTCCCCTGGCTTCAAACTATAGGGGCTGCAAAAATGTGTGATGGTTAGAGAAGTCTGCGTCTAGTGGATGAAGATGTTACTGTAGGCTTCAACCACATGAACACATTTAAATTAACTGAAATTAATTTATTATTATTAATAATAATATTTATTTATATAGCACCATCAATGTACATGGTGCTGTACAGATAACACAGTAAATAGCCAGACCCTGCCGCATAGGCTTACAATCTAATAAGTTGTAGTAAACAATAAAAAGGGAAGGAGAATGCAAACAGGCACAGGGAAGTGTAAACAGGCACCGGGTAGGGTGAAGCTAACAGTATAGAGTCAGAACAAACTCAATATTTGAAGGCTATAGGGAAAAGAAAAGTTTTTAGCTGAGTTTTAAAAGCAGTGATTGAGTTTGTAGTTCTCAAGTGTTCTGGAAGAGCGTTCCAGGCGTAAGGGGCAGCAGAAGAAAAAGGACGAAGCCGAGTAAGGGACGTGGAGGTCCTTGGGCAGGCGAGAAACATGGCATCAGAGGAGCGGAGAGCCCGAGCGGGGCGATAGTGTGAGATGAGAGAGGAGAGATAGGCAGGAGCTAGACCGTGAAGAGCTTTGAAAGTCAGCAGGAGAAGTTTATATTGGATTCTGGAGTGAATTGGAAGCCAATGAAGAGATTTCAGAAGTGGAGTGACATGGTCAGAGCGGCGGGCCAGGAAGATGATCTTAGCGGCAGAGTGGTGGACAGAGACCAGCGGACTGATGTGAGATGAAGGAAGGCCAGAGAGAAGAAGGTTGCAGTAGTCCAGCCGAGAGATAACCAGTGCGTGAACGAGAGTCTTGGCAGAAGAGACAGACAAAAATGGTCGAATCCTGGCAATATTATATAGGAAGAAACGACAGGATTTAGCTACTGCCTCGATGTGAGGAGTAAAGGAGAGCGAGGAGTCAAATATAAAGCCAAGACTACGAGCTTCCTTGACCGGAGTAAGCGTGACATCGTTGACAGTAAGAGGGAATGAGAGGTGAGGAGAAGGTTTAGGAGGAAAAACAAGCAATTCAGTCTTTGCCATGTTAAGTTTCAAACGACGATGAAGCAGCCAGGCAGAGATAAAAAATGCATTTTTTAATGCATTAAAAAAATAACCAGGAGCCCACCCTTAGGCTCTCTTTAATATGCATGCCAAGTTTCAGATATCTAGGTTTCACAGGCTTGGTGCTAAGGCATTCACATTCACATTCACACACACACATCCTCTTATATTATTATAGATATCGCACACTGATTTATGAAAAAGGGAGCTTCTCTTTCATTCCTGTACTTGTTTTGAAATCCTATCTGATCCAGTGTGACCATGCCGAAAAGCAGCCCTGCCACATAGCACTGAAAAATGAGGCTGCCACAGTGCCACATGGTACTGGGAATTAGAACCTATTCTGCAAGGTCATGGTGGATCACACATTACTTCCTCTATTTGGCTAAGTCCGAGGGCTTAAACATCTCCACAGATAGCTCAGCTCCTCGGCACGCTTCAATCTTTGTCTCAGGACAGTATCCTTTTCCTTTCTTCTCCAGCAGCCTTGATCCTTTCTGGTGTCTGGTTCTTGCGTTGTGACTATCCACTACATAAATATTCTCTGATGCTGCATCATAGCTATTCATCTTTAGCTTGGATAAGAAGATTGAAGTCCATGATTGATTTTCTGTCCCATTGGTGACTCCTGATTGAGATGTGATTGGCTATATCTGAATTGCAGGTCTTGCTTTATTTGTGCACAATACTGGGCTATTTTTACCCAGCGATCAATCCGTACATAGCCTTCTACCCCTTCCAAGAAAACTGATACATGTCCTGATCATAGCATGCCTAGAGGCAACCAGCAGCACGGCATGAAAGAGAGAGTTCATTTATTAAGTGCGAAGTCAACAATTTGCTGGCTCGCTTTAGCAAAGGTGTCCCCAATGCTTCATGGACACAAAAATTACCTTTTGTAGAAATCAATAGCAAGAATGAAGATCTAAAAGAACTTGACAAGGACCAGGCAGAGGGAGGCATTTGAAACTTAGACAGTACATTTCATCCACTCACCTCCACAACTCAGTGACGAATATATGCGTACCTTGATACACTGGCTGGGCAGTGATGAGAAGGGGGGTGGGGGGAGAAATGTTGACAAGCTCTCCTATAATTGCCAGTCTCTGCAATCCCAGCGAGTTGAAGTGGAAAGCGGCCATAAATAGCAAGGCAGATTTGTCAGGCTCTGCAAGATCTGAGCATTGATTCGGCCTTGATTGGGCACCCTACCAATGTACTTTCGTCATTTATCTCAGGTTAAGCCATCACTCTTGTCATGGCATCTGTTCCACATCTATTCATTCAAAGGAACACAACAGCATTTTCCATTTTGTCAGCTGCTATTCTCGCCTCCTTGATTGCTTGAGAGACCCAAAATTTGAGAGGCTGCTCTCCTGAAAATTATCCCTAATTTGAAATGAATGTGAGCGCCTTTGAGATTCGACATCAGATAGGAGGACCTTGTACATTTCTTCCGATATTGAAGCAAACCCAAAGATGAAAGATGAAATGGCCTTGCAGCAAGGTATTAAGATAAGTCACAGGCATAGTTGAAGAGCAGAAATAAAAGCCAGGACCCTGGTTACAAGTGTTTATTTAATATCATGGAAATACATCCGAAAGATTTCATAAGAGAAGAATTCTAACTTTCTTGTGATGTGTTATGAATGAGATTTCCCTACTCAGATATGTATAAATAGACTATATAGAATGTGACATATCAGCGAAAAATCCCCTGCCAAAGGAAGTGAGGCAGGTGGCTACTAGGAGGAGGGCTTTCTCCGCTGTGGCACCCCGGTTGTGGAACGAGCTCCCCAGAGAGGTCCGCTTGGCGCCTACACTGTACTGCTTTCGTCGCCAGCTGAAGACCTTTTTATTCACTCAGTATTTTAACACTTAATTTTAACTTGAATTTGAATTTTGCTGTTTTAACTCTGTATTTTAATCCTGTATCAACTTTGCTGTGTGGTTTTGTCCTGGTTGCGCTTTTTATACTGTATTTCGTAATTGTGTTTTAAACTGTTGGGTGTTTTACTGTGGTTTTAATTTTTGTGAACCGCCCAGAGAGCTTCGGCTATTGGGCGGTATAAAAATGTAATAAATAAATAAAAAATAAATAAATAAATAAAAAAATACTTCCACCTGAAAATTGTTCTAACCGAAGCTCTCATCATTTACATTTCTGAATGCACTGACTGTCTCCTAAGTTAATAATACTATTATATTATTGGTGAATGGAATGGATGCTGGAATGCCCCACACCTTTTGCCATGGGGAGAAGAGATTACTTTCTTTCCCCGAGCTGCCACCTTCTCCTCCTCCTAAAATATTTTCTTCACACACACCCAGCTGCTGCTGCCATCACCTCCTCCTCCTGCTTACCCTAGTCTCAGGGAGGGACAAGGGAGGGGGGTATATGACAGCCATAAACCCCACACTTGCTCCTTGGTGTGGGGATTATCTGGCACAACCCCGCAGGAACGAAAGCACCGTGATTTGGGGGAATGTGGCATCAACTTGGTGCCGAGAAGATAGCCTCCTTGTCTTTCTGCCTCTTTCCCCCAATGTCAGAATTGAGATGTGATCTACTTGTTAGCAGGGACCAGTCCTTTGTGGGGGTTATTTATGCTGTCAACTCTATATAAAGAGCGCGTTGATTGAACCATTGATGGCCCCAGGGAGAGGTTTCATCTCTCTGATGAATGTAATGTGCCAAGGGTTAAAGATGGCTTCTCAGCCAAAGGGTGGCTACATATGGCTGGCTATATGCCAGATTTGCATTCCTTAATGGTGGACATCAGACAAAGGGGAAAACTTTCGACCAATAGAGCATCCAATGTAACCTATGAGATTGTGCACCTTAACTTGAAAACTGAATGTAACTTAACTTGCTAATCCAGAACTGACCAACAGAAGGGTTAGAAAGAGACTAACACCCTCTTGTAGTCAGGGCCTATATATAGTGAGATTCCTTTGTTCTGGGTGCCTCCATCTTGTGGAACTGGAGAGCACCCCCATACTGCAGTACTGGAAGTACAGTAAATGGATTAAGTGTATTCTCCAGCCTCATGTGTTTGATTGGCTATTAACGCGCTGGGGAAGTGGGCCTTTAAATCCCTGGTTAAGGGACAACACCATCATGATCATAACTTGGGAGCAGAATGTCATATACCTCTTAGGAGCCATGGGAATGTCTTCTGCAACGATGTCTAAGGTGAGGATGCATAGACATTCCCTTTCTAAATACTGCAAAGGAAAGAGGAGATCAGAAACCAGAGCAGGAGATGGTTGAGTTAGTGCCCATCTAGGCCATCCCAAAGGGCCAGGACAGGCTCTGATCCTAGAATTCTCTTAACTGACAAAAAATCAACCCCAGTGGCTAACTTCCCTCAGACCTCTTTGGGGCTGGGTGGTCAACACTCATTCTGAACCTCTTCTTTGCAGCCATGTCAAAAGCAGATGTGGAGCTAAGCCACAACCTAGTAGGAGTGAAACTTGGCACAAGCAGGAGCCACTCAAAGATGCTGGTGCCAACCATGAAATCTGGAAATTCAAAGTGTCGCATTGGAACCTGCAATCTCCTTTGACAGGAGTTGGGCTGGCTCAGAACCTCGCCATCATAGCAACCATGTAAACACACACAGCTCTGGAATCCAAGGCAGCAACAGACAGTTTTTGAATCGATTCATAGAATCATAGAATAGTAGAGTTGGAAGCCATGGAGTCCAGCCCCCTGCTCAATGCAGGAATCCACCGTAAAGCATCCCTGACAGATGGTTGTCCAGCTGCCTCTTGAAGGCCTCTAGTGTGGGAGAGCCCACAACCTCCCTAGGTAACTGATTCCATTGTCGTACTGCTCTAACAGTCAGGAAGTTTTTCCTGATGTCCAGTTGCAATCTGACTTCCTGTAACTTGAGCCCATTATTCCGTGTCCTGTACTCTGGGAGGATCAAGAAGAGATCCTGGCCACCTTCTGTGTGACAACCTTTCAAGTATTTGAAGAGTGCTATCATGTCTCCCCTGAATCTTCTCTTCTCCAGGCTAAACATGCCCAGTTCTTTCAGTCTCTCTTCATAGGGCTTTGTTTCCAGACCCCCGATCATCCTGGTTCTTCATCGTGGTCTCTATGCATCACACATATGGGCTCTGCGCCTGCACGGAGACCTGAACCGGAACCTTCTATAGCTTAGGGAAATGTTATGACTTTATCTCCATGGCGAGAGAGAGACGATATAATGTGCACAGACAAGGCCTGTAGTATTACTGCTCCTAATGGGGTCTATTGATCGTGATTACATGATCAACATAATACTGTAATTTCTATAGAAAGGTTGATTTTCCCTATACTCTTAGGACAATCTTCTGAAGGTCTGGTATTCTGCTTAAGGGATGATTCATCCTATATTCCTGAGAGGGTAAAATAGGATAAATTTATGTTGGCCTTTTAAAATCCATTTGTTTTATTTATTTGTTTTAATTTGCTATATTTGTCCTTATTTGTCTGGACTAATAAACAATAATTTAAAAAATCATCACTATTAATCACTTAATCATCACTATTAATCACTTAATAGGCCTATCCAGTAGAATTTTAGGATACTTTTAGTATGCTTTTAGTATGCCTTTGGGATGTTTTTTTAACAGTGTATACAGAACTTCTAGCTGGCTCTGTGCTATAGCAGAATAGGGCAAATACACAAGTAGGAAAATACCTTTTCTATCACCATTAGAAGTGTGGATTGGCTGTTTCATTTCAACACATGTGATGGGAATGTGCAGGAGTTGCTAAGTTCTGGAAACAGGTCTTTCATGAAATTTCTACTATAGTTGGAACAGAAGTTAATGCGACCCCAGAATTAGCCCTTTTGCACATATTCAAAGATACAAAAAAAGACTTTAATAGGATTCTTGCTGATAGCAGCCAAATTATTAATAGCCAGATGCTGGAAAAACGCAATAAGATTGATGATATAAAAATGGTACAATATAGTATGGGAACTTGTATTATCAGAAAAACTATCACAAAAAATGAGAGTGTCGAGGGAACAGGAAAAAAAGAGAAACTTTCACTGCTGACTGGTGGGACTTCATTACATACACAAATCAAGATGATGCGACAATACAAGTCCCAGCTGCTTTTCAAAATTTGTGGTTTCAATGAAACAAAAAAGTATATTGATAGCAAATTGAACTTACCTATACGAGCTCAAAATTATTATTATTATTTTGTACATGTCTGTATCTTTCTTCCTGAAGTTGAAGAACGTCATAACAAAATGTATTGGTATATTTACCCATGAAGTCGTGTTAAAATTGTTTGTAAAATTGTTTTAATATTGAAAATCAATTTTAAAAGGAATTAAAAAGAAAAGAAATAACACCCCATTTTCTTTAAAAATAAAAAAATGGGAAAGTAGAAGTAAAACTGTAGGATCACCATGTCACTTAAAGAACACATAAGCAACCATGAATAGAAGAAACATGAGTGCACAATAAATGCCTAGTGTGGAAAAGCTCTTACTTTCACTGACAAAGCTAAGGTAAAAGTAGAAGTGGCTTTGAGAAACAGAATGTTGAGGTCACATAGTCTTCAAGATTGCCTCAATAGAGGTTCATTTTTCAGAAGTGAGACTCTGGCCTTTGCTAGACCTACCTTAAAATCCAGGTGAGAGGAGGAGAAAGCCCACGATGCAGCTGTCGCCCCAGTCTACACGTCAGGTGCAACGAACTAAAGGAAAGACCCATCGTATCGGCCATTTTTTTTTAAAAAAAAAATAGATTTAAAGGGCCAGCTGCGCAGGAGTGCACGAACAACGAAAGGTAAGTGGGTTTTTTTTTTAAATAATAATAATAATAGATTTCCTCATTCCCTCCACCCTGCCCCCGATGGGCGCAGCATTCCTGGGGAGTGCTGCGCCAAGTGCACAGCTTCTCCCAGCTGCATGTGAGTAATTGCACGGAGCTGGGAAAAGCCGCAGAATGGGCTACATGCTCGCGGTCTCGGGCTCAGCCCGAGACTGGGGGAAATTGGGCTTAAAGGGGTAGGCTATATCCCGGGACCAGGGAGGGTTGATCCCAGCCCGGGATCCCCTGTGCGTCATCTGGACACACAGGGGCGATCCTGGGTATCTTCCTGACTGTTAGAGCAGTACGACAATGGAATCAGTTACCTAGGGAGGTGGTGGGCTCTCCCACACTAGAGGCCTTCAAGAGGAAGCTGACAACCATCTGTCAGGGATGCTTTAGGGTGGATTCCTGCATTGAGCAGGGGGTTGGACTCGATGGCCTTGTAGGCCCCTTCCAACTCTGCTATTCTAGGATTCTATGATCAGCCCAGGATATAGCCTGGTCTAGCAAAGGTCTCTGAGTAATATCGGAGGCTCCTTGCTCCATACTTGTTACTCTCAGGCAGGATCTACACTACTGCTTTAAAGCGCTATAAAACTGTTATAAAGCACTTTAAAGCAGAAGTGTAGATCCGGCCCTAATCTAGAACCTTTTTTTAAAAAAAAACTACCACTAAATAAAGCTAGCTCGGTGGGAAAGTACCCATTTTAAATTCATTGAGTAAAAGTGCCACTCCGCTGAATCTGTGTCATGCACCCTTAGGCACTTACGGTAGATTAGCCATGTCAGAGGTGTGAAATTCAGCATTCAGTAACAACTAGCAGGAGGTCATCACCAGAACAGCTTTATCCGCTTTGGATTAGTATATCGACTTGCTGGCAAGAGTGGGCCATTTAGGATGGGAGAGTTTTAACATACAAACAAAAGCGGTCCTTTGCATCAGGGAATTAAAATGGAACCAGAGCTATGAGGAAAACTGCAGGAATCTGACAAAAGAAATAATTTCACTTGTATCGGGAGGAGGTGAAATTAAATGTGAAAGTATTTCTTTTGGGAATTACATTCCCAATTGCTTGACTAGCTACCATCTGTCCATTTTAGGGCAGTATATTGGTCACTGGATGCTGCGTATGATAGAAAGCTGCTTTGGATGAATCCTAATGATGTGAACTGGCAGACGGAAGTGGCAAATGCAATGGCAACATTTATTATTTTTATCACATTCTGTTAAAGTATGCCCAATTACAAGATATAAGCCAAGAGATTTTGTGATGAACAATGCAGCTATCTATTACAAAATAGCCAGACAGAACAATTTCATTGGTAGCAGCTTTTCATTTGGCTCTGGATAAGTCAAGGTACAGGTCGTCAACTAACGAAAGGCGTTCAGTTTAGTCTGAGTACCTAAACTTCCACTTCCAAATGTTTTGTTCCTCTGGGATTGGGGGTAGAAGGCACAATGCTGTTTGATTCTCTCCTGGTCATTGTCATACGAAGGGATATTTATCTGAGGTATTCTGTATACCAATCCTTTTACCCCTAGGCCACCTTCTCTAATCTGGTGCCCTTGAGATGTGTTAGGCCTTAGCTAGACCCAAGGTTTATCTCGGGATCGTTCCGGGATCATCCCTGTTCATGTAAATGACACACCAGATATCCCGGGAGCAGGCAGGCATGACCCCGGGACGATCCCGGGATAAACCTAAGGTCTAGCTAAGGCCTTTGACTAAAATTCCCATTATCCTGAAGCATTTTTTTTGTTCTGGTGCATTTCTGTGGCAGAGCATGAAGAAGCTCCTATTAAAAAATGCCCTGACTGCTGGCTTTTATTAATCAAATGCTAAGTTCTCTCACACTTAATTAGTTGACAAAGCTGCTTTTTGATAGGATTTAAGGTGCTTTGTGGGCCTATTTGCCCTACTTCTCCTCTGTAGTCAGTCTTTTATCTTATGTCCATGTTGCTAATGTACAGTATTTCACGGTTGGACTACTGCAACCTTCTTCTCACTGGCCTTCCTTCTTCTCACATCAGTCCGTTGGTTTCTGTTCACCACTCTGCCGCAAAGATCATCTTCTTGGCTCGCCGCTCTGACCATGTTACTCCGCTTCTGAAATCTCTTCACTGGCTTCCAATTCACTTCAGAATCCAATATAAACTTCTCCTGTTAACCTTCAAAGCTTTTCACGGTCTAGCTCCTTCCTATCTCTCCTCTCTCATCTCACACTATTGCCCCGCTCGTGCTCTTCGCTCCTCTGATGCCATGTTTCTCACCTGCCCAAGGGTCTCTACTTCCCTTGCTCGGCTTGGTCCATTTTCTTCTGCTGCCCCTTACGCCTGGAATGCTCTTCCAGAACATTTGAGAACTACAAGTTCAATCGCAGCTTTTAAAGCTCAACTAAAAACTTTTCTTTTTCCTAAAGCTTTTAAAACTTGATGTTGTGCTTTCTTTATACTGTTAGTTTTACCCTACCCTGTGCCTGCTTACCCTACCCTGTGTCTGTTGGCATTCTCTTCCCCTCCTTATTGTTTTACTATGATTTTATTAGATTGTAAGCCTATGCGGCAGGGCCTTGCTATTTACTGTTTTACTCTGTACAGCACCATGTACATTGATGGTGCTATATAAATAAATAAATAATAATAATAATAATACAGTAGAGTGGTCACTTAAACATACAGCTTGGGCAGCCATGTTGCCTTGATGGAAACTATCGTTAGAAGAAGAGGGATAAGAAAACAAAAACTTACTCTCTGGATCATTAATTGACAAAGGATGTCATTGATGGCATGATCAGATGACCTAAATTATATCTCAGTTTAATAAAATCATACCTGTGATGTCTCGATCTGATTTAGAGTAGCAGGCCACAGCGTAGCAGGAGCAGGAGAGGCAACTTCACAATGACGTGTCATGCAAATCTTCAGTTGGTTGAAAGGAAGGAGGTCTGCCTGGAAAATCCTGCACTATTTCCAGGAAAGGGCAATGTGGGGGGCAATGTGGATGGTGGTGAGAACAGGAGACAGTCCACTGTGGTGATGGAAGTAGCAAGAAGCCAAGAGAAGGGTTTTTTCTTATAACGTCACTGAGCAAAGAACCAACTGGAAGTCCCCTATTCAAATGCAGTGTGGCTAGGAGGCTTCAAGCACCATCAGGTTCAGATTTATGGGCTATTTTGCTGGTGCTAGCATGGAATAACAATATACTTGAAAGGAAAACATACAGACATTGATAACACAGTCTTTGTCATAGTACATTAGGAGAAAATAATCATTTTCCTGCTGGCTAAATATAAGGTGACTTTAATTGGCATCATCCCAGGAATAGCTGCAGATCTTGGTATAATAATTTCCCATGAGCTTAATCTGTTTACATTGCAGACTCTTTTTCAGCTATTTCGATTTCAATGCAACTAATTGTCCTGTAAGTTCTTTGAAATATAAACATTGGATTTTAGCCTAATGGTGAAGAAATAGATGAGTCATTAAGTATAACTCAGATCCTGCGGGCCATTCTCTAACAACGCTGAATGAAATTAAAACTGATCCCAGTTCTTGGGTAAAAGAGTTGTAACACAGCAGAGGGCGGAAATCAAGACAGGGGTCAAGGATACTTGGGTTCACGTTTGGTGGTGTTTTGATTTAATTAATTTAATTTCAATTGTTTATCATATATGATTCACTAAAGAATACCCTCTGTTCCCCTTTCTTTATGTGTGTAATCTATTTGGATTGAAAACCTGAGAGCACGACCCATGTCTGAATTAAGTTCAGATACTAATTAATATAGGTACTCTAGATACAGTATTATTTTTAATCTACTCTACAGAGGTATAAAAGTGGGGTTTTTTTTACTACTTGAACTGTATGACTTCCCTCAACAAATCCTAGGAATCAGTAGTACAGGGAGGAATGTGAGAATTCAGTTACAGACATTTTCTTGGGGGCTGCCTTGATGGTGCTCGGTTGACCCCACTTTTATTAAAAAACCCAAAAACACCTGCACTTTTGCTGCTGCAGAGTGGCATCAGGTAATCCTAACATAGGAGGCAGTGTGGGCATTTCAGCAGCCATTCGGCTTGCTGGGCCCGCCCTCTCCCCTGGCTTCTAGTGTCCAATGGGAGATCGCCTTCCACTCAGGAACACCCCTGGCGCAGTGCTGGAGCAAGGACAGATGGCAGAAGACTTGACTCCGCTCAAGCAGGAAAAGTCAGGGTAAGTCCCTGACTTTTCTACTACACATCTTTGTCTCTTTGCTCCACATTGGCAGCGAATCAGTGGCTGCGTCATATAACCTACGCAGCACCAATTCACAGCCACCATGGGGCAAAGATGACGTTTCGACAGCTCCCAAGTCTCTCTCCCTTCCTCCTCTTCTCTTTTGAATAAATATTTTCTTATTTTCCATAGTCGTGCTGCACTATAAGGATAAAGCAACCAGTAACTGAGAAATAATGAGCAAGCATTACAGAGAATTAACAGAAGAAATTACTTCTAAAGCACTTCTAATTCTCATTGATTAACTCTCTGAAATCTATAGAACTTAAAAATGCTTAACTTTTGCTGGATTGTGCCTTATGTTTCTACATTTATTTATTTATTTTAGCACTTTTTTTTTAGCCAAAAAAGGCTCTCAAGGCAGCTTACAAAAAGAATTCTTAAGACAGACCCTGCCCACAGGCTTATAATCTAAAAAACATGACACAAAAGGAAACGACATTGGGAGGGAGGAGGAAAAAAGCAAATTGAGGCACTAGATACATAGTTGCAAAGTTCAGAAAGTTATGGACACAGTGGAAGGGCTGCCGCTTCCTCTCCCTCTCATAGAATCATACAGATCAAGGCATGATGGATGGATGCCTGGCTGCTGCTTTCTTACCCTCTAACATGAGATGGTAGGGAAGAGTAGGGAGAGCAGAAAAGTGAGAGATTCGGCTTGCACCATCATAAAACTGGGCCAATGATTGCTAGAAGTCAATGAATATTTTTGTTTGTTTGTTTTTGAGTTTGTTAGGGGAAATATAGCAGAAAACTGTTTTCGGTGAAGAAAGAAGAAGACTTTTAAAGAAGAAACAAGAAAAGGGGTAGCAGACAATAGATAAAAGAATATTCTTAGTGTAGAGACAAGTGAAAGAAAGTGGAAAAATACTTTTGACCTAAGAACCTCGTTATACATCATTTTGTGATCTTTTTATGAGAAAATGGTGTTATTTTTAACCAGTGCTAAGCCAATGCTGTCCAGGTTTGGTTTTCAGGTGATCCCAGCCAATCAGGGATCATGTACTGGTTGTAATGGGATCACTATTTTACCATCAGATTTTTCTATAAACTTACCTCAATAACAGAAAAGTAAGTCCACATGAGTGAGAGCAATGCTTCTTGCAATAGTCATGTGGGGAATTGTAACCAATTAGGGATCACTCTAAAATGCAAACTGTTTCTCAGCCTTTTTACAGTGATCCCTGAAAGGGAAGCGGACTATCAATTCTACTTAAAAACATTTGTAATATTGCATCTGTTGTTTTGAATTAGCACTAAAATGTAAAAATAAACACACAAATAGTCTTCCCAGGGATCCAAAGTTTACAAGCTTATGTTTGCTCTGAATGATCAGTGAAACCACACTAAATGTTAACACTAATTAAAATTAACTATATTCAAATGAAATTTTTTTCTAGAGGCGAGTGTGCCAAGAAGGTGTGAGAAGTAATCCAATAATAGCACTGTTGAGGACGCAGGAGAGGGCCTTCTTGGTGGCTACTCCAGTTAGGGTGACCATATTTTGGAAATCAAAAAGGAGGACAACATGGCCACCCCCAAGGGTGTGTGACCACCAACCTGTCCAGCCCCCAAGGGGGCATGCACACCCAAACATGGCCTTGGTCACATGTCTGATCTCACAGCACACAATTAAGACGAACCTGTTCTACATAACATCTTAATGTTAAAATCCATGGAATAAAGAAGTGAGACATTCAATGAGTCTGAAATTAACTTCACTCATTCCTACTTTTGTAGCTTTTGCTGTACTTTGAAGGTTTTGCTGTACTCTGTATGATACAGTCTCTCCTTCCCTCAAATATCTTTTCTGACTCTAAATCCTTCACTGGATGACCACAGTCTAACCTTTACTAACATTTAACACCCTTTCCCCATCACCTTTCTCATATCCATATTCACACATTCAGCATACTGCTACCACTGAACAAATGAAGCAGTTGACAAGTACAGAAAAATCTAGTACAACAAACAAGCAAACAAGCATTCAGAAAGAGTATAAACTACTATTACCCTGCAAACATTAGACATAGAACAAAATGGCACCTCTTAGCTTGTTTCAGCTTCAACCAGACATAACAGTCAAAAACACAAAGAAAAACACACCTAACTCATTGACATAGCAATACCTAATGACAAAAAATGTTGCAGAAAAGGAAGAGGACAAGAGAGAAACATATACACCACGGGCCATGGAAGTCAAAGAACTATGGCAACAGGAAAAGGTCACAATTATTCCAGTAGTCACATCAGTCACTGGCATCACATCAAAAAACTATACAGAAAACCTTCAGAAACTGGGCCTACCAAAATACATCCACACCAACATCCAGAAAGCAGTCAGACTTAAAACATGTTCAATTGTCAGGAAATTCCTGAATCTGTAAAAGACAGCATGACTTGGCAACGCCCGTCGTGTCCATCTAGAAAAACTGCCATGAAAGAGAAAGAGATGATGATGATGATGATGATGATGATGCTGATGATGATGATGATGATGATGATGATGATAATAATAATAATAATAATAATAATAATAATATACTTTAGTTACAGTTCTGATATTATATAGTCAAATCTGACCAAAATGACTTTCCAATAATATCTCAATACGCTTATAGATGACACCAAACTCCATAAGGGAAATTAAATAAGAAAAGAGCTCCTTAATGATACTCTAGGCTAACTGACAAGGCCACCATCGTTTTCTGAAATGATAAAGCAGTAGTGCTTTAGGAGAGAGCTCTTTCTCCAGATTATATCTGGACCTACCTGGCTTTATTTGAAGTGTAATTAAGATGATCCAGGAAAGAGCTGCAACTTATCCATCATTCTCAAACTTAATTACCAAGGGTTTTTTTTGCGGGGGGGGGGGTGTAAATTTTCTGTTATCAGTTGATTTCTCAGAAAGTTCAGCTACTTGGTAATGTTAAATTCGTCCCTCAAGACCTGGATTCATATTTGAATAAATACCAGGAGATCTAGAGGTTCTTCTTAAGAAGTTTATGATCTGGAATATGTTGGCATTCATGGGATTGGTTAAGACCTGAGAGAGGATGAGGAATAGATGGAGAATTTTTTTGTTTGTACTTTTTCAAATTGTGTTTTAATGTTGTTGTTGATGTTGATGATGATGATGATGTTTTTAAGTTTATTTACTTACAAAGGCTGACCTCCACTTAAATTTGTGTGCATGTAGGCACATGCCAGATTACAAATTATAACAAATGTGAAGACTGTCTGTTCCATGGTTAGGGTGACCCTATGAAAAGGAGGACAGGGCTCCTGTATCTTTAACATAGAAAAGGGAATTTCAGCAGGTGTCGTTTGTATATATGGGGAACCTGGTGAAATTCTGTCTTCATCACAACAGTTAAAGGTGCAGGAGCTATACTAGAGTCACCAGATTTAACAGAGGGCAGGGCACCTGCACCTTTAACTGTTGTGATGAAGAGGAAATTTCACCAGGTTCTCCATATATACAAATGACACCTGCTGAAATTCCCCTTTCAATACAACTGTTAAAGATACAGGAGCCCTGTCCTCCTTTTCATACGGTCACCCTACCATAGTGTTCTTTTCCTCACGACTGGATTCCGCTGGAGTGGCTTCCCTTCCTGCTTTGGGCCTGCTAAGAATCCCGCAAAACATAGAGAAGCTATCTCAAAACAAGACTCATCGAAACCCTGTATGCCTGTACATTGTTTTCCAGTTCACTTGTTCCTTGTTCCTCACCTGCCCTACATTTCAAAAGAGAATACAGAATGCGTTCATATAATTTTCACTGTGTTGTATTTTCAAATAAAAACAAGCCTGTCCTGATCATTACTTACTTGTATTTTAAGGGGGAAATATACTGACCAAGACTATGCCCTTTTCTTTTGGTGAGATGGAGTACCTTAGGCATCTATTGTATTTTTGCTACTGTGATAAGGCAGGGCATTGCATCCACATTTAGTCACGTGCAACTAGTCTGGAGGATGTGGAAACAGACCTCTCCACCCATTCCTCCCCTAAAAATGCTACACAGAGGGTCAGGGGTGAATGGAGTGAATTGGGGAGCCAGAAAGGATCCCCCAAAATCAGTCAACGATGCCTTCTGTGAGCGGAAGGAAGGGAAAGGAACCTCTCGTGCAAGCACTGAGTCATTACTGACTCTTGGAGGGACGCCAGCTTTCGCTGATGTTTTCTTGGCAGACTTTGTAGTGGGGTGGTTTGCCGTTGCCTTCCCCGGCCGTTATTACCTTTCCCCCAGCTAACTGAGTACTCATTTTACCGTCCTCGGGAGGATGGAAAGCTGAGTCGACCCGAGCCGGCTGCTTGAAACCAGCTTCCGCTGGGATCGAACTCAGGCCGTGGGGAGAGTTTCAGCTGCAGAAACTGCTGCTTTACCGCTCTGCGCCACACGAGGCTCTTTTTCTGTGAGCAGAGCCTTCCCTCAATGGAAGGCACATCCTGTATGCGAGGCATTGCTTTTTTGGAGAACAGTGGAAGAATATCATAGATGCCTCAGGTAACTAAGCTAATGAATTCCAAGGGGTCCCTGACAGAAATGTGATAAACAACTTGATATATGCAGCAAATCCATGCTGAAATCTATTCCTGTAATTTGTTCAAGAAAAACAAACACAGAGAAGTATTCTACATCCTACAGCCCCTAGACTGTATGAAAGTGAGGGAAAATGTCCTCCCATCTCTGCTCACTCATTTTTTATTATTATTATTTATTTTTTTGCTGTCATTATGACATTTACTGTAGGTGTGATTTTTTTTGTTATCACTGCCACTGGATTGCACTTCACTGGTAGCAGGAATGGGTTTTGTCTGGAAAAAGTGTCCTTGTGAAAAAGTGTCCCTTGTAACAATCCGTAGGTACTCTTCAAACAAGCTATCTGAACGTTTGCCTGGAGTGACAAAAGCCTGAAAGGGGGGGGCACATTGTCAAATCAAGTTACAGCTGTCTGTCATTTGCTTAATGATACCTTTCTTTCTGGTAGCTGACACCTGGGCAAAAAGATACATACACAAAATATATACATGGCTGGTATTGTTTTATATGCTATTGTAAAGCGCCTTGATGCCAGAAATGGTGAGGTGGTGCTATAAAAATGCTTTAAAAATAATAATAATAAAATAAATAATGTAGTGGGAAGCCCCCCCCCCAAAAAAAAACATTTCACAAAGCTTTATTAAAATTACTTTTGCTTTTCTTTAATTTCCTCAAATGTTTCTCCTGATCAGAACTGCCACGTTGTCTTGACCAGGTAGAATTCCACACTGCTGCGTCCAGGCGGAAACAATGGCTTCCAGTGGGGGTAGAAGTTTTCCAGAAGTATCCAGGAATCAGAGCTTTCTGGCAGGTTCCCTGCTGAACTAGCAATATGGAAAGTTGGAGAGCAAAGGGTGTGGGTGTGGGTGGGTGTTTGTCTTCCTTATCTTCAACCATGCAAGTTTTTTTTTTTTTAAACCAACAAAGAAACACCTAACCTCCTCATCATGGGATTGTTTATCTGCAGAAGTACATAAGAAATCCCACGACATGGACTTTTCTGCAGAAAATGAATCTTATGAGGGGAAAGTTTCCCTGCAACACTACATAAGTAACTTTCAGGTCATAGTAGTCTACTACAGCCAGTGGGCTGGGTTAAGTCTCGGCCTCACTCGGCCAGTGTCAGCCTGGAATGGAGAGAAATTTGGGGTTTTTTAATTCTCCACAGCAGAGAAGCAAGAGGAAACCAAAAATGAAAATAACAAGAACGTAAGTTTGCCTGTCTGATGAAAACATTTAAAACTGTGGAGAAAGGTTGGGGAAGTGTCAGTGTGGTGTAGTGGCTAAAGTCTTGGTCTGGGAGTTGGGAGATCCGGGTTCTAGTCCGCACTCGGCCATGGAAACCCACTGGGTGACTTTAGACCAGTCACAGACTCTCAGCCCAACCCACCTCACAGGGTTGTTGTTGTGAGGATAAAATGGAGAGGAGGAGGAAGAGGGGGGTTATTTATGCTGCCTTGGGTTCCTTGGAGGAAAACAGACAGGATATACATGCAGTAAAAAATAAGTAACCTTCTCTCACCAGCTGATTCTCCCCTGCAAATACATCTCCAGGCTTGCGTTAAGATTGCAAGGTGGGGAGTGGATCAGGAACGCTGCGGTTCTGGTGTGGCCATGAATACAAACTGTGTCATTTTGCTTGTTTATCGCTGGGTTGTAGTTTTGATGACGGAAGGTTTTAAATATTGGTTTTATATTTCGTACAATGTTTTTAAACTGTTTGCGTGTTGCTTCCAATAGAGTTCTCTCTCCCGTGGGAACCAGGATAGAGATCCAAAAAACAGAATCATAGATAAATATTTTAAAATTTCCTTGGTGGCCAAGCTTTGCATCCATTCCAAACACACGACCACAAGCCCCATACTATTGCAAATGAAAAGAAAGAAAGAAAGAAAAACCCTTGAAAGATATAAACATTCCCACAGCAGAGGCTTCCTCGAACACTGTAGGGGCCTCATGCTGAGTCTGTGTTTGATATGCTATTAAAAAGACAGAACTCTTTGGGTTGGATCCCAATTAAGTCATACTCAGAGTAGGCCCATTAAAAACAATGGGACTTGGATTAGTCGTGACTAACTTAGAGCCTATTGATTCTAATGGGTCTGCTCTAAGTATTACTTAATCAGAATCTAAATTGATTTTGAAGATTGATTGCTACTGATGGCAGTGATACCTCGATGGTTTGTTCATAGCAATAAGCAACAAATGAAGTGTGAGGAGCAATTTCTTACCCATCTTGGAATTCTGCCATTATTTGGAAGGAAGCAGCTGATCCTTGGATTCTGAAACAGCCTGACAGTGGGAGAAATCATTTCTGCGCTACCAGGTAGGAACAGCTTTTAGGTGCTGTAACACAGGAAGCTAATAGTTATGGTGCTGTGACCCCAAGAAAGAGCCTTTCAAGATAAGCACCTGTAACAAGGTGTTAATTGGACAGCAGGGAGCTATAAACTGGGAGTGAGCACAGGGTGAGTATTGAGGGCGTGCTTGTGCAGTAAGGGTCAATGGATGTCCCAAATTCTCTTCAACCCCAAACAAAGCCCTTGTGATCTTTATGTGACTAGTGTGGCATCATGAATGGGTATGTTCCAGCTTCAGCAAGCATAGGATATATGTCTGATTTCCTTAACCCGAAGGAATTAGCCTTCTGCCACTTTTCATGCACACAGTCTACTGGAGTTGCAGCTTCAACAGGGCCAGTGCCAGCCTATTTTGCGCCCTAGGCAAGGTGAGCTACTTTCACCCCCACCCCACCCGCAAAATGCCAACTTTGATTTTTAAGAACGTATGTTTCCTGGAAAAAATAAGAAGCACAAAACTTGAAACTGTTAAATTTATTTTAAAGTGCAAGAAATACGTCATGCCAATTATAGCAAACAAATTGGAAAGGACCGTCTATGGGTCTAAAATGCATTATTTAATAGCAATATCACCTCCAAATCATCCCCCCCAACTCACACACGTGTGCACACACACTCAGCATCACTCACTCCAAACAAACACGCATGAACACATGCATTCACTCAAAGACCCCATGCACCCCATTCACCCATACGTTCTCTCTCTCTCTCCTGGGTGCGTTCTGGAAGCCTGAACATGGAGCCGCCCCACCCCCACCCCAACGTCCCTGGCTTCACTTCGGCTGGGTGGGCGCGGGGCGCCATCTCGCCCGCCCAGGCCCAGCTGAGTCCTCGGGCCGGCCCAGCTCACAGCCAAAGCGCGTGAGTACTGTGCTGTGCCCGGCGCCCCTCTTAGCTTGGCGCTCTAGGCCTGAGTGGCCTTTATGGTAGCACCGGCCCTGAGCGTGGACATCCGCTTCTGTTGATAATTGGCTTTTTCTTTTACTACCTTGAAGATGACTACTAACACAGTAGGCACAAAGGGGATCCCCGCTTCCTTGAGATCGTGCCTAGCAGGACAATATATGTTGACAATGTCTCCATGAACAGTAGCGTCAGATGTTTGGCAGCTAACTGGAAAACAAGCACTTACATCCTGCATCATTGCTTTTCACATCTCACTGTGCAATACGTGACAGTCCGCTATCTCTTTGCACACTGTGGTTCCTTAATGAAATTAAATGTCGCATGCTAGGGAACGACCTCCTTGGCTTTAAGCATATTGCACCATCAGGATCAAGGCAGACTCCACAGATAGGCAAGAACAGGCATTTGTCAGAACCCCAAGACCAGGCGAGCACAATTTTTTTGGCCCCATGGGTTGTATCTGCAGGGCCGGCACCAGACTATTTTGCACCCTAGGCAGGCACGCCATACTGAAGCCACCCCCCGCACCCGCTCCTGGCTTTGAAGCCAGGACGCTGGGGTTGGGGTTGGGGTTGGGGTTGGGGCAGAGGCTTCAAAGTGGCTTCTGGGCATGCCGTTCTGAAGCCGCGCCCCCCCAACCCAGCATCATGGCTTAGAGGCCAGGAGTGGCTTCCAGCCGGGCACTGGCTTCAAAGCCAGGATGCTGGGGTTGGGGGATGGCCGGGGCGGCAGCTTTGGAACTGCGGGCCTGGAAGCCGCTCTAGGAGAGTGGCTTCCGGGTGCGCCGTTTGGTGCCCTCCTTTGCTTGGCGCTCTAGGCCGCCGCCTGAGCTGCCTGTATGGCAGCGCCAGCCCTGTGTATCTGTTGAGGAGGATGGGGCTGCACACGCATACACACATGCACATGTATGCACACCCACACAGAGGGGAAGGGATGTTTTAGGGTCACTGCAGAAGGGATGAGGCTAAAGCCTCGCCTTTCCTGACGTGAACCTACCCGAACACTATGTTCAACATCTAAGGTCCTCCTCCGGGTGCCTACTCCGAGGGAAGCTCGGAGGGTGGCAACAAGAGAGAGGGCCTTCTCTGTGGTGCCTCCCCCCCCAACTGTGGAACAATCTCCCTGATGAGGCCTGCCTGGCGCCGACATTGTTATCTTTTCGGAGGCAGGTCAAGACTTTTCTGTTCTCCCAGGCATTTAGCAATACCTCCGTTTTTTGGCTCATCGTTTTTAAACGTATGTGCATTTTGCATGTTTTTGTGGTTTTTAATTTTTGTGTATTGTTTTTAAGTGTTTTTATCTTACATGAACCACTCAGAGAGCTTCGGCTATGGGGCGGTATACAAATCCAATAAAATAAATGAACTACATTTTCCTCCGCCACCTCAATCAGTATGGTCACTTATCTCCAGAGGTTAGTGGTGAGAAAGCCGCGATCCTGGCTACTTCAGGAGAAAGTGGATGGGGTAGCTGCACTCCTGCCCTAGACCAACAAAAGGTTCACCAACCCCAAGAGCCTTCCTACTCTTGCTTGGCACAAAGCACCGAAGTATGTCAGTGGTGGAGACACGGGAGAATTCTTGCTTTGCATGTTCCACCTCTCCTGGGTTGAAGGGAGCCAAATGAGGGTGCTGCTGTGTGTGAGGGCTAAGGCTGTAGTTCAAGGGTAGAGCACCTGTTTTGCGTGCAGAAGGTCCCAGGCTCAGGCCCTGGCATCTCTGAAAGTCCAGAGAGCCACTTGCGAGAGGAAGCGGAAGCATAGAATAAAGATACGGACACAAGAGCTTGGGTTAAACTAGGGCCTCTTTATTAATAATGAGATAGGTTCATCCCTCCCTGGATCTGCATGTGAAAGTGCGGGAATTAAGTCCTTATCTCAGGCCACTTGCCTGGCTTATGGGCGAGCCACTCTCCAAAGCAAGGAGTCGGGAAATCTGGCTCCTTCCTTATGTGACACTTTGTAAGTGTGGGGAGACCGCCCTACGACACCCCCGCCCACTGCCATAAGGGACAGCGAGTAGGTGAAGACAGGATGGTCTCCAAAGGCATACCATATCCTGGCACTGGAGCTGCATAGCCCCCGAGGAGCAGGTCCTCCGGCTATGCCAATCACCATAAAGGTGCCAGAGTGCTCACTGTCCCTATCTAATATTCCCACACATCTCCCTGCCAATGAAGGGCACCAAGCCTCAGCTTAGGTGCCCTTCCCCCACCAACCCGGGATGAAGTCCCGCAAAGCCACATGCAGATCTTGCAGGAAAATATCACTCCCTGCATCGGAGAGATAAACTCTGTCTGGCCTATAAAGCTCTTGTCTGGAAGGCAAATAACTGGGTTGGGAATAACCCAACCCTGTTGACCCTGTAGGGTCCATCTAATCTCTCTGTTTACACTTAACAGCCCTATTTAAACCTTGGGCTTCCCATCCCTCACGCCAATGGCGTCGAGGCAGCATATTTGACCATACAATCCACGTATCTGGCCAACATCTCCACGTATAATCTACGTCTAGTCTTGCTTGAAATATCAGGGCCTTCTCATTCAGAAGCCCAAGGTCATTGCCCCCAGGTGGATCACCAACCTGCGGCGGCGGGCTGAACATTCTCTGCATAAATGGTATGGAAGGGACCTCCGCCTCTCAAGGCTCACCGACCAACCCATTGGGCGAAGGCATCTGGACTGAGACCCAGCTGTGTGCCAACAGTTGCTCGTGTCACTCAGCAGCAGGCCCCGAACTTTCAACACCACCACAGCATACCTTGCCTGCCACCTTGCTGGATGGAGGCCAAATGCTGAGCCTAACTGTATGCCAACAGTTGCTCATGTCGCTCTATGGCTGGCCCCGATGCCACGCCATATCTGCTGATAGAGCCCTCATGGGCGGTGGTCTCCTCTGCAAAGACACAATTATGAACATTAAACATACAGTTGCACCATCTTTGTCTCAGAGAGTGCACTTAAGAATGCCCAAGACTGCCATCCAACTATGGCTGAAGTCTTGTCTTCTCCCAATCCTGCTGCAAATCAGTGGCCCCATCTGGATGGGTGTCATTAATAGTTTCATGGGCCAATGTCTGAAGTCTTCTTGGCTACTATGAAACATGGTACAGAATAAGGGGCA
This sequence comes from Elgaria multicarinata webbii, assembly GCF_023053635.1. Taxonomy (NCBI): domain Eukaryota; kingdom Metazoa; phylum Chordata; class Lepidosauria; order Squamata; family Anguidae; genus Elgaria; species Elgaria multicarinata. The sequence goes on along the minus strand of NC_086179.1, from coordinate 92,915,858 downwards.
GCCCCTTCTTGATGAATAGCAGCCCATGTTCTTTCCCCCTATGGTAAAGTGGGGTCACCACTGTAATGGGCATATACCATCACTCAACTATATGAGTGTTACCATGGCACTTCTAGCCAGTTCCATGCACCTAATGTCTGAAGGATGAGCTTGGCTACTCAAATGGTCCCAGATAAGGGCCAACCCCCTCCTTTGGTAAATAGCAACCCATGTTCTTCTTCCCCCGAAAGGAGAAGTAGGGTCAACTGCAAGTGAGCATACTCCAGTGAGTGTAACCACGGCGTTTTAGCCAGGTCCCTAGCCTGATGTGTGACACGGCTTCCTGGCTACTGTAAAATGGTGCTGGTTAAGGGGCAGCCCCTCCCTGTCATTGACAGAAACCCAATTTCCTTGCAATGGAGCATGAAATTTAAGGTCTGACTGCTCCAAGACATCCCCTCGCTCAAGGCTGGCATTACCATGGCCCCTCAGCCCCTCTAGCCAGTACTGTTCAGTGGTTGGCTGAGCATCAGAATGATTGAGAGACCAATCCCACCACCCTTTTCGGCATCCCTCAAGCATGGAGTTTACCATTCTGCCTGCAAACCTCTTACGTCATGGCAAAACGAACGGGCCAGCCAGCTTAGCTCAAACGATTCAAATGGATAGACCCCCGGTGATGTAAGGTCAACAAGAATATAAGCAGATGGTTGACTAGGATGAAGCTCCTTTGTCAGCTTCTGAAAAAGTTGAAATATATACCTGTTCACTGGAAGAATGGCCACGTGCAGAGGGCCATGGTCCGAATGGCTTCAGAAACTCACATCTCCGAGATCCCAATCACAGCGGAGATAGGATCTTGTACCAAAGGCCACTACAGACAATTGGACATCTGGCTGCATGACCAGGTATCAGCTACTTTATTATCCCATAGATTAATTGAGGGCTACCAAGCCTCTAGTCCCAGACCAGCCCCATTCCCAAGATTCACTATGTGAATAGTGGCCAGTTGTCAGGCCAAAATGAACATAATTTGGATCAAAACCTGGTTTCTATCTGAGGCTAAGCCAAAATGTGTGCACAGTGATGAAGAGAACTGGCCAGATACTGGCATCATGCAATATTTACTAAAAGGCTCAACCAGTGTTAATATCCCTCAAAGATTAAACCTGCTCACCAGGAGCAGTCTTAGGGTCTAGACCCATGGGAATACTTTAAAAGGGGGGGGGGGCAGTAAGGATTGGACCTAAAACAGTGCTGGCCTGTTACATCCTTAACTTAATTCCTGTCCTGGTACACCCTTCAAGGAAAACTGTGTCCCTGGTGGAGTCCACCCAGGCAGAGGACCAAGTGGGCATCATGAATTGAAACCATACTCGGGCCCCTTCACATCCCACTTGAATTTGGAATTGAAAGCCATCTTGTGTTTAAAGGCCCCATCCCTATCAGCCACAACATGAAAAGTGTAGGCCCATGGTGAAACAGCACTGAAGGGTACCAGCAGCAGACCACCTCCATTGGGCATCCTGCCGTATTGGCTCTACCCATGAGGTCTCTGCTTCACTGGGTTTGAGAACAAATGGCCCAGAGAAATGCAGCCACCTGATACAGGGCTATTGGTATATTCAAGCTGAAATCTGATTCCTGACCCTTGGAAGGACTTGATGAGGAACAACAGCGAATATAAAACACATCAAAAACTGATTAAGAACATAGCATACATGATTTAAACATCCTTAAAACATCCTAAAAACATCACTAGTGTGGTGTGCAGGGGGTAGGAAAAACCTCTTACCTTCTCAATCCCATGCAAATAGTTATGCCCAGTTCAGCTGAATAGAACAGGCATGGATACAGCCCACTTACTTTCCATCTAGGAACTCCATCCTCTTTGATAAAGTAGGTGAAAAGCCAGTGACTAGCCCAAAGCCAGGCAGTGACTTAATTCATATCTATGTGGCTACAAACCTACAGCTGCTAAGTCCACGTCTAAATGCTCTAACCACTATGACACTGCCTCTCATTTATTGTTGGGAAACAGCGCAGTATCCGGTCAGACCAATGGTTCACCCGGCCCCTCAAGATGACCCTGAAAGGCAGCAATTCATCATGGCCTGAGTTCACCCGGAGGAGAGTCCTCAATCTGAACATTCTAACCACTATGCCACACTATCTCTCAATTATTATTGGGAGGCAGCTTTCTTGTGAGTCAGACAGGTGATTCACCTGGCTCGTCATAATTAACACTGAAGGTGGTAGCTCATCATTGCCTCAGTCTACCGAGAGAAATGGATTCTAACCACTACACCACACTGCCACCCATTTATTATTGTGAGGCAGCCTTAAGGTGGCAGGTCATCATGGCTTCAGTTTACTCCGAGGAGCAAGTCCCCAATGTGACATTCTAACCACTACACCACACAGCCTCTCATTTGCCTATTATAAGGAGGCAGCCTATATAACACCAATGGTCCACCCAACCCTTCCATTTACTCTGAAAGGTGGCAATTCATCATGGTCAGAGTCCATTCCGAGAGACAAATCCCCAATTTAACGTTCTAACCACTACACCAAACTGCCTTTCATTTATTTATTATTGGGGAGCAGCCTTACATGGATTCAGACCAATGGTCTACCCCATTCCTTATTATTAAGACTGAAATGCTGCAGCTTTCCATGGTCTCAAATGTCAGGGCAAATCTATTATTATTATTATTATTAATAATAATAATAATAATAATACTTTTATTATTATTTAATATGGCTGTTCAGCTATTGGGAAGTATAAAAATACAATAAATAAGTGGATATAAAAACAAATGCTTGGCTGAAATGAAACTGAAGTAGGGTTGGACTTGATGGCCTTATGGGCCCCTCCAACTCTATTATTCAATGAATTTAACCCATTATACCACAAGACTCTAAAGAGGGGCAGCAGGTCAACACTGAACAAATGGATGTTGCTGCATCAGTTCCCTTTCCCCCGTCTGATGGGCAGGCAGGGTTGCCCATGAAATGGTGGCACCCCCTCCCACACACAGAGCAGGCCCATCAATTGCCTGGATCTTTATTTATTAAACACTGCAAGGCACGTTGAGCAAGGATACACACACACACACACACTCCTGACACTCCGGGAGGCCAGAGGGCCCATTCTAGAGAGGCTGCCTCGCATCAAGAGGAAGCAGGCAGGAAGAGTAAGGACACGGCTCTCTCGTGAGAGCACGCACTCTCTCTCTCTCTCTCGCGCACACACACACACACTGCTGACTCTCTGGGAGGCCAGAGGGCCCATTCTAGAGAGGCTGCCTCACATCAAGAGGAAGCAGGCGGGAAGAGCAAGAAGCTCTCATATGAGAGAGAGAGAGAGAGAGAGAGAGAGAGAGAGAGAGAGAGAGAGAGCGCACACGCACACTCCAAAATGGAAAGAGGCCGATGCCTCGGGCAGGCTGCCTTTTATAGACACAGCCCCACCCTACACCACATGGTCTGTGTTTCATGCCACAGCAGATGCCTTCATTCTGCTCCTCCCCCTCGCAACAGCCCGCCTCCTCCCAAGCCTTTGGGCTGGGTGGATACTGGATTTCTCATCAGCAATACTGATGAGGCAATACCAAGGCAATACTGATGGTATAAGGCAGATTCTTATGTTTCATCACCGATCAGAGCTGTAGCTACAGAGCAACCTTGGTGGCAGCAGCAGCGGATGTGTGCGTGCCATTTTTTAGGGATACATCACCAGGACCCTTCCCTGAATTATCAGCTTTCATTAACAGGAAAGAGAGAGGTAACGTCCTAATTATAATTAGGAAACTGCAAGAACAAACATGCAGGCAGCTTCTTACGAAGAGCTCCTTCAGACGGGGGAAAACGGTGTTCCCTTGCCGTGGCTCTGCTTCCTGCTTCTCTTTCGCATTTGCAATGAGCTGTAATTATATAAAGAAAAGAGCAGTGACCACGTGGCCCATATGATTCAATGGGACAGTGCCCTCTAGTGGGTGTTTTATTGCACAATTTCACCTGTACATGGCAGGAAACCCCAACAAATACTGATATATCACAAAAGAGTCGGGTTTTCTGAGATTTATTTTTCATCACTAAAACCGGGGAACGGAGCAGGAGATGTGCAGGAGGCTGACGTCATCATCAAAATGACCCGTGAGTGGCCAGTCACGAACATGCTATAAAACACTCATTTAAAGAAGCTCAAAATGAGTGCGAAAGGATTAGGAATACTGATAAGCACTTGGGCAACTCCCAACATTCACCAGCCAGTCATGATGGCTGGGGAATGTTGGGAGTTCGTAGAGCTTTTTTCTGAATAAACATGCATAGGATTGTGTCCTAAACGTAGCAGTCTCCTTGCACAAAGACTTTGCTGTTCCCCGTTTACTTCTGATGGATTCCCACTGCGCAAGTCTAACTTGCAGCTTCTCAGGAAAGGCCCACGATGACTGTGAGGTGACTGCTGCGTCGTGTAAGTGATGCAGTGCCACCGCACACCCACTGCGGGGCTTCCAGAGCATCTAGGCAGCCCCCTCACCTCTTTACTTGGATTTTGTCCTCTACACAGACTTATCCTACTCCAGGGTTGCCTTGCTTCTTCCTTTGAGGGGACAGTGGTGGCACTTTAACTGGTATAGGAAAGGAAAGGAACCTCTCGTGCAAGCACTGAGTCATTACTGACTCTTGGAGGGACGCCAGCTTTCGCTGATGTTTTCTTGGCAGGCCTTATAGCAGGGTGGTTTGCCGTTGCCTTCCCCGGCCGTTATTACCTTTCCCCCTGCTAGCTGGGTACTCATTTTACCGACCTAGGGAGGATGGAAGGCTGAGTCGACCCTAGCCGGCTGCCTGAAACCAGCTTCCGCTGGGATCGAACTCAGGCCATGGGGAGAGTTTCAGCTGCAGAAACTGCTGCTTTACCACTCTGCGCCACACGAGGCTCTTCTTAACTGGTATAGCAAAGCTTCATTTTGCCCAGGATCACTCTGACCCCTGGCATAATCTCAGTTCCAGCTCCCTTAATTGACTGTTGGCCCCGTGAATTGAAGAATACATACCAGGCTAGGATTTTGGCATGGCCACCGAAGGCTCCAGCACAGCCTTTACAAAATGAAAAAAGAGAAGCTGTTTTCTTTCAAGAGGGGGAAGACTAGAACAACTTTCAAGTTGCTTTCCTTTGAAATTAAATATTGCCTGTTTTAAAAGAAGGGCTTGTCAGAGATGCATAATTTCTGGTGCTATGCATGAACAGTGAGAGCACTTTCCACCATAGTACTGAACTCTCCCTGACCCATGAGGAAAAAGAATTACCCTACTATCGTTTTCATTAAAAACCCACATAGAAGACGAGAAGACTGTAAACATCCTTCTGTAATATAAACAGCAGCACAGTTGACTTAAAGATTTTGCACAAGAACGTTGATCTGTCTTTTTTACAGGAAGTCAATAACCACCACCACCCCTTTTCTGGAAAGATGACCTGTCTCTCACCACGTGTCAGTGTTGATAATTATGAGATCTCAGCCGTCGTAAGTGTATAGTACAAACTTCTCTAACCTGGTGCCCTCCAGATGTATGGGGCTTCAACTCCCGTCAGCCCCAGTCAGCATGGGCCATGGTCAGGGATGCTGGGAGTTGTAGTCCAAAACAGGTTGGGGAAGGCTGACCTAGTAAATTGTAATCTCTTCTCGATCCTCCCAGAGTGCAGGACATGGAATAACGGGCTCAACTTACAGGAAGCCAGATTCCAGCTGGACATCAGGAAAAACTTCCTGACTGTTAGAGCAGTACGACAATGGAATCAGTTACCTAGGATGGTTGTGGGCTCTCCCACACTAGAGGCCTTCAAGAGGCAGCTGGACAAGCATCTGTCAGGGATGCTTTAGGGTAGATTCCTGCATTGAGCAGGGGGTTGGACTCGATGGTCTTGTAGGCCCCTTCCAACTCTGCTGTTCTATGATTCTATGATTTATTTATTTATTTATTACATTTCTATACCGCCCAATAGCCAGACTCTCTATGGCAATTCTATGGTGATTGGCTGAGTGGCCTTAAGTTTATAGAAGGGCAGGATGGAATAGGTTCTCAGGCTGCCATTGGTTGCTCTGATCCTAAGGGTCTCTGCTGCCATTGGCTGAGCTGCTCTCATTATCAGGAAGTTCAGAAGGCAGAAGAACAGGTCCTAGGAAAGAAGGACGCAGAACCTGAGAAGTTAGGAAGTCAGGGGAAGCAAAGGAAGCTGAGAAAGGAACGATATGGGAGATCTATGAGAGCATCTCCCAATGCCTTCATCCAAGAAGAAAAATCAAACAGCTGTGGAATAATTTCGATCAGGGCTCTGGGTCATGCATAGGAGCCCAAGGGATGGTCCTCTTCATTCCAGGGGCCAAGCAAACAATGAGTGAACAGCCCCCTGTAATCTCATTACAAATTGGTTGTATCAGCCATTAAATATATAACGTGCAAGGTACATAGTTTGCTAAGAATCATGGCCATTGTCCAGGGTAGGCATGGTGGGTCACCTGCATCTGATGGCCCACTGACAAGGCCCCACCCACCCAAGTTGCTCCTCCTCTTCACCATGGCAACCTGCTCGTTCACCTACCTCTTGCTCTGGCCCAGACGGTGGTGGTGGTGAAGAGGAAGGGGAGCAGAAGGTGCCTCTGCCGGCTGCCTCACTTCCTGTTAAGCAAGCAAGTGGTAGCACTGATGAGAAAGACAATGAGGAGCAAAAGCAGCTGGTGACCATGGCGGTGAGAAGGTCGACTCACTGAGCTGAGGGTGTCTTGTCCGAGGCGCATCAAGAACCTGGAGCCAGCACTGCTAAGAATGATTCCTTAGCTGTTACAAGAGCTGAAGCTTTTGAGCCAAGATAGACATGACACTAAATGCATTTTTTTGCATTTAGTGTATACATGTTTTAAAAACACAAAGTGCATTTGGCAGATGGGCCGAAAATTACTGGAAATCCCCCTTTGGAACCAATGGAAGCTTCCCTTGAAATGCAAGTAGCAGCTTTGGAGAGGGGAAACAGTTCTGCCCATCCACGTAAGCAGAAGGCTCTTTGTGCTAGACATCTTTGCATCCAAATCTGTCACTTACTGGATCAAGTAGAGAGAAATACTTAGTGCCATTTCATGACAATTGCTAAATATTTAATGCTATACCATGCCACCCATAAAATACTTTCAGATACTAAATATCATTGATTGTCCATAATCAAATCCTGTCCAATATTAGTTACTTTTGTATGTCAGCTATTAACTACTATCAAATACAAAACAACTAGGGGTGTGCACGGACCCCCCGATCCTCTTCGCGGCTGATCCGCAAATTGTGGATCAGGCCCGCTCCGCCCTGCCTCGATCTGCCTGGAATCCACTTCGCTCCGCTGCGGAGCTCCGGCTCCGAATCGGAGCTCCGCAGTGGCGGGGAGTGGCGTGAGGTAAGGCCCCCCTCCTCCCGCTTACCTGTGTCCGTCGCGGCCCATCCCAGCTTCACTAGAGCCCACGGCTCAACCAGGAACTGGAGGCCCCGATTGCGGCCTACACTTCCTGGTTGAGCCGCGGGCTCTAGTGAAGCTGGGATGGGCCGTGATGGACTCAGGTAAGATCCCCCTCCCCTTTGGTCTCTTACCTGGCTCTGCCGCTGTCGCTGCACGGGCGGCGGCGGCAGGGCCAGGTAAACCCCCCTCCCTCCTCTCCCTTACCTGTGTCCATCCACGGTCCCGCGGCTGCTTCAACCGTGCCCGAGGCCTCAACCAGGAAGACTAGGCCGCAACTCAGCCTAGTCTTCCTGTTTGAGTCCTCGGGCTCAGTTGAAGCAGCCGCGGGACCGCAGACGGACGCAGGTAAGGGAGAGGAGGGGGGGTTTACCTGGCCCTGCCGCCTTCGCGGCAGGGCCAAGTAAACCCCACTTACCTTTTTGGCGGAGCTCCGGATCGAGGCAAAGGATCCGCCTTCACCTCGATCCACTCTGCAACGCTCCGCGGGTCCCCCAATCCTCTTCACCTCTGCCTTAAGGGTAGGCGAAGCCCCCCGCTCCACTCCTGCTTCTCCTGTTCGAGGAGAAGCGGAGCACATCCCTAAAAACAACCACTACATGTCAACTACCAAATAGTTTGGTTCTGAGCTGGCAGTGACCGAACAAGAAAGAGATCTTGGGATTGTGGTGGACAGCTCGATGAAAATGTCCACCCAGTGTGCGGCCGCTGTAAAGAATGCAAACTCCATGTTAGGCATTATAAGAAAAGGAATTGAGAATAAAACAGCCAGTATCACACTGCCCTTATACAAATCAATGGTGCGACCACACTTAGAATACTGTGTACATTTCTGGTCACCACACCTGAAAAAGGATATCATAGAGCTGTAAAAAGTGCAGAAAAGGGCAACTAAAATCATTAAGGGGCTGGAGAATCTCCTCTACGAGGGAAGGTTACAAACTGGGATTGTTTACCTTGGAGAAGAGGAGGCTGAGGGGAGACATGATAGAAGTGTACAAAATTATGCATAGTATGGAGAATGTGGACAGAGAGACATTTTTCTCCCTCTCTCAAAATACTAGAACCCGGGGTCATCCCATGAAGCTGATTGGGGGGAGATTCAGGGTAAATAAAAGGAAGGACTTCTTCACGCAGTGCATAGTTAAATTACGGAATTCACTACCACAAGATGTAGTGATGGCCACATATCTGGATGGCTTTAAAAGGGGATTGGATAAATTTCTGGAGGAGAAGGCTATCAATGGCTACTAGTCCTGTCGGTTGTGTGCTATCTCCAGTATTAAAGGCAGAAAGCCTGTGTGCACCAGTTGCTGGGGAACATGGGTGGGAGGGTGCTGTTGACCATGTCCTGCTTGTTCATCCCTGGCTGATGGCTGGTTGGCCACTGTGTGAGCAGAGTGCTGGACTAGATGGACCCTTGGTCTGATCCAGCATCAGAGCTCTTCTTATGTTCTTATCAAATAGAGTAGGATGTCAAATACAGGGATTAAGTATATGTTGAATATTTGAGAAGATATTGAGTACACAGAGAATTCAGCATTAAAATGCAGAGGAGAGTTTTGGGGAGCAAATCAGCTGCAGCTTTAATATCCACTTTCTTTTTTCACAAGGAAGGACGTATTATCTAAGGAGCAACATTTTATCAGCTACAGCAAGACACGGTGCTCTTTCTTTCCTGCCATTAGTCTTGCTCCAATAGCTAACAAGTTGTATCCCTTTCCACAAATGAGTTCCAGATTGTTTGTGCTGGAATATGAAAGACATCCATAGCACCAGCCATCGCAACATTCTTGCAATCCTATTAACTCTTCGGCGAGGCTGTCTCAATCTTCAGCAGCTCTTCTTCCAGTGAAGGACATGGATGGACAACTGGTCCCGTACCCTTGCAACTTAATGCTGAAAGATCAGAGGAGTGGGAATTAGACCATCTTCAGTACGGGTGGTGGTGGGGGTTTGCATCCCCTACTGTCACTTTTCTGTCCCACAATAGGGATGAGCAGCTTCGACAATGGAACCCGTTACCTAGGGAGGTTGTGGGCTCTCCCACGCTAGAGGCTTTCAGGAGGCAGCTGGACAACCATCTGCCAGGGATGCTTTAGGGTGGATTCCTGCCTTGAGCAGGGGGTTGGACTCGATGGCCTTGTAGGTCCCTTCCAACTCTGCTAATCTATGATTCTATGATTCTCTTTCTTCACACAGGGAAGAAAGAGGAAGCAGCAAAAACCACATGGCCCATTCAGTGGGCATTTTTACAACACTGCTTTTCCTGCACACCGCACGAAACGGCGGCCAGTTTTGCTTCAATAAGAAAAAAAATCGGATTCACCAGGTCTTATTTTGCCGCAGAAAATAGAGCAGAAGGAGCGGGAGGGCAGCGTCATCGAAAGGAGCCACGAACTTCTGTAAGTGGCCAGTAACGAGCGTGCGATGAAACGCTTGTCTGATGACGCTCTTAGGCGGACGCTTTGAGCACATCCCTTCCCGCAGCCATTTGCTGCTTCTGAGCAGCAGTGAGGATTTCTTCTAACTCCCCAGAGATCAGTATCAGTCCCGTGATTACATTTAATTACATTCTCAGGCGTCAGAGGAGCAAGGCGTTGTTTTAACTATGCTTGAGAAAATGCACTTCCAACTTTGCCTGGCAATAGCAAAGAGAGCAGATGTGCTCAGTGGCTTCTTATTGCTGACTGACTGTCTTCGGAGGAAAAGGCATCAGGCAACCAACCTTCCATCGACTCTCTTTCCACTCAGATCCCGTGATCCTTTTCTCTACCCTGGGGCCAAATTCCATTTCAGGGAAGCTCTCGGGGGGGGCGGGGTGGTTCCAGTGGTGGGTGGGGCCAGAGGTAAAAAGGGTGGAGCCAAAATACCCCAAATAATATATTTTAATATAAAGCTCTTATGGCTAGGAACTGGGGCCATAGCCAGAACTAAGGTTTATCCCAGGATCATTCCAGGTTCATCCCTGCCTGAGCACTGGATGCCCTGTGTGGCATTTAAGGCCTTGCTAGACCTACCAGAAAATCCATCTGGGAGGAGGGGCGACGGTGCGCTACAGCTAGCACGCGCCGTCACCCTTTTCCAGACGTAAACACGCGACAGGGCAAGGGAAAGCCCTGTCTCGTGCTCTGGGTTTTCGGCCCTTAAAGGGCCATGTGCACAGGAGCGCGCCACTGGAAAAGGTAGGTGGTTTTTTTTAAAAAAAAGGCTCCCCCGCTCCCCCTGCCCCTGATTTCCCCCCCTCCAATGTCTGATGCCCCCTCTGCCCGCTCGCTCAATCGCCCGTCCTCCCTCCGTCCACCAGGCCTGTCTCTATCCTTCTTCCCTCCCGTCCGCCATGACTGTCCCTGTCCCCGTCCTTCTTCCCCCACCCCCCCGTCCCCGATGCCCGTGCCCGTGCCCGTTCTTCTTCCCCCGTCCCTGATGCCCATGCCCATGCCTGTTCTTCTTCCCCTGCCCTGATGCCCGTGCCCGTTCTTCTCCCCCCCCTCTCCTGCCGGGTTGGTCTTTCCCCCGGCCCCCATCTCCCCCCCCCCGTGATTCCCCCCCCCGGCCCAGTCCGTGGCTTCTCCCGGCTACTAGCGAGCAGCCGGGAAAAGCCACAGAAGTCGCTAGACTTTCTGCAGCGGAAAAGCCAGGCCATAAGCGAATCCGCTTATCCCGGGTTAAGGGAGGTCTTAGCCCGGCCTGACCCTGGAATCCCCTGTGCATCATCTGCACAGGAGGGAGACCGAGCCTCACACCACACTAACGCCTCATCTAGCAACGGCCTTAGATGAACAGGTTTGACCCCAGGACAATCCTGGGATAAACCTTAGCTCTAGCTACGGCCTAAGCCTGAGGAGAGGCATTTCAGCCTTTAAGGGTGGGAGAAAAAGAGTGCAAAAGCCGGAAAACCACCAAACAGTGGTCAGAGGGAAAGGGTGAGGCTGGGGGGAAGGGGCTGTGATCATCAGGGTGACCCCACAAGGCTGGTTTGGGACCCTAGGTGGGTCAGTTTTGGCCTCTAGGCTTGAGGTTCTGCACTCCTTCCCTAGATCCGCTTTCCCATCTTCTGCTTCTGCCACCTTCTTTCCCAGGGTGCCTAGACATGGAAGGCAAAGAAGAGGAAGTTCCTCGGTGCCCCCCCCCTCAATCTCCCACTCAAATAAGGACTGCTGCTTTCTCATCCTCAGAAGGCCTGGTGCGACAAGGCAAGTTTTTTTCAGCTTCCAAAACGTGACAGCACACTATTGCCCCGCTCGTGCTCTTCGCTCCTCTGATGCCATGTTTCTCGCCTGCCCAAGGGCCTCTACTTCCCTTGCTCGGCTTCGTCCATTTTCGTCTGCTGCCCCTTACGCCTGGAACGCTCTTCCAGAACATTTGAGAACTACAAGTTCAACCACAGCTTTTAAAGCTCAACTAAAAACTTTTCTTTTTCCTAAAGCTTTTAAAACTTGATGTTGTGCAGACTTCTACTGTTACTTTCTACTGTTAGTTATTCCCTACCCTGTGCCTGCTTACCCTACCCTGTACCTGTTTGCATTCTCTTCCCCTCCTTATTGTTTTACTATGATTTTATTAGATTGTAAGCCTATGCGGCAGGGTCTTGCTATTTACTGTTTTACTCTGTACAGCACCATGTACATTGATGGTGCTATATAAATAAATAATAATAATAAGAAGAAGAAGAAGAAGAAGAAAGGCAGGAGAGAAACACAAAGTGCAAGCCAAGCTGAAAGCTTCATCCCACCTACACTTTTGTTCTGGTTCTCCCTCAAATTATCCCATAGCGTATGAAAGCTGTTGTTGTTGAGCTCCATCACACCAGGGAGGGCTGGGCCAGGCTCCGCAGCGCTCGCTTGGGGGCTGCCGAGGGAGGCGGCTCTGCTCCTCGTCATCCTTCTGCGTCCTCAGTGGCTGCTCGGAGTTCAAGAAGAATCACACATTCCAAGGTGCAAAATACGTGGCCAAGAGGGGGAGGGAAGAACCACAATCACAGCAGGACATAGTCAACGTCATCTGAGTCCTTCACCGCAATAGTAGACTAAAAGGGAGGTGTCATGGGAGGAGTCCTGTGGGTGTTTGCTGTTGCCCTCCCTCCCAAGCAGCTGCAAGCAACCTGTGCTCTTTCCCCAGGTATTTAAAACGAGGCTACTAGAGACACCTTGGCCAGGAGAGGGTTGGGTTTGCATTGGAGGAGTCCTGTGGGTGTTTGCTGTTGCCCTCCCTCCCAAGCAGCTGCAAGCAACCTGTGCTTTTTCCCCAGGTATTTTTCATGAAATTTGCCATGAAAGCACCCTATCAACCTGGTGTGATGGAGCTCTGAGTAGCAGTAGCTGGAGGAAGAAAACTCCCATCTAAAAGATCCAAACTGATTGACAGGGTCTGCGGCCCTGACAACAGACAGCAGATTTCCACACACACACCCAAAAAAAGCAGAAAAGAGAACGAAAACCCAATAGAATATCTGCAGATTGATCATAGTCACTAGGAAGCAAAATCATGACGCTCGATTGATTACATTTGTATCCTGCTTCCCCCCACCCCTTGCAAGGAATCCAAGGCAGCTTACATGATCCTCATTCTCTCCATTTAATGTCACAATCCTAGCAGGCAATAGAGGACATTTTCAAAGTGATTCCATGATAGCAACTATGTGTGTGTGTTTTCCTTCCCAGAAGCTATCGACTGAGCAAATGTTGGTAACACACTGAATTCTGGAATTTAGGAGGAAACTCTGAAATGTAAACAAATGTGCCTGAAAATGCATCAATAGTTTGAACAGGCAGTTCCATGCAGACTTTGAACAGCATGGGGCACAAGGTGGAACTTTGCAGCACCCCAATGGACAACTCTTATGGAACAGAACAGAAGCTCTCAACATTTGTGTGAGAGGGGCTGTCTAAATGCTCAAAAAGCCCTTGGGGTGGGTGTGCGGTGGCATGGTGTCAATTTTACAATGCAGCAGCAATTGCACACCCACCCTGGGGCTTTCTACTGAAGCTGTGGAGAAAAAGGTTGGGGACTTACCCCAACTTTTTTCTCCAGAGTGAAGTGAGGAGGTGCAAGACGACATCAAGACAGGCCCTAAGCCTCACTCTGGAGGTATAGCCAGGCAAATGGTGAGCCCTGATTGGTCGCCATCCACCCAGGCAGGAGACAGGGGACATGACTACCACCAGAAACCCCATGCTTTCCTTGCAGCATCAAGATTAGCTGCCGCCACCCCACAGCAACGAAAGTGTGGGGTTTTGGATCATCGCAGCAGCAACCCACTGCTGTAAAGACAGTCCAAGTGAGGGGTGCAATTGCTGCAAATCACTGCTCCCAGCCCTATCAGGTGATCCAGAATGATACAATGAGCAAAGGTACCGAAAGCTGACGAAAGGTCCAGGACAAAGAACAAGTGTGTATTCCCCTGTCTCTCCCCTACACAATCCTGGTCCTCATCAACCAGTTAACCTGGGTCATTCCTGTCCCCAAACCTGGTCTAAAGCCAGATTGAAATACATTTATTTATTTATTTATTTATTTTAGGCTACCTTGAAAGATGAAACCCTCTCAATGTGCTGCACAAGATAAAATCACATGAAGTGGACACAATGAGCTTTATCACACCAGCGTAATACTGTGTAATCACTGCGAACTGCGTGCAAAGGTCTCCGAAGTTTTCCAGCTTATAATCTGCTTTTACTGGGAAGTACTCTGAAGTTTTCCAGTTTAGAATCTGCTTTGACTGTGAAGTACTCCCAGGCATCCTGCTTTAATTGTGCTATAAAGCCAAAAGACCTGACCTATTTTGCTGCTAGTTTTGGAGCGAATCATTTGTTGTTTTCTGAGCGGCCACTGGGGGCGCAGGAGCAGGATTTGATCTGTTTAAACTACCAATTAAACAAATGCTTATATCTGCATAAGCTTTAAAGATAAAGACATCAAAATTGGCACAGTAGTAGATATTAAGGAGAGCTTTAAGCATACCAAATTTGAATCGGATTGGGTCATCCGTTGATTTCTTATGATTTTTTTTTACATTTTCCCCTTAAACCCTTTTCCTGGTATGCAAAGTATCTTAGGAGCGCTGCCGCCCAGGGTGTGATTTAGCTAACACAACAACGACGATGACAGCTTTGCACTGTAGGGGATAATTCGAGGGAAACAGGTACGTGGGATGAAGCCTAATAAACAACAATAAGAACAGCGATTACTGATAAAAATAAATAAAAACAACTTATCAATAAAACCAGCACCCAAGGCATTATGGGAAGGTCAGCAGGAACAGGTGGGTTTTCAGAGCTTTCCTGTAAATTTGCAGAGAAGAGACTTGATGAATGCCTGATGGAAGCTGATTCCAGTGGCGCAGGGCCACCACTGAGGAGGCCCTCTCCCATGCATTCACCAGCCTGACTTGGGCAGTGGGCACCTAGATAACCATTTTCTTCCCATAGCTGACTTTCCATGATCTACTCTATAATCTTAGCCAAAAAAAAATTGCGCCTAGAGGGAAGTCCTGATATATAGTAATTAAATTTGCTTTTGGGGGGGGGGGAGCAACACCCCGATATGACAAAGCCAACTGTTGTTGTGATAATGGAGTATGCAGAAGGGAGCAAAAAAGATTGGAGTGGTGCAATGCTTTTTCTAAGATGGTCACTTTCCAGAGTCTTCAGAGTGCTGCTCTAACTCTGACCCTTTTCTTCACCCAGCATCACCAATTACTCTGGCTGTTTGCTCCTCCTGCATTTGAGCATGTTGAAAAATTCTCATTAGAAGCATGCTTCAGTCAGCAACTAGGTACCCAAATACTGTGCAGGCAGGATGAACATGACGTGTGTGTGTGTGTGTGTGTGTGTGTGTGTGTGTGTGTGTGTGTGTGTATTCCTCAATAGGATAAGTACTACTTGCTTTTTTTCCAATCAGAAACATGAAGAATTTATGGTGCAATTGGTAATCATTTTTTTTTCTTTACCAGAGACTTTCTTGAAAAGTCTGTAGTTGACTTATTCCTTAGGAGCCCCAAACATTACGTGGAATCTTCATGTATGAAAAATGTTGATGGCAATTCTGTTTGCTGCCTTTTAAAACTGGCCCCCAGTTTTATGTGTTTAACAACATCCTGACACCTAGAAACGGAACAGGGGACATTTTCTCCATAACTACCTACGTTCCAGGAAAGACCGAATACTAAGGAGAAACAATGTGAATATACTTTGATGCACTCAGGTTGTGGATTGCTCTACTTTTAAAATCCCCAGGGAAATTTGGAAAGCCCCAAGGAAACTTGTGTTTTCAACATTATCCATTGCATAACAAAGCTTAACATAAAACTATCCTGGAGCTGAGTATCTTCTTTGACCCAATCTCTATTTTGATAAGACAATATTACAAATATTTTAAAAGAAAGCAAACAGCTGGTTGTCACCAATTCTGCAAAGGAAAACAGAGACCCAGTATGTACCCGGGAGTCCTTCATGACAAAAATAGATTACTGGTATTGTGAAACTGCAGAAGAGAATGAAAGTGTAGGATGATATCATCCATCTCTCCTGTGCTCCATGAGGAAAAGATAAAGAAAGAAAGGGTCTTGAAAAATAAAAAATAAAATCCCAGATCTCCACCTTTGCTTTCAGCACTCAGTAGAATGGAAGAATTCACAAGTTGGCTCAGCTCAGCTCTGTGGAGGGGGAGAAGAATTGTATCCTGCAATTCTGATTTTTTTTAAAAAAAAGGTTCTTTATATATCTGTCCTGTAACTCCTGAGTTCAAAAGGACCATATGCTAAATATAAACCATCCAAGTAACCTAAGCAGAGAGACCTTGTGGACTAGAAAAAGCTGTGGACCAATACACCGAGAGCAGATTTGTCAAAAGAGCTCTGTACTGTGAGGTAAAAATGTGCATTGCTAAATTCCAATCTGCCTTTGAATCGAAAGGTGGAATGACAGAGGCTGGTGTGGCTGTACATAACTTTTGACCTTCTGCTGCTTGTTCGACAACGTAAAAAATAACAACAGATTATTTTCATCTGGCAATGGTTACGGAAGAGCTGGCGTTCAATGGAATGTACCTTAACCAGAGCTGCAGTTTCCAAGTATGGATTTGAACCTGGATTAAGTGGATCAACAGCCAATCGACTGGGATTACACCGTTTATCTCCTCAGACCCATTTATGGCAACACTTAACCCTCCAACAGGTATTGTCATTTATACTCATTTCTTTCAAATGTGAATACGATTTGGGAAGATTATTTCTTCTGATTATTTCTTCATGGAGTTTTTCTGCTTTAATGAGTAGGCAATGCTTTCTTCCACTCTGTGTAGTAACACTGTTATGGGTTGTTGTGATTGCCATCAGGGTCCCAGATCAGAGGGTGTGTGTGTGAGAGAGAGACTTGGCAACTTCTCTTCCCATTGGGCTTGCCCTTGGTTTCCCCTCCTTCAGCTGTGCTCTCCTTGGTGCCTAAAACATATTTTTCCCCTCACAAGATTCCTCATGGAATCTGCATTACCTTGGAGATGTGGTTGCTGCCATGTCATAAGGGTGTGGTGAGCCTGGTGTTTATTGCAATGAGTTGTCCTTTGCCCTTCCTGAATCCTTCCCTCCCTCCACAATCACTCTGAACAGGGGCTGGAGCATCTCCCCTACGAGGGAAGGTTACATCAACTGGGATTGTTTAGCCTGGAAAAAAGGAGGCTAAGGGGAGACCTGATAGAGGTGTACAAAATTGTGCATGGTGTGGAGAATGTGGACAGAGAGACATTCTTCTCCCTCTCTCAAAATACTAGAACCCAAAGGGGTCATCCCATGAAACTGATTGGTGGGAGATCCAGGACAAATAAAAGGAAGGACTTCTCCTCACCATGCATGGTTAAATTATGGAACTCACTACCACAAGATGTAGCTATGGCCACCAATCTGGATGGCTTCAAAAGGGGGTTGGATAAATTCCTGGAGGCAAAGGCTATCAATGGCTACTAGCCCTGATGGTTGTGTGCTACCCCCAGTATTCGAGGCAATAAGCCTGTGTGCACCAGTTGCTGGGGAACATGGGTGGGAGGGTGCTGTTGCACCATGTCCTGCTTGTTCATCCCTGACTGATAGCTGGTGTGAACAGAGTGCTGGACTAGATGGACCCTTGGTCTGATCCAGCATCAGGGCGCTTCTTATGTTCTCATTAGTTCAGGCTTTCCTCCAGATGTGTTGGGTTACAACTCCCACCATCCCCAAACAGCATCAGGGTGTGTGCATGTGTGCTGGGGGGAGGGGTTAGTTAGGGTGACCATATGAAAAGGAGGACAGGGCTCCTGTATCTTTAACAGTTGCATTGAAAAGGGAATTTCAGCAGGTGTCATTTGTATATATGGGGAACCTGGTGAAATTTCCTCTTCATCACAGCAGTTAAAGCTGCAGGTGCCCTGCCCTCTTTTAAATCTGGTCACAATATAGCTGCAGTATAGCTCCTGCACCTTTAACTGTTGTGATGAAGAGGAAATTTCACCAGGTGCAACATGCATACAAATGACACCTGCTGACATTCCCTTTTCTATGTAACTGTTAAAGGTACAGGAGCCCTGTCCTCCTTTTCATATGGTCACCATAGGTTAGTAATCAGAGTAGCCATGGAGGGGGATTTAACTCTTTCCTCTCCTTCTGAGGTCCTGAGGAAAATCCTACTGCTGACGCTGGTATTTGCTTTGGGAGGAAATCCCCAATTAGTGCTAATGGCTGCTAATCAGGGATCTCTTCCCAATACAAATACTATCTTCAGAAAAAAGAGTTTCCTCAGCATTCACTAGGGAAGGAAGGGGTTAAATTCCCTTTCCATGCCTGCTCTGATCCCATTAATAATCAGCCCACCAGCCCAACCCCCCACTGTTTGTATACAGTTTGCATTTTAACAAACCTGCTCTTTTGATGCAAAGACACATATCATGTCAGGTCTAGACGGGCTAGATATTTTGTATTTTTGTTTGGCTGTGAAATGTTCCCATTTTAATTTAAAGGGGACGCCTTTCTTTTCAGAATTGGGTGGAATTTGCAGGCATGCAAGCCCATCATATTTCAGACAGATAGGTATAAGGTTTTTTGTTTGCTCATTTGTTAGTGAAAGGAAAATCTTAAATTTGAGTTGGAGTAAAAAAAAAAAATCATTTATTCCCCCTCTCATGTCCTACTTGTGAGGTTCTCATCTGATTGGGAACAGAACGCTGGACTAGATAGGCCTCTGGTCTGGTTCAGCATGGCTTTTCTTATGCATTCTTTGGAAGAGCCCCAAATCTCTCCAAAATGGCCTGATTCAACACAGGATTTGAGATTTATTCTAAGAGATTGCACCCAGGGCCAGCACTGCCATAGAGGCAGCTCAGGCAGCGGCCTAGAGCCCCAAGCAAAGGAGGGCGCAGAATGCCCCGCCCGGAAGCCGCTCTCCCACAGCGGCTCTGAGAGGGCGACTTCCAGGCGTGCTGTTCTGAAGCCGCCCCCCTGCCCCCCAACCCCAGTGTCCTGGCTTCGAAGTTAGGAGTGGCTTCCGGCCGGGCGCTGGCTTTGAAGCCAGGATGCTGGGGTTGGGGGGCGGCTTCAGAACAGCGTGCCCAGGTGCACCGTTCCAAAGCCACCCCACAACCCACAACCCCAGTGTCCTGGCTTCGAAGCCAGGAGCGGCTTCCGGCCAGGTGCTGGCTTTGAAGCCAGGATGCTGGGGCGGCTCTGGAACGGCACGCCTGGCTGGAAGCCACTCACCTGCCTAGGGCGCAAAATAGTCTGGCACCAGCCCTGATTGCACCCGCTGCTAGCCTCCTCCTCCTCAGTTTATTCCTATGCCATGTTTCCCTGGTAAAACCATGCTCAAAGCAGCTAATAGCCATATCAGAGAATCTTACATACACAAAATATAGTGGTCAAAACGTCTCACATTTAAAAATATACACAAAGATTAAACAATCCAATAATAATTCATACTAGGGCCTTAGCTAGACCTACTTGTTGTTCTGGGGGAGAGGAGGGGAGACCTCGTGTTGTGAATAATGCGAGATCTCACCCTCGTTTACACGCAAGGCGTGACGACCTCAAGAAGAGAGGCATCGCGCCTGCCATTTCTTTTATTTTTAAAGAGACAGGAGCGCAAGAGCGCTCCAGCGACAAACAGTGAGTCTTTTTTAAAAAAGAAATGTTTTCCCTGCTCCCCTCAACCTAACCCTGATGAGCACAGCGCTCCTGAGGAGTGCTGCACCCCATGCACAGCTCCCGGTGAGTAATCGCGAGGAGCCAGGTAAAGCCACAGAAACGGGTCACACGCTTGCAGTCTCGAGACCACGGGAAAATCCAGGGCCAAAGGGTAGGCCTGTATCCCGGGGCAAGGGAGGGATGATTCCTCCCTGATCCCAGGATCTGCTGTGCGTCATCTGGACAGGGATGATCCCGGATATCAGCCTGGGATATAGCCTGGTCTAGCAAAGGCCTAGGTCTAAGTAGAGGAGAAATACCCCCCTTCCAGACAGCTGCCAGAAATAATGGGAGGAGCTCCCCAGCCTTTGTTGCTGGAGTCAGTCACTCAGCTGTGCAGGCCATCTTTGCTAGGGTGACCCTATGGAAAAGAGGACAGGGCTCCTGTATCTTTAACAGTTGTATTGAAGGGGGAATTTCAGCAGGTGTCATTTGTATATATGGGGAACCTGGTGAAATTCCCTCTTCATTTTAAATCTGGTCACTCTAGTATAGCTCCTGCAGCTGTAACTGTGGTGATGAAGAGGGAATTCCACCAGGTTCTCCATATATACAAATGACACCAGCTTAAATTCCCTTTTCTGTGCAACTGTTAAAGATACAGGAGCCCTGTCCTCCTTTTCATAGGGTCACCCTATCTTTGCTTATTGAGGGACAGAGTTCTCTTGAGATATTGTAAACTAGACTTTCAGGGCAGCCCATTGAAACAGGAGATGGTCACAACCTGACTTGCTGCAAACATTGGCCAGTATGTCATGGGGCACTTATGACCCTGCTGACTTCCCTCCTCCTGGCCGGTTCCCTTCCACAAGCAATGGGTCCTGCTGATTGCATTGCGCAGGAGGGACCCACTGCTTGCCTAAGGGATACTTGGTGCTTCCTAGAGGAAGCCCTGAAATGAGTGGAAATGATCATTTCTAGAATGAGGTAGGATAAGCTTTGCTGACTTGCCTCCTTCCAAAAACAAGCATTTCCACTCAATTCCAGGTTGACCTCGAAGACTTACAACATCACTGCCCAAGCAGTTGAGGCTACTTGGCAAGGGAATCTGTGAAGGCCTTATGCACCCCGTTAGATACTGGCCATTTTTTCCTAAAGTGCTGTGGTAGGTCATCCTGCTCAGGACAATAACGACAGAATTGAATTTTCTGGACCAGGTCAATGTCCATCTGGTTCAGCAGACTGTTCAAAAGTGTGGCCAGTCAGGCCATAGCTAGACCTAAGGTTTATCCTGGGATCATCCAGGGTTCGCCCTTGCCTGAGCACTGGATCCCCTGTGTGTCACCTAGATGAACAGATTTGACTCCTGGACGATCCAGGCCTCAGATGCCTTTAGGAAACTTCTAAGCAGAGCACAGAGGTGGTGAAAACTAGCTACTGTTTTCCCATGGTTTGACCTCATCATCTAGCATTCAGAGGCATATAATGTCTGTTAATGGAGGTTCCATTATACAAACGGAAACTGATAGACCCCCTCTTCCATGAAGGTACCAACCAATTTTCCATTAGTGTCCTCAAAAAGTGGAGTAAAAAGAACATATTCATTTTAGGAGTGATTTTTATGCAATGTCTTCTTTAAGAATCCGTTCTTTTCCAGATTTCAAAAAAGGGATAATATATTGCTGAACGCAAAGGAGGAAAAGATCTGGGATTAAACAGTGGATTAATGTATTCTATTAGGAAAGGTCTTATTAGACTGATGCACTGAAAGAGATCCTGCTTCTCTAATGCTCTCAGTATTAATTACTGTCTAAATGGATTCTTAATCTAATCTTTAAGGGGGATTTTTTTTTCAAGCAAGAGGATTAATTTTGATCCCAAATTCCCTGTGAAAGGGGAGATCAATTGGCTAAAGTATTTAGAAAACCTAGGATTATTTCTGTTCTTGGTATATGAATATTGAACGGTATATTTTTGCGCCCCTTGCATCGGACCTTCTCTTGATGGCTTAAGGCTGTATAAAATATTCATCCATTTCAATATGCTTTTCAAAAGTACTACATTCAACCCAGCCAAACAATCAGAAAAATGTTTGCCTTGATGCTGCTTGATCGAAATGCCATTTCCCACCCCCCTCTTATTATCCTCAGCATCCTTTGATCACACAGCCATTTCACCCTCTGCGCTAGGGCAACACCTGTGATTTTGTTCAAAATGTTTGTGGACATCATCAGACACAGCATTGTTACAGCATTTTTTTTAAAAAAAATACGCAGGTTACAACAGCTAATAGGACTGAATAAAAGTTCAGCAAATTAGGCTAAGGTCAGAGAAGAAAAAGAGGAGGAGGAGGTGGAGGAGTAACAACAACAAAAAATGGTATTTATTTATTTATTTAAAACATTTATATCCCACCCTATATCATTAAGATCTCAGAGTGACATACAGATAAAAGCATACAGTATAAAACAATAAATATGCATAGTTAAAAACAAATGAAACCATGAACCAAGTTAAAACAATATATAATTTAAAAGCAGTAAAAGCAGTTTAAACAGTTAAAACAATGTACCGTCTTAGTGGATTTAACCATCAAAGGCTTTGTTAAAAAGCCATGTTTTTACTTGGCGTCGAAATAAAATCAGCGTTGGTGCCAGTCGAGCCTCCAAGGGGAGGGCATTCCACAGTAGGGGTGCCACCACAGAGAAGGCCCTCTCCCTTGTCCCACCATAGCGTATATGTTGCATTGGTGGGATGAGGAGAAGGGCTCCTCCAACAGATCTCAAGTTTTGGGCAGGCAGATATAAGGAGAGGTGCTCCCTCAAGTATCAAGGTCCCAAGCCATTTAGGGCTTTAAACGTCATTACCAACACCTTGAATTCTGACCAGAAGCATATAGGCAGCCAGTGCAGTTCCTTTAAGACCAGAGTTATGTGGTCTCTGTAAGATGTACCTGCCAGCAGTCTAGCTGCTGCATTTTGCACTAGCTGCAACTTCCGCGTCGTCTTCAAGGGCAGCCCCACGTAAAGTGCTTTGCAGTAGTCTAATTGGGAAGTTACTAGTGCTTACACTACTGAGGCTAGGTTGTATTGAGAACAACAGCATCAAGACAGCAAGAAACTGTTCATAACTAATGCTTCCAATCCCCAAATTTACCTCAATGGGTGCCATCACCTTGCTTCACTCACAAAATTTTACGCCCTCTCATGTTTTCCAAGCATTTCTTCCATCCTTTTTGTTGCCAAGGAAAATATGTTTAGAAGGGGGGGAAACGGAATAATTGCACAAAGCCTGTCTGTTAGAGTTAGGACCCCGCCGTTTTGAAGCATCCAACATGAAATGAGGTAAATAGTTCTAACTCAGCTCTAGGTTATAAGGATCATGTAACCACTCCATTCAACTTCCTCTGGCTATAGGTTGATGATGATGATAATGATGACAATGGTGATGATGATGATTTTGAAACGAATAAATCTGGAACTTGATGCTAATTCTCCACTGATGATTATATGCAGTATTTTGTTGAGGGGGGGTTGGTTTACACTTGCAAGTAAACATGATGCGCATTCTGATTTGATGGCACCAGTTTCTTGCATAATTATGCTTGATTACGTTCTGTGATAACAACTGCTATGAAGTAGTGGTTGCCAAGAATCAAACGAACAAACACATCGAATGACTTCGTCATAGAAACGGATGGACAAAAATATGGAGAGCAAATTTCCTGCCCCATTTTGGGACCTGAAAAATGCTATAGAT
Source organism: Elgaria multicarinata webbii (assembly GCF_023053635.1). Classification (NCBI taxonomy): domain Eukaryota; kingdom Metazoa; phylum Chordata; class Lepidosauria; order Squamata; family Anguidae; genus Elgaria; species Elgaria multicarinata. Next base: position 92,892,471 of record NC_086179.1, on the reverse strand, counting down.
CCCACCAGCTAGGTTGGGGCCTATTTTTTCAAGTGTAGCCCTGACTTAAAATGTTTGCCGCCTCCACATGTCTGCATCAGATGAGTAAAAACAGAGTGAATGTGCCTGAGAAGGAGCCACTGTAGGGCCGATGACTGAATCAAGCCATTATAAAAAGGACAAGTCTGTGACAAATCAGGGAGTCATTCAGCAATTTGAAAAGAAACTGGGGGGAAATTAGCTTTGTTGGCAAATGGTCCTAGCCTTTGCTGTTAGAATTTTGCTGCAATGTGAAATGGAAGCACATTTCCAGTCACCATGCTTCCATTTTCTGACGCTCAGAGATATGGGTTTCGCCCCCAGGGAGATTTGGATATTCTGTCACACTGTGGGATGTACGGGAAGAATGCAAATCACCTCCAGGGACTCACGCCTGCACACTCACCTCCAGATTTTTGGCAAGACACAGAAATATAATGACAAGAGGTGTGAGTCACTTGTGCCTTTGTGTCTCCTCACATCCTCTGTCTCCTAAAACAGCAGGGCTTGGCCTGGGCATCTGTTTTCAGTGTCAGGAACTAGCCTCCAGGGCTGAATCTACACTATAGCTTATAACGGTTTTTTTTGCCTTTGTGCCGTTATTAATTATAACGTTAGTATTTGTAACAGGGCTCACTAGCGTTATTTACCTTTAGCTGTAACGTTGTACCAGAACACACTGTTTGCTGCCCCATTGTCTGTGATCCTTGATCCTGTCGTTCCTCTGATCCTCCCACTTCCATTTTTTGTATTTTTTGTAAAAAAATAAATAAATCAATAAATAATAGCAGTAGATCAATTTGAAAACATATCTTAGGATACAAGTATCTGAGCAAGAAAGACATCGTCCTCTCCAGACCCTTAATGGAGCAGTTTGCTGCAAGTCACGAGGAAAACAAACAGTTGCTGATGGCGCGGAGCGGAAGTTGTCTCAAATAGAAAGCCGAGTGGAGGATCACGTGACATTAGTTTAACAATGCGACAGGGAAAACAGCGAAAGAACGGTGCACATAGAAAGCAAAATAACGCTACAGAAGGATTACAATGAAAAGGTAAAACGGTACATAATCTAACTATACAATGTTATAAATAAAGCGTCATGTGACCACTGATGTCATCCAGAGCGATATGTAATGTTATAGATAAAGTAGTGTAGATTTGGCCCAGATATAGGAAGTAAGAATGGATGAAAGTCTGCCCTCACAATTAGCTACAGAGAAGTCCCATACATCGGGGATTAAGGAGAAGGAAAATCAAGATCAGAGGGAGGCTTTCTGAAACAGACTCAAACCCTTGCACCTCTTCTTCAAGAAATTAAGTTCTGACTGGGACTTACTCAAAACAGCGACCTGTGAAAAAATGTAACTGCTGTATATGTTTATTTATTTATTTATTTATTTTATTTAATTACATTTATATACCGCCCCACAGCCGAAGCTCTCTGGGCGGTTTACAACATTTAAAAATAGTAAACATTAAAAGTATACAATTTAAAAAAACACACACACACACACATAAAAACAGTATAAAAACAACAGTATCCATTTAAAAACAACAATTGTGGGGTCCATTAAAAACAAACTTAACGTTGTTAAATGCTGTTAAAATGCTGTTAAAAATGCCTGGGAGAAGAGAAAAGTCTTGACCTGGCGCCGAAAAGATAACAATGTTGGCGCCAGGCGAGCCTCATCGGGGAGATCATTCCACAGTCGGGGGGCCACCACTGAAAAGGCCCTCTCCCTTGTTGCCATCCTCCGAGCTTCCCTTGGAGTAGGCACTCGGAGGAGGACCTTAGATGTTGAGACTAGAAGCTCCAACACACCGGGGGTTAACACGCTCCCTACCTTCGGTTCTCTGCCTGTGTTTTTGTTCCTCAGTTGCTTCCTTTTTTCAAAAGAGGAAGTACAGAATGAGACCGGGGCCCATTGAGTCTGCTGTTCTAATGGCGTTGCTTCTCTTGCACACAGCAGGACAGAGCAGCAACTCCGAGTTTTAAAAAAATCAGACTTAGGCCATAGCTAGACCAGGCCTATATCATAGAATCATAGAACTAGTTGAAGAGTTTCCTCTTTTGTGAATAATCCATAACAGACAACAATAGGATAGCAGAGTTGGAAGGGGCCTACAAGGCCAGGGGATCCCGGGAGCAGGCAGGGATGACCCCTCCATTTGCAGGGAATGATCCTTAGGTCTAGCTAAGGCCTTAATGAGGGTTGGGTTTTTTTGTTACGCAAGGAAGGCCAGAAGGGGCGGAAGGGGCGCGGGAGGCAGACAACGTCATGGGAGGGACCTGAGCAAACTCTGTGAGTGCCCAGTAACGAGCGTGTAGTAAAACACTTGTCTGATGGAGCTCTAGCTCTTTCAAAATCTGTTTCTCCAAATGACACGGGACATTGCACCCCATCCTATTCGTTATGTGGAAGGTTAGAATCCTGAGCAGGTTAAACAAAATAGAATCAAACACACAAAATAGAATGAAATAAACAAAACAGAATCAAATAAACAAAATAGAATCACAGTCAAAAGACTGTGAGAGAGACAGAGAGCATCATCAGACCAGGGTTTTATTGCACATTCTGTTACTCCCCACTTAACGGATGTTTGTGGGTCCTTTTGATGACGATGTCTGCCTCCCATGCATCTCCTGCTCCTTCTTACTTTCTTTCCATCACAAAATAGACCCCTTTAAATCCGATTTTTCTTTTTGAAACAAAATGTGCCACCATTTCCTGCAGTGTGGAGGAAAAGCAGCACGATAAAAGGGGCTACTGAATGGACCACATGATCATTCTTTACTTCCTCTTTCTTCCCCTGTGTGAAGAAAGAGGAAGTATTGTGGGACAGAAGCAGGTGGAAAGCAACAGTAAGGAAATGTGATCCCCCCACCCACCCCCGCAGTCTGGATTAAAAGCAACAATAAGGGATTCCCTGACAAGGCAGCTCTACTTCTCCTTGCACTATAGCAATATATATAAAGTTTCTGATGTTAGATTCATTATTACAGCTATAAAAGGATGAACTGAGAATTTTCCTGCTTATATTGTGGATAGGTTTTACCAATCCATAGTATGGGTATTTCTTTCTCTCTCTCTCTCTCTCTCTCATACACACACACACGCACACACACAAATATATATATTAGGGTGACCCTATGAAAAGGAGGACAGGGCTCCTGTATCTTTAACAGTTGCATAGAAAAGGGAATTTCAGCAGGTGTCATTTGTATATATGGGGAACCTGGGGAAATTCCCTCTTCATCACAACAGTTAAAGTGCAGGAGCTATACTAGACTGACCAGATTTAAAAGAGGGCAGGGCTCCTGCAGCTTTAACTGTTATGATGAAGCGAAAATTTCACCAGCTTCTCCATGTGTACAAGTGACACCTGCTGAAATTCCCTTTTCAATACAGCCATTAAAGATACAGGAGCCCTGTCCTCCTTTTCATAGGGTCACCCTAATATATATGTACTGTGGATTTTAAACATTCAGATCACTTTCTCAGTTATGAATAAATTGCAATCTTCCCTTCGTTTTTTTGTTTTGTTTGGTGTTTAGAGATTTCTTCCTAATGTACTTTGCCAACAAGTAATGTGCATGGCTGAAAGACCCTGCATGTGCCATTCAGTGAAACTCTGGGAAATGCTATTAACCAACTGCTGTGGATAAGCCTGAGCCTGGTGATAATATAAACATACTTCTTTTTTAATTTGCTCAAAGGAAGAATGAATATTTTTGCACACATTAATGCAATGAAAATAATGATTCACACTCGCCCTAATGAATGGACCTGCCAAGGAAGTTGTTATTCTCCAGAGAGGAAGCGCGGAGTAATTAGCAAGCTGCTTGCTCAATATGGGAATGTGTCTGAGGAGATGTGTTGGGGTTATTGCTGACCTCTGGATGCTCATATTCATTCTTGAACCTTTTTCTTCCAGTCTGTTAGTCCTGGCAGTCCTGGCCTGTTTTGTGAGTGTGAAGCGTGTTAGTGGGTAGTTATAGGAAAGGTTCCAAGAAGATGGCAGAGATTAGCTGCTGATGTCACAATAGCACTGATGAATCCCTAAATCAAAAGAAAGCAGTTCCTAAAGGACAGAGGCACTTGGGAGGTTCTCTCCCAGGGTTGCAGGTTCCACGGGATAACCATTATCCCCATCTTCACTTTCTAAGAATGCCTCTCCTACCCACACAAGCTAAGAGATTTAGGAAGAGAAGACAAATGATCAGATTTACACTGGTATTAGACATCATTATATAGGGTTATTCCTCAATAACTTCCTGGCCTCTAACATTTCTTCCTTTGTGTTTCACGGTTAGGTTTTTGATCTCCTAGATGTACTCCTGTTGTAACCAGAAACCTACTTTTTTACCAGGCTCCTTCTTTCCCTCTCACACCCCTGCCCCATCTTCCCTTCTTGTACGCTCTCTGATTATGAGCTCCGTCACACCTACCTTTTTAATCCAGTTTTCATCAACAGCTTCCCTCAACGTCTGTGCCTTGTTGCGCTCTTTCAGCTCATGCATCTTTTCACCTGGGGCGCTACTATGCTGGTGAAATCTACATTCTCCTTTGCCTTGCAGTTAATTTTTTATTATTATTATTTTTTAATTATTTCTGCACAAATAGGAAGCAGGAGGAAGCGCCTGGGCCGAGACTGTTGCTGCCGCTTGGCTTGGGAAAGGTTTACAGGGGAGGAGGAGCGAACGTGCACTGCAGCTCAGGTACTGGGCATGCCGGAGCCTTGCTCCATTTCTAAAAAAAAGTCTTTAACTGCAAAGCTTCACAGTTCTAGGGAGACGCGGAGGTGATCCACCACCACCCCTGTCCCTGTGCATTTTCCGCATTTCTTTGAAGGTGAAAATGTACCCCTCATCAGGCCTACTCAGGAGTAAGAACACAGAATTAAATGGGACCTCTCTCCCTCCCCCTTCATGGTTGAGCAGAGAACTGCCCTACCCTCCTCTTTTGTCAGCGAAACCACCCTTAGACACACACACCCCAAACAAAGAACGGGCTAGATTTCTTACAGCTATCCCCTCTTCTGGTTCTTCCCCCAACCAGATGGTTCCTGGCAGCCTTACCAGCTTGCCCTCAGGTTTGGTGCTGCTGCTGAACACCAGGTTGGTCCAAAAATAAAACCTCCCTCATCCATGATTTGATTGTGGATGAGGGGGCTGACCTGATATGTATATCACTGAGGCCTGGGTAGGTGAACAGGGAGGGGTTACTCTCACCCAGCTTTGCCCTCCCAGGTACTAGGTGCAGCATCAGCACCAACTTAAGGGCCGGGGAAGGGGGTTGCTGTGGTCTATAGAAATACGATCTCCCTCTCTAGGCTTCCTGTTCATTCGAGGGCTCGTCTTGAGTGTCTTTATTTAGTGTTGGGTACTTGAAACAGATTAGGAATTCTGCCCAACAGTCTCCCTGCCTGAGCTGACGGAGGTTGTCTCGGATCTGGTGTTGAGGACCCCCAGGATGGTAGTTCTGGGGGATCTCAATTTCCATGCTGAGGCTCCTGTATCTGGGGCAGCTCAGGACTTCATGGCTGCCATGACAACCATGGGGCTGTCTCAACATGTCATCGACCCAACACATGCAAAGGGACACACACTTGACTTGGTTTTCTCGACTGGGCAGGAGCATGGTGATCTGAAAGTGGGGGAATTAACATCTACCCCCTTGTCATGGATCACTTTCTATTGAGGTTTAGGCTTTCGGCAGCCTTTCTCCTCTGCAAGGGTGAAGGGCCTATTAAAATGGTCCATCCCCAGAGACTAATGGACTCCAATGGATTCCAGATGACTCTGGGGGATTTTGCCACTGCTATAGCTGCCCAGGCATGCCTACAACCTCTCTACACACTTTAGTTCTCCTCATGTGCAAGAAAACGCTCCATAGGACATGTCTTTCCTGTCTTTCAGTGCTGAGCTGCAGTACAGCAGGAAGAATAACATGGCACAGATTACCGTGGTGAAGTCAATGATGAAGTAACAAAATCAAGATACATTTGGAGGCTCCCAGTCCCATCCCCCCAGTTTTCTGTTGAGTGATCCTTTGGTTCAGCATTAAAGTGCACCTATTTTATTTTAACGGTAATCAAATACTGTGGGGTTTTTTTGCTTTAGAAGAAATAAAAATCTGGAAGGCACCCAGAAATTGAATATATAAATACAGGCAGGACTCTGCATTTTTTTTTATCTCTGCACAATGCTTAGTTGTCTGTAAATGCTATAGAAATAATAAATCATCATCATGATGGTGTCAGATGATAGGGAGAACAGAGAGGATTCCATTTCTCACTATAAAAACAGCATCAACGCTCTTGGGGCAGGGCCGGCGCTACCATTAGGCCAACTAGGCAGCCACCTAGGGTGCAGACCTCAGAGGGGTGCAATACTGACCTTTAAGGGTCACAGTTCTATACAAATTAGCTGTTTTAAGAAAAAACATAATAAAAGGAAAATATAATAGTTCAGAAACTCTTCTTGAACAGCTGAATCGAAGTTGGCATTTTTGGGTGTGTGTGTGTGTGTGTGCGTGCGTGCAAGTAGCTCGCCCTGTCTTGGGGTGTGTGTGCTTGTTGACCCACAGTAAAGACAGTACCCATTCAGCATCCTATAGCCCTGAGCTCCCTGGAAGCAAATGTAATCAGCAGATAGCTTTCCTGTGAGTAAATGAGCATGGCCTTTTCTCTTCTCCTCTACTGGGAGAACTGGGGAAAGGATCAGAGGCCCAGTCAATGCTGGATCAGTTGGAATAATGGCGGAAGCAGCAGTAACTTTTAAGAATTGTGGATTGGACATTTTACATCACACGCATGTCTGCATGCAGAACCCTCGTCATCAGTAATAACTGTCACTGGGAAGAGCGAGGAACTGCAGACTGTCCAGCTGCTCAGGTAAAGAGATGTGACGCCCCATTCGTAGGGACATAAAACACTTGGTAACCTTTGGAAAGCAGCAGTTGCAATGCCTGCAGCAGGCATTCATCAATCACCGTTGCCTTTTCAAACAACTTTACATTTGCTCTGCATTCAGTTCCCTTTATTGTCAGTTGCCTTGGAGAAAAGTTTTAACTCAATACTAAAATGGCTGTAGTATGACCCCTTTCTCCCTGCCAGGAGAGGTATATTCTTAAGGAGTAGGATGAACCATGCAAGAGGAGAGCATGATTTGTGGGAGCGGAGGGGGGGGAATTGGTGTACGAGTGCAGGAATGTCTTAGAGGCTAGTAGCAACAGTGCGGTCAGTTCTGATATGTGGCTCAAAAACCTTGAAACTCTGCCCCCATCTATATGACAACAGGATTGCTCCTCATTAAATATAAACCTGAATGTTCGTTGATTCGAATCTAGGTAAAGAGCATCACACTGGAGCAGCAACAGCAATTTATTTCGTGATTTTTTATAGTGCAGTTATAAATGCGCATATACAATGCTACGGAGTAGAGACAATGGAAGCTATAAATTTTATATGCGGAGCTCTGCAGATTCATATAACAGACAAACTGGGAGGGGGGAGGAATGAGGCAGCAGAATCAGAGCAGTCAAAGTAAAAATGGCGCCAAAAGGTGGGAAATCGGCCAATCACGTTGTCCTACCCTCAAAGCTCCACCCACATGTCAAAATGCAATTTAACTCCCCCAAAGACACATACCCATAACGTGGTGCAAACTTAGACGTGATCCAAAAGTCGCGGTAAATCATGAATGCGAATATGCGCATTATCGCATTAAAAACCCAGCGCTGCCACGAATGGCCGGCTGCGTCATGTAACCTAAAACACGAATCTGTGCATTTAGGATGGGATAAACAAGCCATATAGACAAGCCCTCTGTCCCCAAACTTGTCTTAGGCAAATTGTTCTGCAACTGGACAGTGAAAGGTAGAAGGATCTTGTGAGTCTGAAACATTTATATCCATTATCATAAGCTTGTTTATATTCATAGGAAAAAGGTAAAACAGCCTTCCCACTCCATTCCTGTAATCTGCTGCCATCTGTTTAATCCTAGTTTATCATTTTACATTTTAAATGCATTTTAGTTTTACACATTTATCTGAAAATGGAAACTCTTCCCATACACCTAATGCTGCTTTTAAATAAAAAAAATACAGAGTTGGTGTAATCTCTTTATAGTTAAACCTTCATATAAAACCTTGCTAGAGTTAACCCTTCATATAAAACCTTGTTAAACCTTGCTATTTACTGTTTTACTCTGTACAGCACCATGTACATTGATGCAGCTATATAAAATAATAATAATAATAATAATAATAATAATAATAATAATAATAATAATATAAATTATTATTGGGCCTATTCAGATGAGAGCCTCATGTGGCGCAGAGCGGTAAAGCAGCAGTTTCTGCAGCTGAAACTCTCCCCACAGCCTGAGTTCGATCCCAGCGGAAGCTGGTTTCAGGCAGCCGGCTCGAGTTGACTCAGCCTTCCATCCTCCTGAGGTTGGTAAAATGAGTACCCAGTTAACTGGGGGAAAGGTAATAATGACCGGGGAAGGCAACGGCAAACCACCCCACTATAAGGCCTGCCAAGAAAACGTCAGCGAAAGCTGGCGTCCCTCCAAGAGTCAGTAATGACTCAGTGCTTGCACGAGAGGTTCCTTTCCTTTCCTATTCAGATGACATTCAGGCTGTGCAGTTAGCAAAACTGTGGTTCTCTGGTGTTAGCACTAACCACAAACCATGCTGTCTCACACAATACTTTAAGCCACAGTTAGAGCCGCTAAAACTGGTGCAGATGGTCTGACTGTGGTTAGCGAGTGAGCAGGGTTTAGCAAAACGCATCGCCCAAGACACTTTAAACTGCTGCTTAACCAAAAGCTTTAACCAGCAGGTTTTAAGGTGTCTTCCGAACAGACCCACTGTCAGTTCTTCCGTGTTGTCTCGTATCTACAAGTGCAAGTAGCCTCATTGGTGGTCATGAACATTTTTCTTAACTTTCTATATATATATATATATATATATATATATATATATATATATATATTTTAAAAAACCTAAAAAAAAAACCCCAAGGTGTTGAGATGAACCAGTGTTTACTTACCTTTTTTAAAAAAAACCACAAAACTGTCTTGATGGTTTTTGTGAAATGCCGCATCTCCTGAAATGTAGGGATGAGCAAAACTGTTAGTTCCACTTTCTCCTACATTGGAATGCTTAATATCTCAAGTTCTCACAAATATGAAGAAATTTGCAAAGTTTGGTAAATTTTTATCATATCTAACCTTAAAATTAATTTCTCAGCTGTCTTCAGCCAAATTAAATAGGTACAGCTACTCCAGGCATGGAGAGGCCTCTGCCATATTGCAGTTAAAGATGAGTAGAAAAAAGAGGTGGCAACCCTCATTTATCACCACAAATATTATTGAATACACAGGGATGCAAACCCAGACTGTTCAGACCGAAGCACTTAAAGCTCTAGATGGGAAGTCTGTCCGTTTCTGTTTCTCCCACATACATTCTTTAAAAATCTCTAGTTTTCCCCCCAAATATGGAGAACTTTGTGAATTTTGGTATTATTATTTTTATCAAAACCAAAATAAAATTCCCACCAATCCCTACTGAAACGTCATCTTCAGCAAATACAAGGGCGCTGTGCTCCTTAGCCTTAGAAGGTCATGCCTTCTCTCCTTGGCACAAACGTTGGTCTGCTTTGCCAGTAATGGCAGTTCTTGGGTTTAACCATGCAAGAGCGAGGGAGCTTTGCTGCTTCCACTTTTCCTCCAGATTTATAAACAACCCAGGAATTAGGGCTGTGCTCTGCTTCTCTTTGGTTCGGAGAAGCAGGAGCGAGGCGTCCTGATTCGCCTCCGGAAAAGGCGGAGGTGAAGAGAGTCTGGGGGGCTGCAGATCGAGGCGAAGAGGATTGCCTTAATCTGGAGCTCTGGACGCAGGTAAGTGGGGGGGAGGGGGACTCATCTGGTGCCAGCACTGCAGTCCCTGTGGCACTGGCGATGGAGCCAGGTAAGGGGGCAGGGAATAGGGAGGCTTACCTGCATCCGTCGCAGGCTTCAATTGAGGCCCCGGTTGAAGCCGGAAGTGAAGGTCGAAGCCTCTTCCGGCTTCAAGCCAGGGCCTCAATTGAAGCCCATGATGACAGACACAGGTAAGGGGATGGGGGGGTGGCTTACCTAGCGCCACTGCTGTCCATGCAGCGATGGTGGCGAAGCCGGATCTCGCTCCACAGAATGGAGCGGGGGGGACAGGCGGAGCAGCACAAAGCGGATCGGGCCCGATCCAGAGTTTCCAGATTGGGCCACAAAGCGGATCAGGGAGTCTGTGCACAGCCCTACCAGGACTACCCTGTTTGATGCATCGTACAAACGTGGAGCTGTGGGTTGTTGAACCATGCATTCAAACTCAGGGTGTCTGTGTTTCAGAGTTCCAAGTTCATATGTTGCATGAAATAACCTACGGTGTTCCTGACTTGCTTATGAAGCCGGATACAAAATGGAAGTGGCAAGTGTGGGAGAAGTAACTCACTCTGGTGGGGCCCCATACTTAACCCATAGACTAAGGCCTTAGCTAGACCTACCTGATAGTCCACGATGGAGGAAGGAAGATCTCGCGTTGTGATTAACGTGAGATCCCTCCTTCATTTACACGTGAGGGGTGACGACCTCAGGAAGAGAGGGGTCGCGCCCGCCATGTTTTTTTAAAGAAGACAGAGCACATGAACGCTTGTGCGCTAAAGGTAGGTTTTTTAAAAAAATTAACTTAATTTTCCTGCTCCCCCCACCCTACCCCTGCTGGGCACAGCGCTCCTGAGGAGCGCTGCACCCCATGCACAGCACCCTGCTCTGCGTGAGGAATCGCAGGGAGCCAGGTCAACCTGTGGCAAAGGGCCACACTTTCCGCAGTCTCAGGCTCAGCCCGAGACCGTAGAAAAAGCGGGCCCAAAGGGAAGGGCTCTATCCCGTGGCAAGGGAGGGATCTTCCCTGATCCCGGGATCCCCTGTGTGTCATGTGGAAGCACAGGGACGATCCTGGGGTTCGCCCCGTGATAAAGCCCAGTCTAGCTAAGGCCTAATCCATGGTCAGTTGTTTGGTGTGAACCATGTCAATATGTGTCAAAAGGCAGTAAACTGGCTTTGGAAAGGGGAATTTGGCATGGAAAAAATGTCTGCTCTGTTCAAACACCTCTTGCCTTTCTCTGGCCCAAGGGTTAGAATCACCCCTCAGACCCTACCTATCTGGGTTGCTGGGAGACATCAATAGGTCATTTCCACAAGCCCTCTTGCCTTCCTCTCCTACATACTGACAAGTCATGTCTCCAGAAAAACACAACACCCCCAGGCAAGCAGTATTGATCTAATCAAACTTTGTTGAGAGGATTATTTCTCCCTCTCAAGCCCCATTTTTGCGGTCGCACTGATAAAGAAGGAGCTGTTGCCTTATCAGATGTGACACATCCCTTTGAACATCCCTTTGCCATCTTGGAATTTATGGGACCGATCTCAGCAGTTTATATATAAATTTGGACTTTCTCTTTAATATTGTATAGTGAAGGTTATGTAGAGAAAAACAAGTTGTGTTTACTTTGTATGCTGCCTCCCTAATTTCTCCCTCTATCGTAAACTTAATAAAATTTCTTAACTGTAAGCTTGGGTTTGATTCTTTACTCTGACATTCCACGTATCATTCGTCTATCTACCAAATAATAATAATAATAATAATAATAATAATAATAATAATAATAATTTATTTCTTACCCGCCTCTCCATTTTGATCGAGACGGGGAACAACAGTAAACATAAAATACATAAAACTGAATTAAGAACATAATATACGTTGTTAAAACATCCTAAAAACATTCTAAAAACATCCTTAAAAATCATTCATCCAGGCAAAACATTTTGATCTAAAGAGAGGTCAGGGGACAATAGACTCTGTCCAGAGTTGCTCCACTCCCAGGTAAAATGCCTGCAGGTCTTGGGGTGCCCCCACCCCAGTTCCTGAGTGAATTGAGGCAACCTGTAACTAAGCTGGAACGAAGACTGGCCTACTGACAGTTGGCACTCTCTTCTCCACTCTTTCCTCTCTTCGGAATTGTAGAACTTTTTTCTGCCTAAACATGCATGGAATTGCACCTTCAATGGCTTGAAGATTATTATTTTATCAGAAATTATTTTATCAGACACCAGGGTGTTTCAAAACATCTAACTGTGGCCGTTTGGGTTCACTCCCCACAGCATTAAGTGCAACATTTATTTCAGAAGCCCAGAGTTCCAACAGCTGCAATTATTCACTAGGGCTCTTACCTCTGAATCTGCAAAGAATAGAAGAATTAATTAGAGCAAATCTAATGTCCCCTGATTATATAGCTCAGATGTCATGTTGCTATATCAATAGGTAGGGAGACAGAGAGAACAGTCTGACGAACAGCCCGCCCACCTCCTCTTGTTACTTTGTAGTGGCTGTCAGTGTAAGTACCATGTACAAGATAAGCAAAATGCTTCCATCTCTAGGACTCATCCATTGCCTTATGCACCAATCAAGAGGCTGTGTTGTATCAGCATTTGTCAATCTTCATTTGTTTGGCTTTTGGTGTGTGTTTTTATGTGAGAACATGGCGGCCTGAAGCTTAGGACCAATTGGCTTCAGCTTCAGGCCACCTCGGACTTTACCCAAACCGGTTCAGGTCCAGTTCTGGAGGGTCCAAGTCACCCTGATCCACTTCAGATTCGGGGTTCAGATCTGAGGCGGTGTACAGCCCTACTCCTCAGTGCACGTTGAGATTCCCGATCAGTAGGACCCATGGCACTATGTACTCTTGTGGCCCAAACTACCTCAGAAGAGGCTGTTAGATAATAAAAAATGGTCCTTAGTACTCAACCACCATAAACTAGTGCTGTCTAACTATCCCAAACCCACCAGTTACCTCACACAAATGGAGTGCCAATTACTTCTTTTAAAAATTCTGAATGGGATTCTCCCAGGATTGTTTACTACTGATAACATATTACAAGTGGAATATCATTATTATAATAATGTTTCCACACATGCCGTGGTTACTTTTAGCGGATGGGATAAAGCTGGACTAGTCCTTAAGTTCAAAGTCACACTTACCAATAGGAATATTTTTACATCAAGATTTTTTTTTGTGAATTCAGCATCCACCCATCCACCCCCAGGCTTTAGTGGTGCACCCCACCTCTTGCACAAATGACAGCTTAGTCAGGGTTGGTAGTTATTTGGAGAACTTACTAGAGTTCAACTCTGTCAAAGAGAACACCCTTTCTCAAAAAGCCTGGGAGCTCTATGGCCAGGGTAAGGAGGCATAGCCTTGGTCCCAAGCTCAAATATTAACCTCAGAATACAAGATAGTGCTGCTTAAAGAGGAGAGAATGTTATTAGACTCTTTTTGTGCATGATCACAAACAGCACAAAATGAAATCATGCTAAGATTTGAAACCCTGAAACACCACTTATTAAATTTTCAGACAAAGGGTAGGGGTCCCACCCACATGGAAAATGGATATTGGGCAGCAGAGGAGCCAGCCTTAATACAAGATGAACATGAGGACAAAAGGGTGGGTGAAGAAAAAATGAACTATGAATTCCCTGGAACAAAGAGATGTATCCCTAAATGCCAGGTTATTGCTGAAGTCAATTTGATATTAAATAACATTGAGCAGAGAAATAAGGAGAAGGATTCGCCCCCTATTTCAACTGAAGCAAATCTTGGGGTGTCTAAGCCTTTGACCTGGATGGACATGAGATATTTAGGTGAAGAGGAAAATGCATCGCTGCAAAAGGAAACAAATCCATTGGGTAAGCTATCTGGTATGATATGCCCAGTGGTCTCAAATGCTAGCAGACTGAGCCCATCTATAGAGGCTATTGAATACCTGGAAGATAACCTGTGGAATCCAGTAAAGCCACCCAACACTCGAGAGCCATCTCACAAGCTGGCAAGCCCCTAAATTCCATCTACTAGGGTTTGACAAGGACTAAATTACTCAAGCGCCCAGTTGAGACTTCTTTCATGGAATATATCAGGGTGGAAGAGGAAATTGGCAGATCCATCCTTCTTTGACTTTATTAGCAAGCATGATATGATCTTGCTACAAGAGACATGATGGGCTAGGGAAGACTTGGGCCACAGCTAGACCTAAGGTTTATCCTGGGATCATCCAGGGTTCACCCCTGCGTGAGCACTGGATCCCCTGTGTGTCACCTAGATGAACAGGTTTGACCCCTGGATGATCCAGGGATAAACCTTAGGTCTAGCTATGGCCTTAGTCCTAAATGGATTCACACCCTATTCATTGGAAGCAAATCCAAGCTCCAAGGGAGGACATCCAAAAAGTGGTTTGACACTGTGGATCTCCACTAACATCCAAGCTATTAACATTAGACTTGACCCTTTGGCTGGTCTTGCAAATGCTTTGCTTGTTAAATTTAAGTGGGCTTGGTTACTCTTCATAAATGTTTATCTCCCTCCTCAAATTCTAAAGAAACTGGTGAAGGATACCTGGCTTAGACTCAAAGAATATATTACAAACTAATAGCACTATACCCAGAAGTCTCTGTGATAATTACAGGAGATTTTAACGCTAGAAAGGGGCAAAATTAGGGAGATTTATATTCGCATTTCCACGTACTCCAGCCTGTAATAGATGAGGCCCTGAAATTTCCAGTTAGACAATCTAAAGAAATTATGCCGGGCTATGTCTCATGCAAATGTTAAACAGGCTCAATTTAGTAATTATTAATGGGAGTGTGGATGGTGATAGAAATGGTGAATTCACCTTCCTGTCCAGTCTAGGGGCATCCACAGTTGATTATTTTATAATCTCCCATGAATTGTTAAAAGTGGTGTCCTGGTGCATTGTAGAAAAATGTATTGACAGTGTTCATCTACCCTTGGTTCTTTTCTTAAATTGTGGTATTCAAATGACTTTTGCAGAACAAAAGCCAATGTTAAATGGAGCGATTGAAATAAGAGCCTCTCATATTAGATGGCCACCGAAACTGGACAATAATGTAAAGAGCTATTGTATTCAGATAAGTGTCTTCACCAACGCAATGTTCTGCTGTCAGCAAATTCCATAGAAACTGTTTTTGAAACATTTCAAAAGCTGAGCCTAGTTTTACAAAGTTGCTTGAATCAAAAGACCTTGGCTAGAAAATGCAACCCTTTCAGCAAGTCTAAACATTGGTTTGACAAGGAATGCATTATCATGAAACAAGCTCTGGTTGAAAAATATAGTGTGTACAGGGCGGGGTGGGGGAGTTTACTAACAATACCTTCAGAATGGTTTGAGTTGAAGAAGAGATATAAAAAAATCAAGGTGAAAAAGAGCCAAGCTCAGAGAGAGTCCTGGAGGAATTTAATAAAAGCATCCAGGAAAAAGGATGCAGCTACTTTTGGGAGGATAGTTGCTAGGGGGTGGCCAAACTCATAGAATCATAAAATCATAGAATAGCAGAGTTGGAAGGGGCCTACAAGGCCATCTAGTCCAACCCCCTGCTCAATGCAGGAATCCACCCTAAAGCATCCCTGACAGGTGGTTGTCCAGATGTCAGGGATGGTTGTCCATAGTAACTCTTCAGTTACTATGGAGTATCATATTCCTGTGAACTCCTGTGAGCACTTCAGTAGCATACATCCAATAGGGAAAAATGGCCATCAGATCAAATGGGCTAATATATGTAACTTCCCTGAATGGCTTCCTATAACTGCTGTGGAAATTAAGAGTCTTATTTCCAAACTTAAAGTCGGCAAGGCACCAGGGAATGATAATATCCCACCTGAAGTATTTAAATCCAATGTCATACTAACAACCTGTGAATGGGGCATCCATAGGTTGTTTTTCAAACCAGAAATAGTACATGTGCATTCACACGCTCCACATGTCCCTACAAGTTGTGGGTTAATTAATCCGCCATTTGCAACTGTGATGTGCAAACCTTAGCTATACCTAAGGTTTATCTCGGTATCGTCCTGGGGTAGTCCCTGCCTGCTCCTGGGATTCCCTGTGTGTCATTTACATGAACAGGGATGACCCCGGGATGATCCCAGGATAAACCTTAGGTCTAGCTAAGGTAGGGTGACCATATGAAAAGGAGGACAGGGCTCCTGTATCTTTAACAGTTGCATAGAAAAGGAAATTTCAGCAGGTGTCATTTGTATATATGGAGAACCTGGTGAAATTCCCTCTTCATCACCACAGTTAAAGCTGCAGGAGCTATACTAGGGCGACCAGATTTAAAAGAGGGCAGGGCACCTGCAGCTTTAACTGGTGTGATGAAGAGGAAATTTACCAGGTTCTCTATATATACACATGACACCTGCTGAAATTCCCTTTTCAATACAACTGTTGATACAGGAGCCCTGCCCTCCTTTCCACATGGTCATGCTAGCTAAGGCCCAAGTCTATATGTTTAACCATATGGAACATTGACACAGATCCATATACAACGCCATAGAGAGCTGATTGATCTGGGGAGTCCAAGTGAAAGCCTGAATCCATTTTGAATAAAGGGAGAATCAATGTTTCATTAAAAGGTAAAGATTCATTTCCCCATAGTTTCTGGAATATAACAAGAAAAAGATACATTTAATTTCACATGATCACTACTGTAAGATAAACCTACAATAAATACTGGAAACAATAGAATGACCCAGTAACTAAAGAAATAGTTGGTAATACTTTGAGATTTAGCTGTGATATGTAAATTAACAAGTGATATTCACGTGAGGACTCAGTGACAAAGGATTAATATTTTTGAAAGAATCTGGAAATTATTTTAAGATTATAGGTAGAACAGACAAAGTTATATTGAAGTTAATTGCTTTTCTTTCTTTTAATCATTAAGTCCTGTTCATGACTGTACTGCTTTGATAATTAAGAATGGAACGTCCTGATGTTAGAATCTGTATTATTTTAGCAAAATACTTTTTTTTAAGAAAGAGAGAATCCATTACAAATGGCTCAACCACTGAGCTAACGTGCATCGGTCTTTTTTTCCTGCGGTTTCATTATCTGATGTGCTCTTTGACAGCTTCAGTTTTTCTGACTTTTAATTAAAAATGCAATAATTTTTAAAAATGACCTTTACTTTTCAATAAATATGGCCTTATCAGACCACATTAACATTAAAATGGAATTAATTTTGAGGAACCTTGTGACAAGGGCATTTCCCATTTCCACTTTCTGTATTCTTTTACTGCTTCAAAATTCATGGAGAATGATTCACAATGTCGCTCTCTGTGGGAAGGAATCTTTGAAGGTCAGATTTCTGTACATGGTAAGATGAAATTTCTATTTAAAAAAAAGGTAAGAAAGGCGCTATTGACGTTGGGCTTTGTAAATGCCTGCCTGTCATAAAATAAAGAGGAGATATCGAAGTCTATAATTATCCTATGTAACTATAGATCTTAGACACTCCAACAGCAGCTCCCTGAAAAATGAACACAATTCCAAAAGAGGAAAATGTGAGGTAAAAGTATTTAATTATTTGTAGAGTTGTTGAATAATTCAATGGGGTTGACCTGAATAGGAGTTTAAAGGGCTTCTGGTTTTCCACGAGTCCATGGTTGAGTCCTATGAAGCTTATAGCTGAAATTCTAGAAAGTAAAGAACAAAAAACTGAAGTCAGAGCTCGTTTTATTCAGCAAATGTATCCACATATTTGCAGTTGACAATAATGCAATTCATGTAACCTAACAGATGAGTATATATTATCTCAGGAGTGGTCCCTTTCAAAACCTCCATTTTATACACTTTCTCTATTCGTTCTTTTGGATATGAAAGATTATTCTTTTCTTTATATGGTTGGAAGTAATCTATTTCTCCCATACTGTCCTGTACAAAGATAATCAGAGAAGGCCCTTTTCTGAATACCATCAGAGGGAGATATACATTATATATCTACAAAGAAAAGGGCCTTCTCCAAAAGAGTTTTCCTTTTGGTTTGAAGTTAAAATGTGTGTGTGTGTGTGTGTGTCGGAGTTTTAACATTTGAATATTTTAGAATTCTCTATTCTTTTAAAATTAAAATTAGTTGCTTGTATGTTACATTTATATCCCAACTTTTCCTCCAAGGAGTCCAAGGAATCATCTACACCAAGCAGGATATTCCACTATGAAAGTGGAATGAAAGCAATATATAAAATCCAGGAGCCACACTACAGCTTTATAGCGTTATTGAAGTGCCCTGCAGGATCTACACTATTGCTTTATAGCGGTATTGCACTGCCCTGCAGGATCTACACTACTGCTTTATAGCTGTATTGAACTGCCCTGCAGGATCTACACAACAGCTTTATAGCAGTACTGACTACTGAAGTGCCCTGCAGGATCTACACTACTGCTTTATAGCGATATTGAAGTGCCCTGCAGGATCTACGCTATTGCTTTATAGTGGTACTGAAGTGCACTGACAACTGTTGGGGCCCATGACGCATCTACACCAAGCAGGATATAACACGATGAAAGCAGTATGAGAGTGGTATATGGTATGCGTCATGGGCCCCAAGACTTGTCAGTGCAGTTCAATACTGCTATAAAGCAATAGTCTGGCTCCTGCCTTTCATATATCTCTTTCATACTGCTTTCATAGTGGGATATCCTGCTTGGTGTAGATGAGCTCCGAGGCAGCGTACACGGTCCTCCTCCTCCCCATTTTATTCTCATTGTAACCCTTTGAATTGTTGAGAGGTGGTGACAAGCCCAAAGTTACCCAGTGAGTTTTATGATTGAGTGGGGACTTGAACCTTGGTCACCCCGGTCCCAGTCCGACATTCTAACCATTACACCACATTAGCTTCTAAACTGAATTGATTGCTGTTTGATTTGCTTGTTGAAGAATTATTGTTGTTCAGTTTGCTTTTTAGTGTGTTATTGTGTTTTGGACATGTCAGTTTTTGTTGTGTACACCACCCTGGGTTCCTGGCGAGGAAGGGTGGTTTATACACTTAAAAGAATGAATGAATGAATGAATGAATGAATGAATAAACATATTTCTAAAGTATGTATTACTCATATATACCCTGTGATGTTTCCTGTGGTTTGAATAAGGACATGTGTCACACTATCTGTCTGGGTTATCACCCAACACTGTTTTGTGAGTGCAACTTTTAAGGTAATTATCATGGTTTGTACCTTTTCCATTTCAATTCCCTCTGACAACTTTAGTTTACATTTTAAGGTAGCTTTAAAGACTAGCCTTTTCCGGCAGGCCTATCCAGATCAATGTAAAATCATGAATTTTTAAGATGTCTTGATTCCTGTTCTAATGTTGTTCCCCGCCTCGATCCAAAGGGAGAGGCGGGTAAGAAATAAATAAAATTATTATTATTATTATTATTATTATTATTATTATTATTATTATTACTTTTCCCCAGCCTGCCCCAGCATGTACCAATTTAAGGTTAACATTTAAGGTTTATGCATCTGATGAAGTGGACAATGTCCTCAAAAGCTTATGCTGTTAGTCTTTAAGGTGTCACCAGACTCTTCGTTGTTCGTATACCCTTTATACTCTCCATATACATGTTATATTCTCTTATAATAAAATTCCTCCTAGACCCCCAAACTTGTAACAACTACTGTCTGGTCACAAGCATCCCATTCCTGGGCAAGGTGGTGACTGTTGTGCAACCTCACAGGCTCCTAGGTGAGATTGATTGTTTGGATCTATATAGTCTCAAGTTTGGGTTTAGCATGGAAATGTCCTTGGTAACCCTGATGGATAACCAATCCTGGGGAAAGGACAGGGGAAGTGTGACCCTGCTCATTCTCCGGGATCTCTTAATGGCTTTCGGTACCGTCAACCAGGGTACCTTTTTCTCTCCGTTTTGGAGAATGTAAGTGTTTTGTGGTGGTGGTTCTCCTGCTAGCTGCATGGCAAGCTCCATAATGTGGTATAGGGAACCTGCTGCTCATGGTTTTTATATTATGTAGGGTGACCATATGGAAAGGAGGACAGGGCTCCTGTATCTTTAACAGTAGCATAGAAAAGGGAATTTCAGCAGGTGTCGTTTGTATATATGGAGAACCTGGTGAAATTCCCTCTTCATCACAACAGTTAAAGCTGCAGGAGCTATACCAGAGTGACCAGATTTAAAAGAGGGCAGGGCTCCTGCAGCTTTAACTGTGGTGATGAAGAGGGAATTTCACCAGATTCAATACAACTGTTAAAGATACAGGAGCCCTGTCCTCCTTTCCATATGGTCACCCTATATTATGCGGCCCCACAAGGTTCCAGCTTATCTCCCACACCATTCAGCATCTATATCTATGCTGAGGTAAAAGAACATTTTGAGTGAGTGAGAAGTCTGTGTCTCCTTTTCGTGTGATTGAGGTGAGGCTGTCAAAATGCTGAATCAGTGTCTGGGAGGAGTAATGGACCTTTTTATTTGTCCAAGGCTTTTAAAAATATTGGTTGAATATGGGGTGGGTGGGTTTCTCCTGTTTGAATAATTTTACTTTTGCCTTTTGATTTATTGTTTTTATGATATAGTTGTTTTACAGAGCAATCCAATGGTTCCTAGACAGCATTCTGTGGCGTTACCTCACAATTGATTATATTGTATATGTAGGGTGACCCTTTGAAAAGGAGGACAGGGCTCCTGTATCTTTATCAGTTGTATTGAAAAGGAAATTTCAGCAGGTGTCATTTGTATATAGGGGGAACCTGGTGGAATTTCCTCTTCATCACAGCAGTTAAAGCTGCAGGTGCCCTGCCCTCTTTTAAAATGGTCACTCTAGTATAGTTCCAATGATGGGAGTTGTAGTCCAACACCTTTGGAGGGCACCAGGTTGGGGAAGGGCTGCTCTAAACAAAAAAAGAGAAGTAGGTAGCCCTAAGTTGTTCGTCATCAATTTTCCATAACCCCACAGTCACCTCTGCATATCCTATTCTCCATCCTGTCCTCATGGTTTATATCTGCTTTGGGAGAATGAGAATTTCACTGGCACTTCCTGCCTCCTTAGGGAGGATGTGGCGTTATAGGCCTCTGAGCCTTAACTCCCAATTTCCCTGCTTTTTGGAGTTTGGTTGAAAACTGTAGAGCCTTTAACGTTGTTTTGTAAACCGTAGGTTTTTTGTTTATTGAATTTTACTTTTCTTCATGCAGAATTTGGATTGCGTTGGCTCAGAATTTACAAACTGCCCTTAACTTAACAGCACTATCCTATAAATACCTACTTAGAAGTAAGTCCCATTGAGTTCATTGGCACTTACTCCCAGGTAAGGGGTACTGCAGCCTGAATGTCCCACCTACTGGTCCTACAAGGGCTCTTGAGGCAATTTATCATACAGTTCAAATGTAATATAAGAGAGAGGACTGCTGGACCTAGTTTCTTCAGCACTTTTCAAATATTCTGCCTGTGCCTGGGATAAAAGTCGGTTTGGACAGCTGCACCATCTTCATTCTGTTTTACTTAAACTTGGGGAGTCTCCCTATGGAAGAGTTTCAGTCAGTATTTGTACTTTCTGAAAGACATGATTGATTTTTTCTGAAGAAGTATTTTCCCAATGTCAATACATCTCAGCAAATGCTTTTGCTATTAGCAAACTTTAGTATATTATCACATATAAATATTTCATTAAATTAAACTATCACTTTCCCTAAATTTCCAGTTCCCCAGTCTACCTCAATGTTCTCTCGGGTCCTTTGAGATGCGCCATGCAAATGCAGCTAACTTTAGGGCTGAAAGCAAATGGTCTATGCTGTAGGTTTTCTATCGCAGATGCAACTGATACGTTTGTTTGTTTTTCATTTTCTATAGCAAGCAAAACTTCCCGTTCAATCAAGCTGGCTCCTTGCCAAGGTACGGCCCAGCCTCATAGACTACTGCTGTTCTCATGGCCTTGTGACAGATGAAAAGCAATGAATGCTTTTATTGATATTAATCCACAGACACAATGATTATCAAGTGTGCTAATCTTACAATTAGAGGGGGGGTAAACTTTTGGATTCTTGTGTATTGGCTCTGTTGCATATTGACAAACTACAATATTCAGGTTTCCAGAAATAGTGGGTTAAGCAAGGTTGAACTCAATGTTCTTGAGTTTTGATTTTCATGTCAGTGATGGTAAATCTATTATCAAACAGGTAAAAAAAAAAAATACACAGAAACCCAAAGTGTTTTTCTGGGGTTTTTTTTGGTCCAATCTTGGACAGTGGACACTCACAGCACAGAGGTGAAAATATTCAAAAGTGAGCCTTTTAAGGCTTCGAAGATCTGTTGCATCTTTCCCCAACCAGATGCCCTCCTGATATTTTAGACTTCAATTCCCATCATCCCTGACCTTTGGCTATGCTGAATGGCATTCATGGAAGTTGTAGTCCAATACAGCTGGAGGGCACTAGGCAGAACAATTGTTTTGGTCAGAGTCCCTTTATTTCAGGCGTGTTGAACTTCACATCCACAGTCCCAATCCTGCCCTACTGATTATTTGGGGGTTTCCTGGATTTTATGCATTTCCCCCCATTTTACAAGATTGGAATGCCTCTCGTGAGGCCTAGTTACTGGCAGTAAGAGCTTCAAATGACAACATCCTTGTATTTTTTTTTAGTGTTTTGGTCCAACCCCTTTGGCTGCACTCTGTTTTGCCTTCAGTCCTGTCCACCCCTGGAATGCAGCGCCTGAGAATTTCACCAAAATTAAATTTGGCCCTCAGGCTGAAAGAGGTTGAACAACCCTCCTTACATAATCAGTGTCCTCTCTGCCTCAATCCATTATGTTAGATTGCTTCTACTCAGTTCCAGGCTAAAACTCATATTACTTATCACATTTGACCCCCATGATTCCTCCAAGGAAGTCAGGGCAGGATACATAGGCTTATCCCATCATATTGTCATAAAACCCTTTGAAAAGTTTTTCAGCTAAGAGAGAACATTAGGACCTTAGATGTGACTCTAGTAACCTACATTTATGACTTTAAAAGGGGGTGGGATAAATTCCTGGAGGCGAAAGCTATCAATGGCTACTAGCCCTGATGGTTGTGTGCTATCTCCAGTATTCGAGGCGATAAGCCTGTGTGCACCAGTTGCTGGGGAACATGGGCGGGAGGGTGCTGTTGCACCATGTCCTGCTTGTTCATCCCTGGCCGATGGCTGGTTGGCCACTGTGTGAACAGAGTGCTGGACTGGATGGACCCTGGTCTGATCCAGCATCAGGGCGCTTCTTATGTTCTTATGGAAGATTTTCTGTAAGTTTCTGCTCCTGAAGAGCTACCTTCTCTTTAGGAATTTGTAAAAAGACTCTGCAGCTTGATATTTCTCTAACTAACGGGCATTTCCCAGCCACAGATCGACAGTGTTTCACAATAATCTGCAAATCGCATCATCTTATATGGCAAAATTAGGGCAACAATTATGTAGAGTCAATAGAGGGTTATCTTGGTTTTCAGAGGATGTAAGTCTGAATTTGGGCATTTGTCAAAGCAAACAAATACTCAAACTTGCTTTGTGTTCACAAAGGCACATTAATTTAAACTCTAGGACTGGAAGGAGCGGAAATTAATTTACTGCTTATTTTTCTATCCTTTTGTTTTCTGAGCCATACAGACCTTCCTCAACAAGATAACTTTGTCTGGCTCCCCCCACCCCTTATATGATCTCTACTTACTAGGTCAGCTGTGAGATGGCTGCTCTTGTTTTAGTCCATCTTTAGAACTATTACTAGGAGAGCTCCTTTTAATATAACTGGAATGTGAGGAATTAAAGGCCATTTTTGGTTTCCCGGTTCACCTCATTAAAGGTGAAGTAAATTGATAAATGTGTGCATAGAAAAGAAATAACAGATGAGCAGGAATGTACTGCAGACGCCATATGCATACATAAAAGCAACATTCCATGATGCATTTTGTTACCTACACGGATTGAGGCCATGTTACTTGAATGAATGTCTCCTGCCATATGAACCTGCCCAGACCCTAAGATCATCCTCAGTGGTCATGAGAACATCAGAAGAGCCCTGATGCTGGATCAGACCAAGGGTCCATCTAGTCCAGCACTCTGTTCACAAAGTGGCCAACCAGGCATTGGCCAGGAATGAACAAGCAGAACATGGTGCAACAGCACCCTCCCGCCCACGTTCCCCAGCAACTGGTGCACACAGGCTTATTGCTTCGAATACTGGAGAGAGCACACAACCATCAGGGCTAGTAGCCATGGATAGCCTTCACCTCCAGGAATTTATCCAACCCCCTTTTAAAGCCATCCAAATGGGTGGCCATCGCTAGATCTTGTGGTAGTGAGTTCTGTTGTTTTAAATCTGTCACTGTATTTTAAACCTTTGCACTGCTGCTTGGTTTTACCTTGATTTTTACAATTGTTTTATACTGTAATTTTAAACTTTTATAATGTATTTTATGTAGTATTTTACGTTTTTATTTGTTGTGAATTGCCCAGACAGCTTTGACTATTGGGAAGTATAGAAATGAAATAAATAAATAAATAAATAAATATGGGACAAAGTAAACCAAACAGGCTTACTGCCTCATTGAGAAGAATAGCCATTTCCCGGATAGAAATCCTCCCCTCACGCCCCCCCCCCCCCACACACAACAAGGCTGGATGAAAATACAGGTGCAATCCAGGAAATTATATTTCTCATCCATCTGCCTGCTGAGCTAATAGCAGCTTAAGAATGCCAATTTTGATTGAAGAAACAATACTGGAAGACAGGAGTGGGTTGAAAAACCCCTCTCCAGCCCTACCACTTCCAGCAGCTTTTAAGTTTGAAGAAAAAGTTATGAAGATAGAGGGCCTTGCTAGACCTACCTGATAATCCGGTGGGGAGTCGGGGTGAGGCCGCACTACAGCTAGCACGGGCCGTCACCCTTTTCTACATGTAACACACGACGGGGAAAGGGAAAGCCCCGTCGCGTCCCCCATTTTTTTTTTAATTAAAGGGCCATGTGCGCAGGAGCGCACCAATGGAAAGGAAAGGCTTTTTTTTTAAAAAAAATAAAGGGTTCCCCACTCCCCCTGCCCGATTTCCCCCACACACAATGTCTGATGCCACCCCTGCCCGCTCACTCGCCATGTCCACCCCCACTCGCTCACCTGTCCCCGCTCGCTATGTCCGCCCACCACGCGCTAGCCCGTCCCCGATCTCCTTGCCCTGGCCCCATTCTTCTCCCCCCCATCCGCCATGTCTGATGCCCCCCTGCCCACTCGCCATGCCCACCCGATCACCCGCCTGCCATGTCCAATGCCCCTCCACCTCCCCCCCGTCCGTGATCTCCCCACCCTGGCTCCGCTCTTTCCCCCCCATCTCTCCTGTCAGGTCCGCTCTTTCCCCCGGCCCCCATTTCCCCCCCCCCCGTGATTTCCCCCCCCCGGCCCGATGGGCACAGCGCTCAGCTTCTCCCAGCTACTCGCAAGTAAGCGAGCAGCTGGGAAAAGCCACGGAAGTAGCTAGACCTTCTGCAGCCCCAGGGTGAGCCCGGGGCTGCGGAAAAGGCGGGCCATAAGCGGATCCGGTTATCCCGGGTCAAGGGAGGACTTAGCCCGGCCTGACCCCAGGATCCCCTGTGCGTCGTCTGCACGCACAGCAGGGAGCCTGGGCCTCACACCGGGCTAAGTCCTCGTCTAGCAACTGCCACAGTCTTCAATCTCCTGCAACACATCTGAGGGGTCATGTTTTGAAGCAAAGCAATTGAAACAGCTTATTCAGCATTATTTCTCCAGGACAAAGCTCTGATGCACCAGGTCACAGGAAGCTTCATCAAGAGGCTGGTGGGGACCCCAGCATTATATTCAGCCCCGTAACCTTTGAGTAGACCAGACATACAATTTCCTTGTGGTCAGACAATGTGTGGATCCTCTGGCTGGAGCAAGCCTGTTGCAACAAAAGCATCCTGCTTGAATTGGAGAAAGCCCTGTGGGTTCCCACAACCCTTATTGGGTCCCATAATGATCTGGCTGCAGACAATGAGCTGAGAAAGAATCATAGAATAGCAGAGCTGGAAGGGGCCTACAAGGCCATCGAGTCCAACCCCCTGCTCAATGCAGGAATCCACCCTAAAGTCAGAAGAGTTAGAAGGAGCCGCCTAGAGCAACCCCCCAAGGCCAACCCTACCATTAGACAGAGTGAGGCGGCTGCGTCAGGCAGTTGAATCAGGAAGTCATGAAAAGTCAGCAATGTGTTGGTTATTTAATTTATTACGGTTGTATTTTAAATTCCAGGGATAGCGAGAAGTGCTTGTGGGATTTTCTGCCTC
This sequence comes from Elgaria multicarinata webbii, assembly GCF_023053635.1. Classification (NCBI taxonomy): domain Eukaryota; kingdom Metazoa; phylum Chordata; class Lepidosauria; order Squamata; family Anguidae; genus Elgaria; species Elgaria multicarinata. Next base: position 92,866,246 of record NC_086179.1, on the reverse strand, counting down.
ATCTGCCAAAATTATCCGACTGGCCTTCGGTACTACCCTATTTCTTCGATTCTAAGACACACTTTTCCCCCCATGTAAACATATCTAAAAATGGGGTGCGTCTTAGAATTGCAGGTGTGTCTTAGGGTTTTTTTCGTTAGTGGCACTGAAATTAGTGTGCGTCTTACAATCGATGGCATCTTACAATCGAAGAAATACAGTATGTATTTCTTGTGAGAGAAGGTGCCATTTACTAGTCCATCTCAGCCAGCAAAGTGTTGTGGGCCTGAGCTGTGCCTGGCTCCCATGGCAACTCAATCCAGTTTGGCCATAGCACATTATTCTAGCTAGCTCCTTACTCATCCTCCCTCCCAGCTCTACATGGAATCCCGTAGGAGCACTGAGAACAGCCCCCAAAGCCTGTGTCAGTGGTTGGCATGTGAGGGCAGCTGCTGAGGGCCTAGGGGCTCAGGAAGGCCCATCCCTGTCCAGCTGACATTGAGCCTGCCGCCCAGGACTGCTGCCAGAACCTTGGGGCATGGATGATGATGCTCCTCTGTCCTCCTCACCCAACCAGTCCTGCCCCTACTGGCAAGAGGAAACACTGTGGCAGCTAGGCAGGACTAGGGTGACCATGTGAAAAGGAGGACAGATCTCCTGTATCTTTAATAGTTTGTTTATTTATTTATTTATTTATTTATTTATTACATTTCTATACCACCCAATAGCCGGAGCTCTCTGGGTGGTTCACAAAAATTATAGTTGTAAAGAAAAGGGAATTTCAGCAGGTGTCAGTTGTATGGATGCAGCACCTGGTGAAATGTCCTCTTCATCACAACAATTAAAGCTGCAGGAACTATACTCTACTATAGCTAGTGGCCAAATACAAAAGAGGGCAGGGCTCCGGCAGCTTCAACTGTTGGGATGAAGAGGGAATTTCACCAGGTGCTGCATGCATACAAGTGACACCTGCTGAAATTCCCTTTTCTACACAACTGTTAAGATACAGGAGCCTTGTCCTCCTTTCCATACGGTCACCCTAGGCAGGACACACCATTTTAAAACAAAACTTTTACTTCTTACATTTTGAGTAGTCTTGATCAGAACCAATCAGATGTTGCCAATGAAGACCCAGGAGTGGCTCTTCATATCAGATGAGGCCGGCCAGCTAGGAAGAGGAGGAGCTGCCAGTGGGTAAAAAATAAAGGGACAGAGGACCGACTGTTAGGGTGGCCATGATAACGGTGTGCTAGTGGATGGGGAGGCATCAGTAGTGCTATGCTGAGGACCCACAGGTGTCTGGCGCCCACCCTGCTCCCAACCTGAGATGATCTAACACAAGGATGAACCTCTCCTACCCAGCTTCTGCACAAAAGGGCTGGGTCATGCCTTATCTGCCCTGTGTAAACAGGGCCGGATCTACACTATTGCTTTAAAGTGCTTTATAACAGTTTTATAGCGCTTTAAAGCAGTTAAAGCACTTTATAACTGTTATAAAGCGCTTTAAAGCAGTAGTGTAGATCCGGCCCTAGTGAAGGCTACACCAGTTGCTAGGACAATTTGACTGTATGTGTCTTTTCCATATTTCAAAATTTATGATCTATGTTATTCAGTACAAAAGTGCATTCTCTTAACTCACAGCTTCCTGGGGAAGAAAATAATGGTGTCATTTTATGCTGATTGATGTTGCTTTTACCAAACCCCCAAAGTATTTAAACTGCAGCTTTACTTTCAAGCGAGCTGGGACTTATATAGCCCTTCTTCTCCTTGTTTAAATATACTAAATTAATTAGTTTAATCTATATGATAAGGAAATGTCTGCAGTATTAAATATTTACTGATTGGGTCATGGTTTTAACTCAGCAACAAAGAATTTGCTTAGGGCTGCATATAGATACATACATATGAGCTCAGAAGCATTCCCCCCCCCTTAATGGAGACTTTTTGTAGATGAGCAATTAAAAAAAAAGTTTATAGACTTTGAGCTTTTTATATTTCATGAATTTAGAAACAAACGTTCCTAAGGGATCAGGATATTTTAATGAGATTGGTATCTCTTCCATTAATAAATAAGCCTACACCTTTTGAAACGTCTAAAAACTGCAATTCATATTGCTTTGTATTCTTTCTTCTTCTTTTTTAACCAGGGATAGTACAATTCCTGTTTGTTAGTCTCAATCTTTATTGCTTGTTAGCCGAATAGGCCAATCGCAAACAAATAAAATAGTAGCAAAATAACATATTAACATAATAACGTAATAGCATGTCCATACACCATCTCACCATAATCAGAAGAATAATACAAGATAATAATATAAAACTGATAGTAGGCTCAATTGCAGTGCCAGTACTGGCCCGCATGTAATCTCAGATTAGTAAAATTTGATCCTATATGGCAAACAAAAGCTTCCGTACCTCCAGCGCCCGCTGTACAAATTTTGCAGTCCTGAATGATATATAATGATCAGAGCCTAACAATAATATCTGAGTTACATTTTTAGGTGACATGTGGTTGAACCTGGGAATCAGGGGCTCAAGGTATTGCTTCCTCAGCTCAACATACACTGGACACTCAACTAGAAAGTGTGTCATATCCTCAATTTTGGGGCAGCCAGCTGGGCAGTCAGCTTTAGCGCGTGGATGGGTCCTGTAACGCGCTTTCACCTCCATTAACTGGAGTAAATTTAACCTGCACCAGGTTTGTTAGTAACAAAATGACCCTGCTGTTTAGGGTGACCATATTTGGGAAACCAAAAAAGAGGACACCTAGTGTGTGTGGGGGGAAGCAGCTTTCTGCAGAAAGTCCTGCAGAAAGTACGTTATTCCCCCGCCACCTTAAAGAACCCGATTGGAGTGGAGGAGGGGAAAGGATTTCATTCTGCACCACCACCATCCACTCCAATTGGGGCCTTGTCTATAATGTCCACGAATGACCCACTTTCCCCTTTAAGACCTCAATTGGAGCTCAGGGTGGGAGAATGATGTGCCTCAAGAAAGCATGTCATTCCCTCCTGCCATGCTAATGGTAGCCTTAAAGAGGAAGGTATGTCATTCCAGGACATTATTGAAAATTATAGAAAATCCCCCCTGACACCATGGAAAGAACAAAAACCAGGACAAATCCGGGGAAATCCTGACAGTTGGTCACCCTACTGCTGTTCAGTGGAGTCTCGTGGCCTCGATATCAGTGGAGCTGTGAATCCGCTCTCAGTTGGAACCAGTCAGAGCTACAAGGTGCTGAATGCAATCCCCAAAATACATCCAACACTTTCTGACTGTTTCTGATTGATACCAAGGGCCTTGCTAGACCAGGGGGTTAGTACGGTGCGAGGCCTGTGCTTGTCCCTGTGCGTCCAAATGATGCACAGAGGATCCCGGCCTCAGGCAGGACTCTAGCCGCCCTGGCCCCGCGCTAACCGGAACCTCTTGTAGTGCGATTCTTTCCGCGGTCCTGGGCTCAGGTCAGGACCGCAGGCTTGTAGCCTGTTCTGCCCATTTTCCCGGCTACTGCATTTACTTGCAAGTAGCTGGGAAAAGCGGCAGAACAGGCTGCAGTGCTCCATAGGAGCACTGCGGCCATCATGGCAAGGGTAGGGACATGGGGGGTATGGGAGCCCAGGGGTGATTGGAGAGGACGAGCAGCAGAGGGGACGAGTGGAGGGGGATCATGGCCCAGGGGAGATGGGGGAGACTCGTGGGCCAGGGGACGGGGGGGGAGTCATGGGGAAGGGGGGAGCAGAGAATTTTTTTTAAAAAAAAGGACTTACATTTGTGCACGAGCTCACATACGCATCCTTCTGCTTTAACAAAAAAAATGGCGGACGCAATGGTGCTGGATAGGTGTGACAGCCCGTGCTAATTGTAGCACGGGCTCGCCGCACCTGAAGGCCGGATTTCCAGGTAGGTCTAGCAAGGCCCCAAGAGCAGATGAACCGCCCCAATGACATCAGAGCCACCAGCCTCCACTGCTGCTGTTGCTTGACTGTGTGGTGTCATTGGGAAGCTGTGACAAAATCACTTCTTATGTTAATCTGTTTTGGTATAATAATATTACTGTATTTAGTTTTGCAGGAAATGTACGTGTAGGTAAGAAAGTGTTAACTGCGGGCAGGATGGGGCTTGTGTGTGATTGGCTGTTTTGGGTTTACTTGGGGGAGGGGTTTATTTTTTCTTTTGACAGTTGAGATAGGGTTTGGAGTTCAATGGAACACCACCTTGGAGGGAGAGGGGGGATTTAGAGGGATAATAAGGCATGCATAGGCTAATTAACATCTTGTAAATAATAAACTTTTATTGTATTTTTCTGACTTAAATCCATGTGCCAGCTTGGTCTTCACTTACACTCTTAATTAATTAATTAATTACATTTCTATACCGCCCAATAGCCAGGGCTCTCTGGGTGGTTCACAAAAATTAAAAACATTCAAAGTATAAAACAACAGTATAAAACCATAATATAAACTACAATATAAAAGCTCAACCAGGTAAAAACAGCAGCAATGCAAAAGTACAAATTTAAAACACCAAGAGGGCATCTACACATCGTACTGAAGGCGCTTGCGTGCGCCTCCAGTGCGCCCCCAAAACGATTGTGTAGATCCTGAAGAAGAGACGGAGGAAGAGGCAGAGGAGGAGGAGGAGGAGGAGGCCCCGCATCGCCCCTCGCGAGGAGGAACAGCTCCGAGTGATTGACATCGTTGGGGCCTAGAGTGTCCTTGCCGCCGCCGCCCACCTCCCCGCCGGCCTCCTGCTGCCGGCGAAAGAGCCACGAGGGGCGGAAGAAGGCGGGGCGGCGGCTTCTTCCGCCGAGCTCTCCGCCCCGGGTTTTGGGGGCACACTGGAGGCGCACGCAAGCACCTTCAGTACGACGTGTAGATCTGCTCCAAGTTAAAATTTATTTATAGACTTAAAATGCTGGGAGAATAAAAAGGTCTTCACCTGGCGTCTAAAAGCATATAATGTAGGTGCCAAGCGAACCTCCTTAGGGAGCTCATTCCACAGCCGGGGTGCCACAGCAGAGAAGGCCCTGCTCCTCCTGGTAGCCACCTGCCTCACTTCCCTTGGCAGGGGCTCACGGATAAGGACCCCTGAGGATGACCTCAGGTACATATGGGAGGAGGCGTTTCTTCAGATAGCCTGGCCCCAAGCCGTTTAGGGCTTTAAATGTTAATACCAGCACTTTGAATTGGGCCCGGACCTGGACTACCTCATACATGAACATGTAATAGTTAGCACCCACTATCTAAATCAGAAGTAGTACTAACAGAGATAAATTTGACACATTTGGTGCTACTGGTGGGTGGGTAAATGTTAGCTAAGTCAGTGGGTACAGCTGATTTGGCAGTGACATCCCACTCCTTAGGCCTATTATCCTAGGCGTGAAGGGATTGTTAGGGAAATTTCCCCAAAAAAATTCCTAACAATCTTCTCAACTAAGAGAAAATTGTTAGGGAAATTTCCCTAACAGGATAATTTATAGGGGTGTGCATGGACCCCCCACTCCGCTTCACTTTCAGATCCGCCATTTTCGGATCGGGCCGCTCCGTCCCGCCCCCACTCCGTCTGTGCCCACTCCGCTCCGCTCCGCTCGGAGCTCCGGATCCAGATCAGAGCTCCGTTCCCCCCCCATAGGGGGGGTTACCGGGCCCTGCCGCCAACGCCGCCCATGCGGCAACGGCGGCAGAGCCTGGTAAGGGACCAAGGGAGAGGGGGACCTTACCTGCCTCCGTCCGCGGTCCGTCGCCGTCTTCAATTGAGCCCGCGGTTCCACCAGGAAGTCTGGGCCGCTTCCTGGTGGAACCGCGGGCTCAATTGAAGACGCTGATGGACCGCGGACGGAGGCAGGTAAGGGAGAGGAGGGCGGGGGGGGTTACCAGGCCCTGCCGCTGTCACCGCATGGGCGACAGCGGCAGGGCCCGATAAACCCCACTTACCTTTCTGGCGGAGCTCCGGATCGAGGCGAAGGATCCGCCTTCACCTCGATCCTCTCCGCCACGCTCCGTCGGCCCCCCAATCCTCTTCGCCTCCGCCTTAAGGGCAGGTGAAGCCCCCCGCTCTGCTCCTGCTTCTCCGGTCCGATTAGAAGCGGAACACATCCCTAATAATTTATTTATTTATTCATTTATTAAATTTTTATACCGCCCAATAGCCGAAGCTCTCTGGGCGGTTCACAAAAATTAAAACCATAATAAAACAACCAGCAGGTTAAAAGCACAAATACAAAATACAGTATAAAAAACACAACCAGGATAAAAAACACAACCACGCAGCAAAATTGATATAAAATTAAAATACAGAGTTAAAACAGTAAAATTTTAATTTAAGTTAAAATTAAGTGTTAAAATACTGAGAGAATAAAAACATCTTCAGCTGGCGACGAAAGGAGTACAGTGTAGGTGCCAGGCGGACCTTTCTGGGGAGCTCATTCCACAACCGGGCTGCCACAGCGGAGAAAGCCCTAGGTTAAAAGGAGGTAATAGGGGAAAGCCTAGGTAAAAGGAGGGGGCGGGCATCACAGAAACCTATTCGGAGTAAGGCACTGCTTCCTGCCATCACTCTGATTTAGCTTAGTGCTAATGTCATATAGCTGACTCTGTTTGGTCGCATGATATCTTAATGTTATTTACATTGTCCCTCACTGGCTGGAATCACCTCAAGGAAAAGTCCTTGAGGGGATCTACACTAGTATATGAAACATTGTTTTTACAGTCATTGAACGTTTTGTTTTTGAACGATTTAAAACGTAGCAGTTTTTAAAACGTTTACTTACTTTTCTCTTTCTGTGGGAATGCATTCCTTTTGGCCACACTAAGAAAATGAATCCGTTTGTTCTATTCTGCCAATTTCCCCTCCCACTTCCTATTCTCTTCGAGACAATCCTCCACCTACAAACAATCCAGCAAGCAGCCTCCCAAAAGTGAAACTGGAAGTGTCTGCAAAAAAGAGGCTTGAAAGAAAAAAACAGCTCCAACTTTGGGCGCAGAAATTACGTAAACATATCCCCCTGGAATGCGATTGGCTAATTAAGAACTACAGGAAACCCATTTAATACGATGAAATTGGCCACATCATAACAAATAGAACGACTTATTTCAGAGAAGTTCAAAATAAAAACCGGAGAACAGACAACAATAAAACGTCACAAACTATACGTCATGTGGCGAAATACTACCAAACGCACACTTTAAAATGGTAAGACATGTTCTAACTTGACTAGTGTAGATCCCCTCCTTGTTTTCAAGAAAATGGAACCAAATCTTCTGATTGGGAAAGGAAGCAGCTGAGAGCAGACGGCAAACACCATGCAATAAAGGTAATCAAGGTTACGTGGAACATGCTGCCCTTAAATCTCACTATCATCTCCTTAGTGCAGCCCTCATTTGAAGTAAATTTTGACATTCCTCCTCAGGCAAACTATCTGAATAATTTCATGGGTAGTCAAAAGTGTCTGCGTTGAGCGTTGTAGCTAGGTTTTTGTTTTTTAAAAAATCCAAATATTTATTTCATTTTTCTAAAGTGAGTGGGAGAAGTGGTGGTTGAAAATTCTGTTGTTGCTCCTTAGATTCCCAGGTTCTTCTACATCCCATTCATAACATTTGGAACTGCACAAACCATTTGTTAGAAGGGATACCAAAAAACAATTTATCTGAGGGGCTAAAGCTCCCTTAACTTCCTGACAGTTAGAGCAGTACGACAATGGAACCAGTTACCTAGGGAGGTTGTGGGCTCTCCCACCCTAGAGGCCTTCAAGAGGCAGCTGGACAACCATCTGTCAGGGATGCTTTAGGGTGGATTCCTGCATTGAGCAGGGTGTGGGACTCGATGGCCTTGTAGGCCCCTTCCAACTCTGCTATTCTATGATTCTATAATATTGTTGTATGTACTTTATTTTTAGTGAAACAAAACTTCTTCTTTTTTGCAAGCCATGTAAGCACTTAGAATTACAACTAATTGCATTAGGTAGAACCGTCTGCTAAAATAGTTTTGCTATTGTTCCATTTCAGTGTGATTCATGTTCAGTTTCAGGTTCCAAATGGTGAACATAGTTGAATACAAAACCTTAGGTTTGCCCTGTGTCAGTGAGAAGCCCACGCCTCCAAAAGGAATTTCCATCCAGCAGCCGACACATCCTTAAGTTGAGTTGAAATTTAGCCCACAGCATGAGTGTGACCTGAATCTGGAATACATACTGGAACAAAAAGAGAGATAGAAAGAAAATTGTGCCAGATTTCTCCTTTATTCCAAAAGAGTTTATGGATACCAGACACAAAGAAAGGTTTAACTCCATGTTCCATGTAGACTGCTTGAAGCTACAGGGCTTGCTGTGAACCACGGTGACTCATGGGGCTCAGGCAGCAGATAGAGAGGAGTGGAAGACGGCACCCACCTGCTATCTGGAGGGTGCATCACAACCAGCCATGTTTCTGTGGCTGGTGGCAGCTGCTTCTGCCACTGCTGTTGCCACTTTCCCATTCATCTGCCCACTTCAGAACGCTGCAGCAAGAAAGTGGTAGCAGTGATATTCCCCGGAGTGCTTCCCCAAGGACTTGCTCTGAGGGCATCCTTTCTTAGAGTAAGAGGCGTTATGCAGACACTCTCGAAAGCAGCACTGGCTGTTTTCCTGATGTAGGGTGACCCTATGAAAAGGAGGACAGGGCTCCTGTATCTTTAACAGTTGCATAGAAAAGGGAATTTCAGCAGGTCTCATTTGTATATATGGGGAACGTGGTGAAATTCCCTTTTCATCACAGCAGTTCAAGCTGCAGGAGCTATACTAGAGTGACCAGATTTAAAAGAGGGCAGGGCACCTGCAGCTTGAACTGTTGTGATGAAGAGGGAATTTCACCAGGTTCCCCATATATACAAATGACACCTGCTGAAATTTCCTTTTCAATACAACTGTTAAAGATACAGGAGCCCTGTGCTCCTTTTCATATGGTCACCCTACCTGATGGTTTTCCACAGCAGAGAGGCAGCCATCAGGGCTCCCAAGAATGAATGCTTCAGTGTGGGGGTTCTTCGGGTAGCCTGAAGGATTCCGAGGTGGCCATTGGTGGTGTAGGGTATCTATGTTACAGTGGCAACTCCTGTTTAAAGTTACTTTCAAGATGGCAGGCACATGTCTGGGTCCCAGCTGGAGGGGAAATGCCTGGAGGAAGGACTCTCTCTCCTGCCTGCTACGTCACTCCTCTACCTGCTCTGCCAGTTTTGTAGTGGCTCATAAATAACTATAGTTTGCAGACCCATCTCAGCCACTTCTCGTCTCATTTGGCCTACAGCGATGGGTTCCTCACTTCAAGTAATCAGAATTCATTAGCCAATCAACTTCTTCTTTTTACCTGAAAACTAAATCTGCATTCAGTAGATACTGTAAGATATCTAAGAGGAATGATCAGGGGAAATGATGGCACTTTTTGAACAATCTGCTTGTTATTAACTACTTGAGTCTTAGGCAATGTAAATTAGGCTGACTTTATGGGCCACAAGGAAGGTTTGGTCTGCCTTTGCTGTGGCCTAATTAGAAATGTATATTGTAACAGCAGTCTGTGGTTTCTGAGCATGTTTGTAACCTAAAATGTCAACAACCTAAAACACGTTCCATCTGTTTTCCATTCAGTCGGAGTGAGCCTGTGTGATTTTCAGAGAGAGAGATTATTGCTGTTGCTGGCACTCTGAAGGTGGTAATCAGATAATCAAAATGCATTTGATTACATGGCAAATGCACAAATCATTCTGTCCTGAAGAAAGAGTTTTACATTGGTTCACTTGCCTATCAGTAGTTTTTCACTGGGTTGTGATCATTGCGTTACTCTAGCCAAGTAAGGCCAACAGCATCTAAATCCTGCGCTTTCATCATTTGTTATTTTAAGAATCCTTCCTCTATTGCGTTGGACATTTGAAACTTTATTCACAAGTTGCGCATACCCCATACCCACACCTTGAAAATGGTAATGGTTGATTGGCATCAGCAGAGCAACACATAGCAAACTTATGAACATACAAACACATGAAGCTGTTTTGGATGCCGTGTCAGATCACTGGTCCATCTAGCTCAGTATTATTCCCACCCACCCCTTGACTGGCAGAGGTATAGATATGAGTCTTAGAATCCACGTTAGAGCGTTTTTCCTGAATATAAAGCATGTTGCTTGTTTGCTGGGGGAAACAAAATGGTGTATGCTCCAATTCTCTTCCCCCCACCAAAAGAATTTCACCTCATCCAAATATCTGGGGCTAGCTGAAACAAAACAGATGATTTCAAGGCTGGTCAACTGGCTGAGAAATAGACCTTGTCAATTCAGTACAGTCCTATGCCCAGCGTGTCTTAGTAGAGAGTCCCTTCCCACTACAGACTAGACTAGAATTACATGTCCCAGCTTTCCTGCTGGGAACATGTTGCTTTCTGTCCAGTCCCTGGCAAGAAAAAATGCTCTGCTGAGACCAGAGAGTAGCCAAGCCACCACCTCTGCCTTTCCCCAGCCCAAAAGCAAGTTTCAGGTGGGGGCTGGGACAAGGACAAGGGGAAGTAGTGAGGGGGGGGCATTTTGCAAATGTTTGCTTAGAATAATTGGGAAACTCAGCTGCTCAACCAGGAAGGGTGAGGGAGGTGGGTGCATGGACACCCTGTGCAGAAGGGAGCATGATCACACCTCGAATGGCAGAAGCAGTGCCCAGACGATAAAACCCTACATTGCTAAAATGCTAGACCACAAAACCAGAGCGAGGGGGCCGCTCACGTCCATCACAATGTCAATAACAACCACAACAACCAATGAACTGCAGGAGGAAGGAGACGGGCCGGGGTGGAGTGGTACTATAGCGGGAGAGCGAACAAGTGAAAAGACATTTCGCCGGGACAGCAGCAATAAGCGCAGGGGAAAAGAGAAGCAATGGCAAAATAGCGCAACAACGAAAGGACGTGAAAAGGACCAGCGGTTGTCGCGCTAATGAACTGGAGGTGGAAATCGCAGATTGTACCCAGGAAAAAAAGTAGTTGTGATGGAGCTCAGAAGCTCAACTGTTTTTAGGGTGAGCAGAGGAGTATTTGTACACCCCTTCTTACATGAATAGCTATTTCCTTCTGGGCCCATTTGAAAGTGATGGGTGCTTACTTGAAAGCCCTAAATGGCCTGGGACCCAAATACCTGAGAGAATGCTTATTCGCATATCAACCTGCTTGTGTTCTAATAGCATCTGCTGAAGTCCTTCTCCGTGCACCTCCTTCACCAGAGCCATCATCTTCATGGGACAGGTGGCTTTCCCTGCAGTGGCATCCAGGCAAAAACATTTTTATTTACCTGGGGTTTTTTTATGTTTTTATTTAGCTTTTTGTTGTTTGTTTGAGGATTCCACTAATAAGGGCGGCCTAAAATAATTTTATGTAAATAAATAAAAAAATTTTTTAAAAAAGTGTATGGATGTTATGCTGTACACCACGGTGAAATGTAATATGAGGAACCCTAATTGTTTTAGTTGATTTAAGTTGCTTTAACTAATTTATGTAAATAATATTTAAAATATTAAATGCAAATGAATGTATTTTCATCCGTGAAAATGTTGGAGATTATTGTTTGACTTCTTCAACAAGACTTTATTGTCTCTCTCCAACAAGAACAGAACAGTAATAGGAAACTCCTGATTCTACCCAGATATAACTAAGCCCAGTGCGACCCAGGGACTAAGCTACATAATTATACTATTCATACACTATCTCATATTAGTAGCACAGAGACGAGGTGGAGAAAAGAGTAAGAATTGTTCAATATAGTTGGCATAAATTTATTTTACTTCACAACTTTGATTTGCAGCTTCCACTTTTGCAAACTGTCAGATCTAACTGGCAATGTATTTAGTATAGTCGATTTGATCTGAGTGGTGTGTTGTAGATTCTTTATTAAGCTTTAATGCTTCAGAGGAATCATAAATTCAGCTCCATCGGGTAGTTAAGGCAGATTTACAACTATGATCCAATTGCCATTGGAATAGTGAAGCAACCTAGATGTGCCAGCCTTCTGCAGGTGTTCAAACATCCTAACCATGGAGGGGAGATGGGGGTGTGGGCTTTAGTCCCACGGCCTCTCCGTGTTGGTGGGGGAGGTCTGAAGAGGAACTGTACCTGCATTTGGCTGAAACACCGTTACAGTGCTCTGAGCAGCCAGGAGCCCTGATGGCGCAGGCTTCCCGACTGTGTGTGGCGCACAGTCACAGTGTTCAGCCAAACACGGTTACAATTCCCCTTTAGACCTTCCTCATCAATCTAGGGAGGTTGAGGCTGGAGGAGACGACTCTGGAGCACAGGTCTCCACTCCTAGGGCGTGTCTACACCGGGGGTGGTGGAGGGGGAGGATCTCACGATATGGTGATCGCGAGATCCTCCCCCTCAGTTTACACGCGACGTCCCGGGAGGACAGAGGACATTGTGGCCACCATTTTGTTTTGTTAGTGTTTTAAGTGAAGATGAGCGCAGGAGTGCTCCTTCGAAAAGTTTTTTTAAAAAACAAAACAAAACTCATGCCCCCCCTCACCTCCAATGGGCACAGAGCTCCTGAAGAGCTCCGTGCCCCATGCCCGGTTCCCAGCTCCATGCGTTTACTCACGAAGTGCTGGGAACAAACTGGGATGGCTGCCCACACGTCTCGTGGTCTCGGGACGATCCCAAGACCACAGGAAAAGCCGGGACTAAAGCCATCCTGGTTAACCCAGGACAAGGGAGGGTTCATCCCTCCCTGCCTCCAGAATCCCCCGTGCATCCTCCAAGATTGCAGGACATGGAATAACAGGCTGAAGTTACAGGAAGCCAGATTCTGGCTGGACATCAGGAAAAACGTCCTGACCATTAGAGCAGTACAACAATGGAATCAGTTACCTAGGGAGGTTGTGGGCTCTCCCACACTAGAGGCATTCAAGAGGCAGCTGGACAACCATCTGTCAGGGATGCTTTAGGGTGGATTCCTGCATTGAGCAGGGGTTGGACTTGATGGCCTTGTAGGCCCCTTCCAACTCTGCTATTCTATGATTCTATGATCATGTGGATGCACAGGAATGATCCTGGGGCAATCCCCGGGATATCATCGAATCATAGAATCATAGAATAGCAGAGTTGGAAGGAGCCTACAAGGCCATCGAATCCAACCAGGTCACCAGGTCTCGCCATGGCCTTAGTCATTTTGAATGTTTGAAATGGGCTACTGCTGCATTAAGATTGTATTTATTTATTATTGATTTGTGACACTTGTATACCCCTGAATCAATACATTAAACATAACCTTTTGTTTACTGACATAGTGCCATCAATGTCCAGGGCCCTTTCCAGAGTAATAATCAAATGGACTGGTCTCTGTCCTGAAGAGCTTGCAATTAGGGAGGGGGGGAGAAGACAGGCAAGGGCAAATAGAGGCATAATATGCATTGAATTCAGTTGCAAGGGCTTAGTTTTAGTAGGAGAAGAAGGTCTTATTTGAACGCCTTCTCTGTGCAAACACAGAAGGGCTGTTGCTGGTGCTACCCCATATCTGTGAGCAAGTTCTGTTTACTCTGACAGTGGATGAGAGGAACTGCCTTCCTTGCTGACAACCCTAACACTGTGGATGTGTATGAATAGAATTAAGGGCAGCCTCCTCCAGATGGGCGTTGCTGCTCACCCTGATCCTGCACACGGAAATCTAGTAGAGCCAGTAATGAGGAACAAACGCGCAGGCGGAGAAGCGACAGTAAGCAAACACAATTTTCCTCTGTGGGATGAGCAGCTGAACCTAAGATAACTCTTCCAGCAACACTCTCGTTCATTTCCATATTGTATGTGTTGGTGGAATTTGGGAGTTTTTGACTGGAAAATTACAGTTTAACAACCAGGTATTGAACAGGTCTTGTGTGGTTTGGCTGCTGTTTTGTAGGAAGGTCTCAAAAGCTGGGGTAGATACAGATATATTTAAAACCAAATGGAAATCCATCATGTGAGGTCCTGGTTCCTCTCTATTCGGCCCTGGTTAGGCCTCATCTAGAATATTGCGTCCAGTTCTGGGCTCCACAATTCAAGAAGGATGCAGACAAGCTGGAGTGTGTTCAGAGGAGGGCAACGAGGATGATCAGTGGTCTAGAAACAAAGCCCTATGAAGAGAGACTGAAAGAACTGGGCATGTTTAGCCTGGAGAAGAGAAGATTGAGGGGAGACATGATAGCACTCTTCAAATACTTAAAAGTAGGGATGTGCTCCGCTCTGATTAGAATTGGAGAATCAGAAGCGAATTGGCCTGCTCCGCCTTGCCCAGAGGCAGAGTAGAAGCAGACTGTGGACCCTTAGAAGCACAGAGAACAGAAGCAGCCATAGGCGGAGCACTTCTCTTCTCGTGGAGCGCTCCGACCACCATTTTGGAAAATTCCGTCCATAGGATTGCATTGCGGAAAAGAATAGGGGATAACTGTTGTTTTTTAAGCTATCTTTCTGAAAGTTCGTGTGCTTAGAGACTCGTGGCTGGGGGTCATTTTGAGCCTACTCTCAGCTCTCTGCGTGGTGCGGCTCACTTGCTAGAATTTTTGGAAAAATCGGGTAAAAAAAGGGGGAGAGGTACCTTTTTGAAGTGCTGAGAGGCAGAGTCACGATCACATGATCCCAAAGTTGGAGGAGGGGATAGACAAAATGGGATACTAGTAACTTGGGATACTGGGAAACTTCTCTTTCTTAGTCTAAACGGACTTTTCCCAGTGTTTTTTAAAACAGTAGCCCCAGCAAATGCACAAACACAACCTGAAATCATATACTAAGCAAAGGAATAACAGATAGGAAACACAGCACTGCTACCCACCCTAACCTTGGTGAACAATTGAATAGATGTGGTGCAAGGGGATGAGGTCCCCTAGGGCATGTGGACGTGCCAAGTGCACACACTCTCCTGCCATTGGAGGGTCATCAGAGCCCTCCAAAGAGTAACCAGCGGAGAGAGACTAATGCCTATCATGAGTTGAAGTGTTAGTTTGCTTCTTAAAGACTGGTCCCTAGACAGGGACAGTCAAATTGGCACAATTCCCCCTCCCCCTGGGCACGTCCACTTTCCTCTTACTGGTAAAAGACAGATATAGCCTTTTTAAAAAAATCTTCCTGTTGTTTATTCAGCAACACTGCTGCTTTTAATTCTACC
The DNA here is from genome assembly GCF_023053635.1 of Elgaria multicarinata webbii. Classification (NCBI taxonomy): domain Eukaryota; kingdom Metazoa; phylum Chordata; class Lepidosauria; order Squamata; family Anguidae; genus Elgaria; species Elgaria multicarinata. Next base: position 92,851,133 of record NC_086179.1, on the reverse strand, counting down.
CCTCCTTTGTTTATTTATTTATTTATTTATTTATTTATTTATTTATTTATTCCATTTTATATTTACACCCCATAGCCCAAGCTCTCCTGGCCTTTCCTCTTCATTGAGGTCAGGCAGGCTTTCATTGTGGTTCAACTCATTGTTGTTGTTGTTGTTGTTGTTGTTGTTGTTGTTGTTGTTGTTATTGCTATTAATATTAATTAGTACTGCTATTAACATTATTATTTTGTTGTTTAGTAATGGCTGTGATCACAGTGCAGTCAATCAACTCTGAAGCAAGGATCACAAAGCTTTACTCTTATCCTCCTAGCCTCCTAGTTATGGGATGCAAAAGAAAAGGCATCTCTCTGTGCTGCTCCCGCCTCACAGGGATGGTTTGCATTACTGGCTTTGAAACTATCCTTGGCTCACTTCCTTGTGCCCCCAGAAATGTCTGCTGCCTGCCTGCCTGCCTTCCCCCACCCAGGGTGCTACTGTGGTGGGGCATCTGCCGGGACTGACTACCCCATACTAGATCTATGGCATATCTCTGCCTGGCTCTCTGCCCACCTGTCCTCCTCCTCCTCTGTGACTGCCTCGCAGGGATGGTTTGCACTTTGCAATGCATGACTTTACTGCTGGCTTTGAAACAATCCATCCTTGCCGCACTTCCTTGTGCCCCCAGAAATGTCTGCTGCCTGCCTGCCTTCCCTCCCTCCTCCCCTGCCCACCTCGCAGGGATGGTTTGTGTGTGTGTTGCTTTGACTCAGGGGATAAGTCCTTCCTGCACTCACTTAGACTTTTTGAAGTTCCAAATCAATTTTTCAAGTGTGGAAGAAGATTCATATAGGTTTATCTCTACTCCCCAATTCATGGCATGTTGGGATTTCCTTTGAAATGGCCCCATTGAGCTGTCTGCAGCTTTAAATCCCTGAGATACTGGGGTGTCTGATTTTCAAATATTCCCCAAAAATCAGGGGATGATGGGATTTGCTTGAGTCTTGGCATGCATGTGTATACATACATGAGGTGTCATGGTGCCTAATTTGATGTTTCTAACATGAAAATTGACGTAGTTCTAGCATGGGACATGATTTGGGGTGAGTTAAAAGGTTAAAGCCCTGCCAAAAATCAGGGGATGATGGGATTTGCTTGAAACTTACCATGAATGTGGATCTAGATGGCATCTGTGAGGGTGCCCACTTCAAAAAATTTTATCTGTCAAAATGTCGGAGAACAGTCCATGTCTGAAAATGGGGTGTCCGATTTTCAAAAATTCCCCAAAAATAAGGGGATGCTTGGATTGGCTTGAGTCTTGGCATGCACGTGTATCCATGGATAAACTATCATGGTGCCAAGTTTGAGGATTCTAACATGAAAATTGATGGAGATATCGAAAGGGGTGTGAATTGGGGTTATGGGTGCTGCGTTAGAGGTTAAAGCCCCACCAAAAATCAGGGGATGATGGGATTTGCTTGAAACTTGCCATAAATGTGGATCTAGATGGCTTCTGTGAGGGTGCCTGCTTCCAAGTTTTTATCTGTTAAAATGTCAGAGTAAATCCTATGTCTGAAAATGGGGTGTCCGATTTTCAAAAATTCCCCGAAAACCTGGGGATGCTTGGATTTGCTTGAGTCTTGGCATGCATGTGTATATGTCCATGAGGTGTCATGGTGCCAAACTTGGGGTGTCTAACTTTAACAGAAAAAAAGTTGTAAGGTTTTTTGGATTTCAATGCAAGCCTATAAGGGGAAAGGGGCGCTCCGATCCGGATCCGGAGCTTCGCAGTGGAGCGGAGTGGACTATAGGCGGATCAGAGTGGAGCGGAGCGGACCAATCTGCAATTTGCGGATCTGGAAGAGAAGCGGATCGGGGGGTCCGTGCACACCCCTACTTAAAAGGTGGTCACACAGAGGAGGGCCAGGATCTCTTCTCGATCCTCCCAGAGTGCAGGACACGGAATAATGGGCTCAAGTTAAAGGAAGCCAGATTCCGGCTGGACATCAGGAAAAACTTCCTGACTGTTAGAGCAGTACGACAATGGAACCAGTTACCTGGGGAGGTTGTGGGCTCTCCCACACTAGAGGCATTCAAGAGGCAGCTGGACAGCCATCTGTCAGGGATGCTTTAGGGTGGATTCTTGCATTGAGCAGGAGGTTGGACTCGATGGCCTTGTAGGCCCCTTCCAACTCTGCTATTCTATGATTCTATGTTTAAATATAATACAGTTAATAATTGTAGCCAATGATAGACTTTAATCAACTGAGTTCTACTACTTCATGTTCAGAAAAGAACATGATTCTATAGTTAAGCCTGTGATTATACAAGTTTGGTTAACACAGTATTTTATTTAACTGTGGAAAAAGTTTGCCCTTTAAACTGAAGGGGCAGTTGTTTACATTTGTCAGGTGCTTCATATATCAGAATTCGGAATCAGTGGCCCAGAAAACCAAAACATAGTCCACAATGTACACAATTTCAAGGACATAATGAGATGGAGATAATTACGGTGCTCTTTCTATGTCCCAGAAATGTTAAATGGCTTTTTCCACTTGATAAATCCGATATGTAAACGTGTGTATAATAACGGAGAAGAAAGGCGCGCCCCCCCCCCCCAAAAGAAATGCTTCATCTCCATAAAGCCATTGTCTAAACCATGCTGGCATAAACCAAGCTAATACAAGTAAACAGGTTTGCCATCAGAGTTTAAATAATAGCATTGACGTAAAATAAATGCAGTGATTTTTTGTCCATGAATTAATCTTTGCACTTGCCGCAACAGCCAAAGCAAGCTGCTGCTCCTCAGCCACTTTAACCAGTAATGTGTAAAGTGCCATGAACTGGGAGGTCCAGGTGCCTTCTGTGATGGTACCACAGCTTGCCAGAAGATCTGCTTCTGGTCTGCTCTCTACTGTACCTCAGTGCCATCACTGCCAATGGAGAACAGGTGGTCCTAGAGCTACAAGTCTGCAGAGATATACTATTAGGGTCTGATTGGCTCTTTAAAGCTGCTCATTTTCGCTTGTCTCCTCAATCTGAGGCCTTAGCTAGACCAAAGGTTTTTATCCTGGGATCGTCCCGGGGTCATCCCTGTTCATGTAAATGACACACAGGGGATCCCGGGAGCAGGCAGGGACGACCCCGGGATGATCCCGGGATAAACCTTAGGTCTAGCTAAGGTCTGAGTAAGTTATTGCATGCTTGCTACTGCCCATTTATGGATGTTTGCACATCCTTTATTTATTATTGCATTTATATCCTGCCTTTTTTCCTCCAAAGAACACAAGGAACCCATACATAATCCTCCTCCTCTCCATTTTATCCTCACAACAACAACCCTGTGAGGTAGGTTGGGCTGAAAGTCTATGACTGGCCCAAAGTCACCCAATGGGTTTCCATGGCCGAGTGGGGACAAGAACCCGGATCTCCCGACTCCCAGTCCAACACTTTACCCACTACACCACACCGGCTCTCCTTTAGACAATGATGTCCACTCCCATGCACCTCCCACTCGTTTTTCCATCGCAAAATAGACCCCTTTTCATCCGTCTTTTTTTAAAAAAAGCAGAATGTGCCACCATTTCCTGCTGTGTGCAGGAAAAGCCGCATGATATACACGGTGCCTGAATGGGCCATGTGGTCGTTGCTGCTTCCTCTTTCTCTCCCCGTGTAAAGAGACTGCCGCTGTTGTGGGACAGGAGCAGGAGGCCATAGTGACAGTAGGGAAACGAGGAAATTCACCTGTCTGATGATGCTCACAGATTGTGCCGCTCTTTGACTGCCCATCCCGAGAAAGTCAAGACAGACTAAAATGAGTCCAGATTCCTAATGATCCAACTTGTGGAATCTGCTGCAGACTGGCCTCCCCAGGCCTCACGGAGACCACAGAATTTTGGATTTTTTAATTTGATTTTTACTTTTCCAAAATTTACACAAATTTATTTGCAAGAAAACACACGTATCTCCTTACTAAGCCTTCCCATAAGTAGATGTCTGTCTTTTCATCTGTCATTCTTAAAACATTTCCTTATTACTTATTTCTAACATTTGTTTTCTAACAATGATCTGCAATAATCCAAAATTACATCATTAAAATTAACCTAAATAAGAATTCAGTAATCCTAAATAGAAGGTAAAAAGCAACAGCTTATCATTAAGATATAGCCAATAACCTACCTTATTATAAATGTAAATATTTCATAAATTAACTTTATTTTAATACCTATCGATACATTATACAACCTTTGAGGCTCATTTGCACCCTTTTATCTGGAGGCATATAGATAATAATTGTAGTTAATACTTCCTTTGATTTCATTTCGACACCAAGTAAAAACATGGCTTTTTAACAACACCTTTGATGGTTAAACTCACTGGCACATTGTTTTAACTGTTTTTACTGCTTTTAAATTATATATTGTTTTAACTTGGATCATGGTTTAATTTGTTTTTAACTGTGCATACTTCTTGTTTTATACTGTATGTTTTTATCTGTACGCCGCTCTGAGATCGTACTGATATAGGGCGGGATATAAATGTTTTAAATAAATAATAATACATGTTCTCACATAAGTTGAGGCATCCAATTTTCACCAATCTTCCTTATCGACTACAACTCTCCCCATCATTTTATTCTGAAGGGCACCCCAAGTTCAGCAAACCATGTGTGCCCCAATTTATGTGAGTGGATGCACTTTCCACCAAAGCAAAGCTACAATTGGATAAAACCTTAATGGAATTATTGTAGCACAAACTGGACTAGTTCATCTGATGCATGAAGTGGTGTTCGTAGTTGGCAGCTACAGATATAGATCAGAGAGAGAGAGAGAGAGGCCGGGGGACGGGGAGGGAATGCAGTCAGTAAGACTAAAAGGCCATGAAATCCAAGAAGTACAGTCAGCGATGTTTTTTATGACAAGCTCAAATGTATACAAACCTAGTGACCATTAGCTACAGCAGTTATTGGCAAAACACAACATTTCCAGCTTTGCTATGTTAATTTAGCCCCTGCAGTTAAGGAGAATCACCCAGGTCTCAAGTGAGTCCTAAGCAAATTTAATCAAATTAGCTGGTACATTCTAGGTCCTTAGCTAGACCTAGGGTTTATCCCGGGGTCATCCCTGCCTACTCTCGGGATATCCTGTGTGTCATTTACATCAACAGGGATGACCCCAGGATGATCCTGGGATAAACCTTAGGTCTAGCTAAGGCCTGAGTTAGTAATTTCATGCCGGAGTTCTTTTCTTGAAAAGTAATAACTTTCTGGTCAGTAAGGAAGTGTCATGAGAAATCAAAATCTTCTCCCACTGGTTTCTAATACTGCTGTGTTTAAGGTCAGATTTGCCTTCATCTATGCTTTTACACAGAGGCTGACCTGTTTGTTCTATGTAGATAGTAGAAGAGCATTGTTAACAGGTAATGGCACATGCCACGTGGAAGGATGGCCATTTGAATAAGCCCATGAAGTTATGGCTGATGTAATTATGGTCCATAATAGTTTTTTTTTAATGGCTATGGTTGTATATAACAGGTTGTATATGGGTTTGTTGCTAAACCTTGTCTCTGGGTTTATGTCTCTGTTGTGTGGCTTATTATCAATGAATTATCAATGACTTAACTATCAATGACTCTCAATCCAAAGCCTCTGAAATAAAAGTAAATAAAGGCTTCTGAATAACCTTATTAGGCTACGGGAGCTGTCTGTAAACTATCTTCTAAGGCATGTGAGACAGAAGCATCATTTTCCAGGATGGGCTATACCGTATTTCTTCGATTCTAAGACACACTTTTTTCCCTAAATTAACAGCTCTAAAAATGGACTGCGTCTTAGAATCGATGGCGTCTTAGAATCGAAGCAATACGGTAAGAGGAAAAGAGGAAGCTCCTGCAGCAGCGGTACTTGGAGATGGACAACAATATTTATTTCTCACAGGCTTAGGTGAGACAGTCCCCTAATCCAAAAGTGGTATGCGAGACCAACGATTGGCTGCTTAATCAAGACATTCAGCCAGAGACTGTTCATTCCCATGTGTTTTAGGTTTCATTATATTTTTTAAATCTCTGAGTCTGAGCAATATTTGACACTTTTACTATAGCAGTAGCACAGGCAGTTGGAGTCTGAACTCACGTGGTGCTCCTGTCTCACCCAGGCTGAAGGTCTGCTGTCTAACATCAATAGTGATGGTGTAGAACCTTGCCTTAGGGCCTTGTTAGACCTCAGTGAGAATCCGGGGGAGAGGAGGGGAGACCTCACATTATGAATAACGCGAGATCTCACCCTTATTCAGACGTGAGTCGCGACGAGCTCTGGAGGAGAGTTGCCACGGCCGCCTTTTTTTTTTTTCATTTTTAAAGTGGCAGGATGCAGGAAAGGTAAGTAAGGGTTGTGTGTTTTTTTAATTCTCCTTCCCCCGCCCGCCTGCCCCACCCCCGTTCTCCTTCCCCCCAGCCCCCCATCCGCGATCTCCGATCCCCTGCCTGCCCCCCCAGCCCCGTTCTCCTTCCCTCACCCGCCCCCCAATCCATGATCTCCTATCCCCCCTGCCCCCCCAGCCCCATTCTCCTTCCCCCGCCCGCCCCCCATCTGCAATCTCCAATCCACGCACCCACCCACCCAGCCCTGTTCTCCTTCCCCCACCCACCCCCTGGCCCCGTTCTCCTTCACCCTGGCCCCTGCCCGTGATCTCTGATCCCCTGCCCTATGTCCCCCCCGCCCGCAATTCCCCCCGATGTCCCCTGGGTTGCAATTCCACAGATCTCCCCAGCCTCCGTTTCCCGCCCCCCCATGTCCCCACCGTAGACCTGAGGCCAGGACCACGGGACGAACCACGCTACAAGCAGTTCCCGTTAGCGCGGTGCCAGAGCGGCTCAAGGCCTGGCTGAGGCCAGGATCCCCTGTGCATCATCTGAATGCACAGGGACGAGCACGGGCCTCGCACCGCGCTAACCCCTGGTCTAGCAAGGCCCTTAGTGTCCATCTCTTTATACCATTATCTGTATTACAAGGCTTCCCCGCTCTGCAATATTTTAATGCACTTGTAAGTGTGCTCAGGTGTATGGCTACCTTCCCTGCTGAGATTTTTAAAAATGGGGATTGCACCCATTTGCCATATATACCATTCTTGCTCCAAGACTCCTTCTCCACTCAATATTGCCTTACATGGATAGGGGATACCATGGCACAGTTACAGACCTTTGTTAAACTATACTTTGGTGCTAGGGTAAGGCCTGTTTTTTTCTTCTTCCCTGTTTAAAAGCATTCCAGGCCTTCCTCTAAATCCAAAGCCGGACTTTGATGTAACAAGGTTTTGGAAGGCCCCATCTGTCACCTTGAGTAACCCAAGATCTATCCACTGGGTGGGTTATACGCCTATTTTGCTTCTAATGTGCTTCTCTCTCTTGTTAAAAATTGATATTTTGCAATCTTTCAAAAGAAATACAATGAACATAAAGGAATGCTACCATTGTAACGAGGCACAGATGGCTCTTGCTTGTCAAAACTAAGTATGTCCTGCAAGTGGAGAAAAGTGTGTTTCGAAATTGTTGGCCAGATAGAATCGAAGCTGAAATGAGGCCATATATTATTTTCCGTTTGGCACAAGTAATGTTGGCTGATGCTGAGGGGAGATCCTGACACAGATCTTGGCACATACTTTTAAGTGTTTCTACAGTGCTCCAGAAAAAACTAACCTCTATATTTATTCCACACAGAGGAACTCTGCAGAAAGGTGCATATAGTGCCGTCATCCCGTAAATTCTAAATCATTTTTATAGAGAGGGGGAAAGTAAGAGACGTCGAGTCTACAACTAAGGGTTTGGACTGATTTTGAACCAAGCATCACCAAGCCAAGAGAAATCAAGAGCTTCACCCCACTACAGATACTACCCTTGATCTTAGCCAAAAGGCTGGGAAGTGACTTAAAACTGGTTTTATAGTCATTCCTTCTCAATGAATTGTAGTTCTATGTGGAGGACTAAAGATCATAGAACTCTCACTAAACAACAATTTCAAGGATTCTTAGAGAGAATTCATGTCAATTACAATGGGGTAAAAAAAAATCTAGCCTTAATACTCATTCAAATACTTTATATCATTCTGCAGTGTAGATACCCTTTTGGTGTCTTACAGAATTCACAACATAGAAAAATGGGTTGTGAAAGTCTTAGGAACTTCTAATATCACAAAGATAGAAGAAGATCAAACTGGAGTCCAATAGTGGTGAGATCAAACAGGCAGAGGATTTAAAAGCAATTCGAATGTTAAAGGAGTTGAACAAATGCTAAATAATGAAAGAATTACTCTATGGTTGAATCATTGTATAATTGCCATGATGGTTGGCCAATCCAAAAAGATGGTGAGGTGTAAAGGTTGTGTTCATTAGATCTGCCCACCAGAAAGCCATTCAGCATCAGTGTCCGCTGCTGCTAGTGCTGGTGCTGTTATTAGGACTACGTCTAGATTTGAGTATTGCCATACATGACCTTCACATGGCTCTGACATCCTGGAAGTTTAACATTACTCACTAAAAGAAATTTAGGGACAGATGGATTTGTCAGTCTTAAGCCATAGCTAGATGGGACAAAATCCCAGGGTGATCCCTGGGATCGTCCTTGTGCGTACACATGATACACAGGGGATCCTGGGATCAGGGAGGGATGATCCCTCCCTTGCCCCGGGATCTCGCCTTCCCCTTTAGGCCCCAGTATTTCTACCGTCTCGGGCTGAGACCGAGACCGAGATCGTGGAACATGTGGCCGGGCGCCACGGTTTGTCCCAGCTCCTCGCGGTTCCTCGCAAGGAGCAAGGACTCGTGCATGGGGCGCAGAGCTCCTCAGGAGCACTGCGCCCGTCGGGGGTGGGGTGGGGGGAGCGGGGAAAGTAATTTTATTTTTTTAAAAAAACTTACCTTTTGGCACTCAAGCGCTTGTGCGCTCCTGTTGCTTTAAAAAAAATGGTGGGCGCAACACCTCACGTGTGTACAGAGGGGGAGATCTCACAATCAAATTATCACGGGATCTTCACCCCTCCATCACGCTAGACTGCTAGGTCTAAATAGCAGCCTTCCTCAACCTGGGGCGCGCCAGATGTGTTGGACTACAACTCCCAGAATGCCCCAGCAGCTGGCTGGGGCATTCTGGGAGATGCAGTCCAACACATCTGGCGTGCCCCAGGTTGAGGAAGGCTGAGCTAAGGCCTTAGTCTCACCAAGATCAACAGGTTTTCTGAAGTCAAGCTGGTTCCTCCCATTTCGGCTCAAGCTTGTGATTTAAAACAAAACAAAACATAAAAATACGTAAGTCCACATTTTTCATAATGTATGCATCAATATATCATTTTTAAATGTTCACTCTCTGCCCACAACTACATTACATTGCTAAAATGCTGTTTGCGCACAATTTTCTCTAATATATGTATTTCCTGCTCATTTCCCTAATATGCACATTTTTGTGTGTATTTTTCCTGAGACAAGCTGCATTCAAAATGCCGCTTTGAAAATGCAATCAGGAGGTATGAATAGGGTGAATCGGGGGGGGGGGGGGGAGCTCAACAAATATCTCACCCATCCCTAATTGCAATCCCTAAATCTCTGGAAACTGTGGATGTATTAATTTCCCCAGATGCCAACAAGAAGCATGGCAGATCACTCCTCATATTAAAGTCAAGGTAAATATATCTACCGTTAATACTCAATCAAATCGTTATGAGCCAAAGATTCTAGTGTTTGGCTCTACTGACGCCCAACATTCAATGAAACAGACAGCTGGGTACGTAACCTGAGAGGTGCGTCCAGCAAGTCTGTTGGGCTTGGAACCCAGATTGCAATCCCTGCTCAGTCCTGGAGGACACTGGTGGCCTTTGGCAATGGCAAGTTGGACAGTACCACTCTGAATGCAAGATTCTGGGAACCAGCAACACGAAAGAGCGACTGCGAAGGGCAGGATGTACGAGGAAACATTTGGTCTGTATTTTGATGCAAACCCGCCTCATTCTGACCAATACCCTAATTTGAAAGCAGTTATCCTTCAGTATTCACACTTCTCCAGATTTTGAGAGGGATACTAAAATGTGTATATGAAGGGAAAACGTGGACAAAAATGAATGCATTATATTAGGGGAAATTACTTGCAAAAATGGATCTATTGGGAAAAATGTGGACAAAATGTGTTCGAATGTTCATGTGGACTTTTTTAAAAAAATAAATGCAGACTGATGCGAAAACAGGATGGAAGAAAACGAGAAACTGACAGAAACTGAAACGGAGAGTTTGGCCCACCTGTAGCTACTGTCTCCATCCCTACTTGTGGGCTTCCCAGAGGCAGCCACTGTTGCCAGCAAAGAATGCTAGACTTAGAATCATAGAATCCTAGAATCCTAGAATAGCAGAGTTGGAAGGGGCCTACAAGGCCATCAAGTACAACCCCCTGCTCAGTGCAGGAATCCACCCTAAAGCATCCCTGACAGATGGCCATCGATCTGATCCAGCAGGGCATTAGATGAATTTATTACTTTCGGAGGAAATAACAAATTCGTTTGGGGTCACTTTGCCCATCACTAGTCACAACTCAAAGATCGGTGTAATGTTTCAAGTTTCTATAACTAGGATGCAGAGGAGCAGACCACAGTCACTGCAGAGACAAACAAAATATATTTAACAGATTTTACTTTACTTAAGAACGTTTACTGAATAACATGAAGAAAACAATTAACACAAGTATGAATGACATAGGCGTACGCAGCACGTTTAATTAGGGTGTGCACCCAGGGGATTTTTTTAAAAAGGTGAACATTTATTGAATACTCAATCATAAAGGACATTTTTTATTAATTTATTTATTGAACACTATAGACACTGATGCCCTACTACACATTTGGCTTGTCTGACTGTGGGAGGGACATTGCAGATGAGGGTGACAGAGGCAGGGAGAGATTTCATCTTGCCTAAGAATGTAAGAATGAGCCCCTGCCAAAGGAAGTGAGGCAGGTGGCTACCAGGAGGAGGGCCTTCTCTGCTGTGGCACCCTGGCTGTGGAATGAGCTCCCTAAGGAGGTTCTCTTGGCACCTACATTATATGCTTTTAGACGCCAGGGGAAGATCTTTTTATTCTCCCAGCATTTTAACAGTCTATAAATAAATTTTAACTTGGTGTTTTAAATTTGTAATTTGGCATTGCTGCTCTTTTTATCTGGTTGAGCTTTTATATTGTATTTTATATTATGGTTTTATATTGTTGTTTTATACTTTGAATGGTTTTAATTTTTGTGAACCGCCCAGAGAGCTCTGGCTATTGGGCGGTATAGAAATGTAATAAATAAATAAATAAATGTATGTCCAAGGGTTAAAGATGGCTTCTCTGCCAAAGGCTACAGGTGGCTACATGCCAGATTTGCATTCCTTAATGGTGGACATCATGTCCTAGCAGACAAAGGGGAAAACTTTCAACCAATGGAGCTTCAAATGTAACCTATGACTCATTGAGATTGTGCAGCTTACCTTGCAAATTGAATGTAAATTAACACCCCCTGTGTGATCAGAGCATATACATACTGTAAGATTCCTTTGTTTGGGGTGCCTCCATTTTGTAGAACCAGAGGGCACCCCCATACTGCAGTATCGGAAGTACTGTAAATGGATTAAGAGCATTCTCCAGCCTTGTGTGTTTGATTGGCTACTAACGCACCAGGATAGCGAACCTTTAACCCCTGGTTGAGGGGAAACAAGGGGAGGATTGAGGAGATTCTTATTGCTTCAGATATTAGGGTGTGCCTGGGCACACCTGGCACATCCCTTGTGCCCACCTATGTGAATCAAATATATTCAACTCCCCTTTCAAGCCACAGGTCTCTGTGAAGAGGGCTGTTAATTTTGCTGGACCAACAACAGTTGTTTATCCCCGTTCTTTAGTTCCCTGGATGTTTGTCTCTCTGTGTAGAGAGCATTAAACTGCAGGTTGTCTCCTTCTCCACCAGGCTGCTGGTTTCTCCATCCTTTCTTCCCCTTTCTCCTCCTTCACTCCCTTTCTGATTCTTCCTCCTCTTCTCTCCTCCAACCCAACTGCTGTTTTCCAACGGAAGTTTTGCTCTCCCCTCACTCCATGCCACGCCCCTCCCATTTACTTAGCCAACACTCCAAGGCCCTCAGAGACAGGCTTTACATCTGCACTGTATCTTTAAATTCCATGATGAAGCAGGAGCCAAGACTGTCACAACTTTTCTTGTAGGCAAGCTTGAGGAATTCAGTCCTTTGCAGATTACTGTATTAAGTGACCCAATCTACACTTCTCATACTAACATGAATATTGGAACTTAGCTGTCCACCATATTTTACACTTCTCTGGATATTGCAATGCAGCTCTCAGGAGTTTAAACACATTAAAATATGCATTAATATATGCATTTTGAGAGAGTATTTTTAATGAATATTGATATAGAAATTGAATGGAATTATGACACGGAATAACAGGATCAAGTTAAAGGAAGTCAGATTCCAGCTGGACATCAGGAAAAACTTCCTGACTGTTAGAGCAGTACGACAATGGAACCAGTTACCTAGGGAGGTTGTGAGCTCTCCCACCCTAGAGGCCTTCAAGAGGCAGCTAGGTAGCCATCTGTCAGGGATGCTTTAGGGTGGATTCCTGCATTGAGCAGGGGGTTGGACTTGATGGCCTTGTAGGCCCCTTCCAGCTCTGCTATTCTATGATTCTATGATGATTCTATGAGTAAAACAGAGTGAGACATAGATGCGGAGTGGAAATTGACAGATTTGCTGAACCCTGTTTTCCTGCCCACCTGTGTCACCTAGTTTGGCCATCTGTTCCTCTCTTGTGCTGTTTTGTAGCATACCCAGAGTCCTCAACATTTGAGTAGATAGGGGAGAAGGCAAATGACAGCACTGGGGGAAGAATAGGCGGGGGAAGTCATGGCTGCCCATTGCCCAGCTGCATCAGGGAATGTAAAGGCACAGCACTACTTCTCAGATGGCAACTTGGCAGCCTTTGTAAACATATCGGTCAGGTTGCCAACATTATATTGACTTTAATAGGAGCTTGATCTCTGGGCATCAGCAGCTGGTCGTGTTTATTTTTGTGCCGTGCAAAGCTTTACCTGTTGATCTTTGATGATTAGGCTGCTGTTAAAATTACAGGAGCAGGCCAAGTTGTTGTTTTTCCTGGTCATTTGGCTGGGAGGCGGTTGTTTCCCATTTAGTAAATCATGTTGCAAAATTTTGTCTGTGTGAGCAGTAGCAAACAAGCGCTTTTTGCGAGGGTTTACAAAGAACAGAAAGATACGAGCCAAATAGTTGAATAGCGTGTTGTGCTGTGAATGAAGAAAAACCGAACGTTATCTGCTTAAATTATTAGCCAAGTGGAGGGAGGCGTTTGGTTTAATTTGCCTCTTTGCCGTGTATTTTTAACGTATCAGTCTTGTAGATTGAAATATCAGAATAAAAGTGGCTGTCCACTGTCAGGACTCAAATGTAGACTTTGAGTTTGAATTCCAGCTTGACTTCCACCACCAGTTGTTGTTATTTTTAAGAAGGGCGGGGAAATGCACAATATATTGTAATGAAATATCTATAGTGAAGCCTTTCAAATATTATGCTTTACAAGTGCTGTGTCTGTTCCTCTCTCTCTGGCTAACATGCCTCTCAGGATTGCGCCAAGCTCTCTAGAGGAAGGCAGGAAACAAAAGCAGTTGATATTCTGAATACCCTTTGCTGGGATAAACACAATCCATCAGATTATAAGAGTGATCAGATGAAGGACCCGTAATGACTTTTCCAAATGGCCGTCTCTTGAAAGCAGACTTTTCTCTCTTAATTGGAAGGTTTATGAAGTTGCGGAATAAAGAAATACTGAAATTAATATTCTCCAGCAGTGCACTAATGAAGCCTCTGACGTGCCTGATTTAAAGCCAATCTGCTTTTTGTTTATATATTTATTCATTCCGGTCAAAATTAAAGTGCTTCTTTAAAGAAGATTTCTTTACTCAAACCTTCATACGGCTGCTGTGCTGTTGTGATAAACAGATAGTATTATCTCTGCTTTCAGCACTGCCTCCAGATAGAATCAACAATTGGAATGCAAAGCCTCTTGCACACGCACCGAATCCTCTTCTGAATGTACACCGGGTCTGTTTTGATTTCCATCTCTTTCTCTGTGCAAGGTTGTTTGGAGTCTGCTCATTGCATCTTACTCCTAATGTTGATTATTTAAATCCAGATGACGCACAGGGGATCCCGGGCTCAGGCAGGGATCAACCCTCCCTGGCCTCAAGATATAGCCTACCCCTTTGGGCCCACTTTTTCCTGCTGTCTCGGGCCCGAGACCACGAGCGTGTGGCCCATTCCATGGCTTGAGCTGGCTCCGTGCGATTACTCACACGGAGCTGGGAGCTGCGCACGGGTTGCAGCACTCCCCAGGAGTGCTGTGCCCATTGGGTGCAGGGTGGGGGAGCGGGGGAATCTTTTTTTAAAAAAAAACCTTACCTTTTGTTGTTTGTGCGCTCATGCGCAGCCAGCCCTTTAAAAGTTTTAAAAAATGGCGGGCGTGATGGCTCTCCTCAAGAAATGAGGGAGACATCCCACAATACTCGCATCGCGGGATCTCCGCATCTCTGTCACGGACTTACCGGTAGGTCTAGCAAAGGCCTTCAGGTGTTGTTGTTTTAATAACTGTTAATTTACAAATGTACGAGTTGAGCAGAGGGAGAGTGGGCAGGTACATATGGGCACACTCTCACTCACACATACATAATTCCCCCCAAAGCAGCAGCATACCATTACAACTGGCATTATCGAGCCTGCCCTAGTGTGACCATATGAAAAGGAGGACAGGGCTCCTGTATCTTTAACAGTTGCATAGAAAAGAGAATTTCAGCAGGTGTCATTTGTATATATGGAGAACCTGGTGAAATTCCCTCTTCATCACACCAGTTAAAGCTGCAGGAGCTATACTAGGGTGACCAGATTTAAAAGAGGGCAGGGCTCCTGCAGCTTTAACTGTTGTTATGAAGAGGACACTTCACCAGGTTCTTCATATATACATATGACCCCTGCTGAAATTCCCTTTTCTATGCAAGTGTTAAAGATACAGGAGCCCTGTCCTCCTTTTCATATGGTCACCCTAGCCTGCCCTGTGGTGGTGAAGGTGACAAAGAAGATGTTCTTTTCCACCTCCGTTGCATCTTCATGGTGTTGTCCGGCAGAGCAGCTTCAGAGCTGTTTATTACAATCTGGCCATAAGAGAGAACCGGCCACTCCCTCAACAACGTGATGTAAGAAATTCGCAAGACATTTTGAAGACAACGTCACCTGTCTGTGGCATGATTTGGGCTCGTCTGTAAGTGTGGGTCTGTTGTTAGTGTGGCACCCACAGCACCATCTGGTCCAGTTACATTGGATGGATTTCAGTTGCTGAGGCACAAGGATGCAGACAAAGTGCTTCAATGAGTTTGAATGACCACTCATATGCTTGATCCTTGCCCATTTTGGCATGTAACATCGAATAAGGAGGGGATGGCCAGTTGAGTTCAGGAGGGTGTAAATTCCTCTTTGAGAGTGGGGGTGGTACCAGCCTTAAAAGAGGCAGTATTCAAGCTGCTCCTGAAAAAAACTAGCCTGGACCCAGAAGTGGAGGACTACTGCAGGCTGGTTGCTAACATTCCCTTCTTGGGCAAGGTGCTCGAGCATGTGGTTGCTGATCAACTCGGGGCAATCTTGGATGAAGTTGATTTTCTAGATCCATTTCAATCCACCTTTAGACTTGTTGGGACAGAAACTGCCTTGATTGCCCGGTAGGATATGAGAGAGAGAGAGAGAGACAGAGATAGAGAGAGAGAGGGAGAGATGGGTGCATGTGACCATGTTGGTTCTCTCGGACCTCTCAGTAACCTTCAATACCATAAACCATGGTATTTTTCTGGATTGGCTGCCTGGGTTGAGAGTTGGGGGGCCTGTATTACAATAGTTCCATTCCGACTTGGTTGGTAATTTCCAGAAAGTGGTGCTCTTTGTGCCATGATAATTATGTCACAGGGTTCCAGAGGCTTCCACAGGGCTCAGTTTTATCCCCCCATGTTATTTAACAACTATATGAAACTGCTGGGGAACATTTTACAGGAATATGAGTGGAACTGTCATCAATGTGCTGATGACACATCTCGCTGCCTCTTATGTAACTGCTCAGACCCTTTGGACGCTCTTCTCCTGGTGCCCCACCAAAGGAAGCTGGACAGGTGGCTACAAGAAAGAGGGGCTTCTTAGTTGTGTCACCCCCATTATGGAATGTCCTCCCCAAAGGGGTGTGCCTGGCTCCTACATTATCTTTCTAGTACTAGGCGAAACCTTTCTTTTCTCCCAACCCATTTTAGAGACCTAGGTTTAGATTTCAATGGCTGTTTTATCTATTCTGGTTCTGTTTGCATTTTACTGTGTTTTATTCTTTAAAATATTTGTATTGCATTTTATATTTTTAATTGTTTGTTTGGTATTTTAGTCTCTTAACTGTTTGTAATCCACCCAAAGAACATTGGTTCTTGGGAAGATTAAAAATATAAATAAATAATTAAAATCTCTTAATTATAGTATGTCCCATAACATCATTAACGCTACTGAAATAAGTATGTTCTGAATGCTGTCATTTTTGTCAGTTAAATCTCTACCCTCCCCTCTTTTTTAACTGCCATCTCCAAAAATTCAGGAACTCACATGGTTTATAAGATCACATTAGCTGTTTCCCTAAAGCTCCATCCGACGAGCGTTTTATTCCACACTTGTTACTGGGCACTCATGGAGTTTGCTCAGGTCCCTCACATGACGTCATCTGCCTCCCGCACGCCTTCCACCCCTTCTGGCTTTCCTTGTGTGACAACGAAAAAAATGATGTATTTTTGAACATGGAATCGCTGCTCTCTCCTGCTGTGTGCAGGAGAAGCAGCGCCAGTAGAACAGCAGACTCAATGGGCCTCGTGCTCAGCATGTACTTCCTCTTTTGAAAGAGGAAGTAACCGAGGAATGACCACACAGGTGGAGAAGCGACGGTAGGGAGCGTGTTTCCCCCGGAGTGATGGAGCTCCTAGTCTGAAGAAGACAACCTGGCGCACAAATCTTTTTGAAACATCCTGCAGCTAAATGTGACTTTTACTTTTTCTTCAAAACTCAAACTCATTAAAGTACTTTGTTTTCTTTTAGCAGAAATCCTTAATGGCATTTATGAGCATCTCCATTTTCAGCTTTTGTAATTGGTTTGTTTATCCATATTGGCAATGAAATATTTTTTATGTAGCAGGCAGTTTAATTCTGTTCAGATGTGATTCTAGAGATGATAAGACTTTTATCCAATAGAATCCCTACCCTGTGCCTGTTTACCCTAACCAGTGCCTGTTTGCATTCCCTTCCCCTCCTTATTGCTTTACTATGATTTTAGTAGAATGTAAGCCTATGCGGCAGGGTCTTGCTATTTACTGTTTTATGCTGTACAGCACCATGTACATTGATGGTGCTATATAAATACATAAAAAGAAGAAGAAGAAGAAGAAGAAGAAGAAGAAGAAGAAGAAGAAGAAGAAGAAGAAGAAGAAGAAGAAGAAGAAGAAGTTCTGTGTCGCTTCTCTGGTTGAGCAATGTACCTTCCTTCCCACCCTTTTATGGCAACGTAATTGCAATTACTTTGCCATTTAGCAGTATATTTATTGTTCTTCAGATGTTCCCTGACCTTTATTTCTTTTTCTTAAGTTGTGGGTTGTCCTCTTTTTCTTGCTCTGTAAAATCTTGATAGCTCATCTCACTTACAGACACATTAATTGTAATGTCAGGGTCAAAGAGCAAGCTATACATTTCTTAAATAACTAAAATGTATTTCCTACAATGTAACGGCAGCCATTGAAAATCTCCTTTGTATGTCCTTGCCCCTTCATCTGCATATTTTAATATGATATACATGGGGCTGCATTTAAAAACAGTTCAGGAACTGAAGATGACCAGTTGGAACTGGGTGGTTGGGCCACACTACAGCTGTGCTTTGTCAGCAGCAATGGCTTCCAATCCATTCTAGGCCCAATTTTAAGTGTTGGTTTTAATCAGTTTTTATCATTTTGTATTGTTGTTAATTGTTCGATTTGTTTTTTGAACTACCCAAAGAATCTGTGCTATGGGGCACCTATATAAATTTAGCAAATAACTAAAAGTCTGTGGGCCTTCCTAGATGAGGGTTTAGCCTGGTGCGAGGCCCGGGCTCCCTGCTGTGCATGCAGATGACGCACAAGGGTTCCCGGGGTCAGGCCAGGCTAAACCCTCCCTTGACCCAGAATAACTGGATCCGCTTGTGGCTGAGCCCAGGGCTGCGGAAGGTCTAGCTAGTTCCTTGGCTTTTCTCGGCTGCTCGCTTACTCATGAGTAAGCGCTGTGCCCATCTGGCTGGGGTGGGAGATCACGGATGGAGGGGCGGAGGGGGCATCGGACATGGTGAGCGGGTGAACGAGCGGAGGGTGGACATGGCGAGCGGGGGGGTGGACATGGCAAACAGGGGGTGGACATAGCGAGCGGGGGTCGGGCGGGCAAGCGAGGGGGCGAGCGAGCGGGGGCGAGCGGGGGAATCAGACATTGTGGAGGGAATCGGGGGCAGGGGGAGCTGGGAACCATTTTTTTTAAAAAAAATACCTACCTTTTCGTTGGTGTGCTCCTGCCCACATGGCCCCTTTAACTTTTTTTAAAAAATGGAGGACGCGACGGAGCTTTCCTTTCCCCGTTGTGACTGATGTGGGGAAAGGCGCAACAGCCCGCGCTACTTCTAGCGCGGGCTGGCTGCTCCTCCCAACACAGTTTCTGAGATAGGTCTAGCAAGGCCCTGTGTTTTTGCCTAGAGTATGATCAAAAGTTGGGATGTGCAAGGCCCGACTCTGAGAAATAATGCTAGTCTGATAAAAACATATTTTGCTCTCCTTGAAATTTCACTGACTGGGGGCATGGCTAGACGAGTGTTTATCCCAGGGATTGCCCTGGGATCATCCCTGTGTGTCCACATGACACACAGGGGATCCCAGAGGCAGGGAGGGACGATCCCTCCCTTTCCCCGGGATAACGGGCACCAATTTTATCCCGACTTTTCCCTCATTGTCCGGATAATCCCAAGTCCACGGGAGGTGTGGGCCGCCATCCCGGTTTCATCCCGGCTCCTCGCGAGTAACTCCTATTTGTTTGTGTGTGTATATTGCTTGGGCAATTTCACCTGAGCAATCCAGTCCTTTTTGCTTGAGAGTAGAGATGCATAAACTGGATTGTTGTTGTACTATGTTGCTTCTCTACTTCTGAGGAGTTATAGAGAGGGGTGTCTGAGATGCTCAGTGAAAGGAATGGATTTTGGATTACGGATGTGCTCCACTCCGATTAGAAGCGGAGACTCAGAAGCGAATTGGCCTGCTCCGCCTTGCCCAGAGGCGGAGTAGAAGTGGACCGCAGACCCGTAGAAGCATGGTGAAGAGAAGCACCCATACGCGGAGCGCTTCTCTTTTCGCGGACCGATCCGTTTGCCATTTTGAAAAATTTCGCCCATAGGATTGCATTGCAGAAAAGAATAGGGGATAACTGTGTTGTTTTTGAAGCTATCTTTCTGAAACTTCTTGTGCTTAGAGAGTCATGGCTGGGGGTAATTTTGAGCCTTCTCTCAGCTCTCTGCGTGCTGCGGTTCGCTTGCTAGAATTTTTGGAAAAATCGGGTAAAACAGTGGGAAAATACCTTTTTCGAAGGGCTGAGGGGCAGAGTCAACTCCTGGTCATGATCACATGATCCCAAAGTTGGAGGAGGGGATAGGCAAAATGGGTAACTTGGGATTCTGGGAACTTCTCTTTCTTAGTCTGAACGGACTTTTCCCAGTGTTTTTTAAAACAGTAGCCCCACCAAATGCACAAACATAACCTGAAATCATATACTAAGCCAATAATAAGAGATAGAAAAAGCACAGCACTGCTACCCACCCTAACTTTGGGGAACAACTGAATAGATGTGGTGCAAGGGGATGAGCTCCCCTAGGGCATGTGGACGTGCCCAGTGCACTCTCCTGTCCTTGGAGGGCCATCAGAGCCCTCCAAAGGTAAATCACTGAAGTGAATGCCTATCATGAGTTGAAGTGATCGTTTGCTTCTTAAAGACTGGTACCTAGACAGGACCAGTCAAATTGGCAGATGATTCCCCCTCCAGTTGGGCACGTCCACTCCCCTCTTACTGCTAAAAGACAGATATAGCCTTTTTTTAAAAATTCTTCTTGTTGTTTATTCAGCAACACTGCTGCTTTTAATTCCACCCCTCCTTTGTTTATTTATTTATTTATTTATTCATTCCATTTTATATGCATTACTGGCTTTGAAACGATCCTTGGCTCATTTCCTTGTGCCCCCAGAAATGTCTGCTGCCTGCCTGCCTTCCCTCCCTCCTCCCCTGCCCACCTCGCAGGGATGGTTTTTGTGTGTCTTGCTTTGACTCAGGGGAGAAGTCCTTCCTGTGCTCAAGTTCCAAATCAATTTTTCAAGTGTGGAAGAAGATTCATATTTAGGTTTATCTCTACTCCCCAATTCATGGCATGTTGGGATTTCCTTTGAAATGGGCCCATTGAGCTGTCTGCAGATACTGGGGTGTCCGACATTCATAAATTCCCCAAAAATCCGGGGATGATGGGATTGGCTTGAAACTTGGCGTCCATGTGGACACATGGATTAGCTGTCATGGACCGAAGGTGAGGTTTCTGACATGCAAATTGACGTAGTTGTAAAATGGGACTTGATTTGGGGTGAGTTAAAAGGTTAGAGCCCCACCAAAAATAAATAGGTTGGAAAGGGTGGTTAAAATAGAGGAGTTAGATCAAATTAAAGAAATTTTGATGGGGGAAAAGTTGTCATGGTTTAACTATATGCAGTTAGAACAATGGGTAAAGAAATGGATAAAAGAAAATAAACAACTTAGAGAGTATACGAGTTTTGAAAAAATGATAGTACAAAGACAAGAGAAAGAAGGGAATTTGATCACAAAGGGAATAACGAGTGAAATATATAGAATATTGATGGCAAGAGAGGATCAGGAAGATGGTTATAAATTGGTATGGGAAAATGATATTAAATTTCAAGTAAGTAACCAGAGATGGGATAAGATATGGGAAACACGGAATTTGAAAACCTTATCAGTAAGGATAAAAGAAATTTTTTTAAAATTGGTATGGCGGTGGTACCTAACACCAGTTAAACTAAATCAAATCGAGAAGAAATATTCAATATTATGTTGGAGAGGATGTCAGGAGGTTGGCACTTATGTTCATATGTGGTGGACATGTAAAGGTGTACAAAAATTCTGGCAATCGGTGTATAAAGAGATAAAAGAGATAACTGGAATAAGTTTAGAGTTATCCCCAAGCGTAGCACTGTTGTCCATATACGATGGGGTGAACTGCACACAACCTATTAAGGATTTGATTACGAACTTATTAACAGCAGCAAGATTAATAATAGCTAGGAAATGGAAGATACAAAGTGAGTATCAGATTGAGGAATGGTATAAAGAACTATGGGAGATAGCCATCAATGATAAATTAACATGTAATATTAAAATAGAAAAAGGAAGATGTAATTATAATGAATTTGAGATCATATGGAAACCATTTTTGGAATTTGTTTTGTTAAGAGGGAAAGGATGTACACCTGTACAAGAAATATTACAATTTTGGGAAAAGGGATGAAGGCGTAGTTGGTCCTGGTGATGGTAGCACTGTTGTTTTATTTAATGTAATATAACTAATAATAATAATAATAAAAAATAAAAATTTAAAAAAAAAATCAGGGGATGATGGGATTGCCTTGAGTCTTGGCGTGCATGAGTATCCCTGGATAAGCTATCATGGTGCAAGTTTGAGGTTTCTAACGTGCAAATTGACGGAGCTATCAAAAGGGGAGTGAATGGGGTGCCCGATTTTCAAAAATTCCCCAAAAATCAGGGGATGATGGGATTGGCTTGAAACTTGGCGTGCGTGTGTATACATCCATGAGGTGTCATGGTGCCAAACTTGAGGTTTCTAACTTTAACAGAAAAAAGTTGTATACTTTTTTAGCTTTCAATGCAAGCCTATGGGGGGGAAACGCAGCTCCGATCCGGATCCGGAGCTCCGCAGCGGAGCGGAGCGGACATAGGCGGAGCGGGGGCGGAGCGGAGTGGCCCGATCTGCAAATCGCGGATCTGGAAGAGAAGCAGAGCGGGGGGTCCGTGCACACCCCTATTTTGGATGCTTTTCTGTGTGGCTCAGAGGATAGCATTGCCATTCTCATTGTCTCTGTCTCCTTTTGCAATTGGATGTTGCTGAGGTCCAAAAACTGCTTTACTGTGTTGTTGCTCTGAGGATACCACACCACCACCACAACCACAACCACCCTCATCATTTTATGTGCTGTATGGATTCCCACCCCCACTGGTTTGCATTCATGATCTCAAACTCATTTGATTCTCTGTGCAACAGGAGTTGTTTGTGAAACAAGAGGATGTGCATCTTAAATGGTGGTTTTTAGCTTCATCCCACATACCTGTTTCCCTTGAATTATCCCCATCAGTGCTACGCTGTTGGAGCTGTTGTTGCTAGCGAAATCACATCCCAGGTGGCAGCACTCTTAAGATCCTTAGTATACCGGGAAATGGGTTTAAGGGGGGAAATGTAAAAAATCATAAAAATCAACAGATGACCCAATCCAATTCAAATTTGGTATGCTTAAAGCTCTCCTTAATTTCTATTACTGTGCCAATTTTGATGTCTTTAACTTTAAAACTTACGCAGTTGTAAGCATTTGTTTAATTTTTCTTTAAACCTATCAAACCGCTCAGAAAACAACAAATGATTCGTTCCAAAACTAGTAGCAAAATAGGTCGGGTCTTTTGCCTTTATAGCACAATTAAAGCAGGATGCATGGGAGTGCTTCACAGTCAAAGCAGATTCTAAACTGGAAAACTTCGGAGTCCTTTGCACATCAAAACTGAAAATGTGTTCCAGGTTGGAAATCAGAGGTGGGTCTTAGATCTGGACAGGCTGAGGACTGCTGGTTTAGGGCACAATCCTGGGTGAAGCATACTGGGAATTGTAGGACTTTTTTCTGTCTCAGCGTATAAAGGATTGCATCCTTGAAGGATTTATATACGGTATTCCAGACAAACATTTAGCACCTTACAGTACAGTGACACTCAGAAACTTAGAATTGTTAAAGAAAGAAAATACAAATGGAAGATATCAATATCCCAGAAACATGTCCCCTCCCACCCCCAAGAACCCATTACCTGCTGTTCAGGGACTAATAGCTGTAACATTCTGGGGCAGGGGTTAGTCACCAAAATTGTACCTTGCCTAAAGTGCCAAAATACCTTGAGACAGCCATGACCTGCTGGTTCTCTGTAGCTAAATATTGGCATTGGCTCCCATGTAGTCAACACATCACAGCATAATTTTTTGCTTTGGGGCACTGCTCTCATATAGCAGATGGCTTACACCATTCAAAATCACTTCCTTGCTGCATTGCAAACATCAGGATCAGAAAGCTTGTTTGTTTTGTAGCCATGTCAAATGCTGGTATAGGACTTTAGCAATCCGATCATGTTTGTGTAATCCTAGTTCAATGAACAAACTCTGCTCTTGGTAATTCTCAGAGGGAAACCATCAGCAGCACTAAGCCTAGACCCAACTCAAGCCTGGCACAAGGCCTGGCTGTTGTTTTCAAGAGCTCAGGCCGTAATACATTTGCTAAGGCATATCTGCAGCAGACTTAAACCAGTTTAATTGCCCTTTCCTTTCCCCAGGAAGCCCTGGAAATTGCAGTTTTCTGAGGGCAGTTAAGGATTTCCAACAAAGAATTCTCCATGAACCACAAAACTAGAATTCCCAGGACGCTTGGAAGAAGCCATATTATATATGTATGTGGTGGAGAGAAGAGCATGCACTGGTAACTTCCTGATTAGACTACTGCAATGCACTCTACGTGGGGCTGCCCTTGAAGACGATGTGGAAGTTGCAGCTAGTGCAAAATGCAGCAGCTAGACTGCTGGCAGGTACATCTTATAGAGTCCACATAACACCGGTCTTAAAAGAACTGCACTGGCTGCCTATAGGCTTCCGGTCAGAATTCAAGGTGTTGGTAATGATGTTTAAAGCTCTAAACAGCTTGGGACCTCGATACTTGAGACAGCACCTCTCCTTATATATGCCTGCCCGAGACCTTAGATCTGTTGGAGGAGCCCTTCTCCACATCCCACCAATGCAACATATACGTTATGATGGGGCAAGGGAGAGGGCCTTCTCTGTGGTGGCACCCCGACTGTGGAATGCCCTCCCCTTGGAGGCCCAATTGGCGCCAACATTGATTTCATTTCGACACTAAGTAAAAAATATGGCTTTTTAACAAAGCCTTTGATGGTTAAACTCACTGGCACACGATTTTAACTGTTTCAACTGTATCTATTGCTTTTAAATTATATATTGTTTTAACTTGGATCATGGTTTAATTTGTTTTTAACTGTGTATATTTATTGTTTTATACTGTATGTTTTTATCTGTACGCCGCCCTGATATCTTAGTGATATAGGGCGGGATATAAATATTTTAAATAAATAAAATAAATAAATAAATAAGTGTGTGCCACGATTCTATCACCACACAAAGTCTGCATGTAAGAATCTGTATCAAGGACTTAGTTTTTATGGTGCAACAGGACTAGACTTAGGGCATGTCTACACCGGGTGATATCCTGGGGATTGCCCCGGGATCATCCCTGTGCATCCATGTGACACACAGGGCGTCCCGGGGGCAGGGAAGGAACCAAATCACTTTATTATGGTCCAAGACCAGCACAACATTAATCCAGCAACAGCAACCATACAAAGTAGTACAGATCCTTAGTTCCCATCTCCCAGAGATTTAACAGTCCTCTGAGGTTAATAGGTTATGATGTGTCCTCATAGCCAAGTGGCAGAATTTAGCAACCTTATAGGTAACTGAGGGGTTTCTATCGGCAAGGAGGAACTTGGTATAAAATTCATCGGTGTTACCTGGAAAGTCCTGTAGTAAAGGATGGATTAAGCCTGACCGGGCCTCTAAGTAGAACGAGCAGTGTAAAAGCACATGAGAGGATGTCTCTATCTCACCAGAATCACATGGGCATAACCTTTGGGAGACTGGAATTCCTTGACATCTGCCTTCTGTGAACTTGGAAGGGAGAGCATTATAGCGAGCCCTAGTAAACGCCCACCTGTATTTATAATATGTAAGGGAGCTCAGATAGGCCGCAGGGCCACCGCCCTGTATATCTTGAGGAGAACGGTAAATATATAGGATTTGGCTTAGATCGTTCTGCAGTTCAAGGGCAGGGAGGGATGATTCCTCCATTTCCCTGGGATATTATTATTATTATTATTATTATTATTATTATTTATATAGCACCATACCCTTTCTTCATGGCTTTTCCCACAGTCCCGGGATAATCCCAAGGACTGTGGGTGGTGTGGTTACCCATCCCAGCTTCTTCCCTCTTCCCCGTGAATAGTGGGGGTCATCAGAGGGATGGAACCGGGATGAGAAGAGTCCAGGGCCATCGGGGGTGGGGAGCAGGGTTGGGACTTTTTTTCTTTTTTTTACTTTTGCACTGGAGCGCTCCAGCTCATGTCTTTTTTTTAAAAAAAAATGGTAGGTGCGATGTTCTCCTTCCTCCCTGGACATCATGCATATCGTGAGATCTTCCCCACCTCCCTCCCGGAATGCTGGCAGGTGTAGACATACCCTTTATCTCTATACATTTAATGCTTGTTCAATGCATTTTTTCTTTTGAAAATCTCATAATTGTAACTTTTATGTAAATAATATTATTTTGTAAATAATATCCAACATATTTTTTAAAAAACAAAATTGGAAACAAATTATAATTATAATTACAACCCAAAAATTAGCTATAGTGTTCGCATATCACAGATGTTCAGATAAGTATAATTGTTCAATATAAACAGGATTATACCTTGGGGAATGTTTGGGGGGTTTAGTACGGAAAATAGAAAAATGCAGATATATACAGAGGATGTCCACTTATGGATTGCTAAAAAAGAGGAACTACACCAACAAAAAGGAGGTCAAAAAAGGATAATTTTAATAAAATTTGCATATGCTAATATGTGTCTAAATTCAAATTTTGGGATAATACTGACAATTTACAAGAAAAATACAGTTTTATAGTAGGGAAGATTGTGACCTGTGTACTACCTGTTCAGTCTGCTGTCCAGGTGCTCACTGTTGATGGGCAATTTCAGGGCACCTGCTTTCCTGGCTTCTTGTGGTTCTTTATCTTTCAGCCGATGATACACAACTATATCTGTCATCTCCGGAACTTTCTCCTGATGTTCACGATCGTATCTCGGCATGTCTTTCAGATATCTCAGCTTGGCTGCTTCATCGTCGCTTGAAACTTAACATGGCAAAGACTGAATTGCTTGTTTTTCCTCCTAAACCTTCTCCTCATCTCTCATTCTCTCTTACTGTCAATGATGTTACACTTACTCCGGTCAAGGAAGCTCGTAGTCTTGGCTTTATATTCGACTCCTCGCTCTCCTTTATTCCTCATATTGAGGCAGTAGCTAAATCTTGTCGATTTTTCCTGTATAATATTGCCAGGATTCGATCATTTTTGTCTGTCTCTTCTGCCAAGACGCTTGTTCATGCACTGGTTATTTCACGGTTGGACTACTGCAACCTTCTTCTCTCTGGCCTTCCTTCTTCTCACATCAGTCCGTTGGTTTCTGTTCACCACTCTGCCGCAAAGATCATCTTCTTGGCTCGCCGCTCCGACCATGTTACTCCGCTTCTGAAATCTCTTCATTGGCTTCCAATTCACTTCAGAATCCAATATAAACTTCTCCTGTTGACCTTCAAAGCTTTTCACGGTCTAGCTCCTTCCTATCTCTCCTCTCTCATCTCACACTATTGCCCCGCTCGTGCTCTTCGCTCCTCTGATGCCATGTTTCTCGCCTGCCCAAGGGCCTCTACTTCCCTTGCTCGGCTTCGTCCATTCTCTTCTGCTGCCCCTTACTCCTGGAACGCTCTTCCAGAACATTTGAGAACTACAAGTTCAACCGCAGCTTTTAAAGCTCAACTAAAAACTTTTCTTTTTCCTAAAGCTTTTAAAACTTGATGTTGTGCAGACTTCTACTGTTACTTTCTACTGTTAGTTTTACCCTACCCTGTGCCTGCTTACCCTACCCTGTACCTGTTTGCATTCTCTTCCCCTCCTTATTGTTTTACTATGATTTTATTAGATTGTAAGCCTATGCGGCAGGGTCTTGCTATTTACTGTTTTACTCTGTACAGCACCATGTACATTGATGGTGCTATATAAATAAATAATAATAATAATAATAATAATAATAATAATAATAATAATAATAGCCAGACATGGACTTCACAGCCCTTCAAAGAAAGGACTGCCCTTTGTAAAAGAGGGCACATGGCCACCCTAAAAATAGATCATGGCCATATTGTATGTCCCACAAAGCTGAATGGTAAGGAAAATAAAATATACTAACACTGCTCAATCATTACTAATATCACATAAAATTATCAAAGAAAGTAAGAAAACCTGTACTCCACAACAAATATAAACATTGTCCAGTATGTCTACTCAATAGTAAGCCTCACTGAAGTCAGTGAGTCTTACTCCCAGGGAAATGTATATAGGATTATACATGAAATATTAATTTGGTTAGAAAATGTATTAGTAAATGATATTAGGGAATTTCAAAAGAAACCTGAAAACTTACAGATACAAAACAAAAAATGAAACATCAATTTTCTTGTTGTATTAGGTTCATATTAACAATAATAATTTTATTTATATACCACCTAATGCTAAATGAATGATAAGGATCAATATCTAAATTATATCTGTTCTTCATAAAGTTTTATATAAAGGTCATAAGCATCCATGAATTGTAGAACTGGGTTCATATTGCAATAAATAAATAAATGTAAAAAATGGCAGACCTTCCCATGTTACTTGAATTTCATTTGTTACTGTTGCAAATAAATCTCAGATATTTCATGCACTTGGGCTTTAGTATACAGTAGGGAACTATTCGATTTCTACAGCTATGACTAAGTCCAGATTAGTTCTTTAGGTGTAACTTTTGCTAGAAATTATGGAAACGTACCTTGAACGTTAGCAAAACAGTTTTGTCAAATAGCAATCTTTTCAACCTACCACTAAGGAATTTACAGTAACGCAAGTGAATGCGCTGAGGCTAATACAATTGAGGATGTTATTTATACACATAGAGGTTTAGTATGAGTACAGTATTACAGACATAAGAACTCTTAATAATACATATTGAACCAGACTCTAAAAGGTCAAGTAAATAGTCATAACCGGCAGTACATAAAAACATTAAAACCAGATGTTTCCCTTGTGCTACTTTATTATGTGTTGTTGCCTTGTAATATTTTAGAAACAATTTGCTTTGGGTTTTATAGATAATGCACTGCAGATGTGTTAAGACTGAGCGTGCAGACGGGAGGCTGGTCCATTTGTCTGTTCTCACTCTGTAGCATTTGTCATCTTATATGGAACAGTGGAGCGATTCCAGATATATTAAGTACTTCGATGTTGCTTGAGCCATAGGGCTGCCATTTCAGAGATTATTGGGAAAAGGCAGGTAGAGTTGGTAAGCCCTTCTGGTTTCATTTATTTATTTAAAACATTTCTAGGTGGCCTTTCAGATCAAGAGCCCTTCCACAGTGACTTACAAACACAAAATTCATTATAATGAAACAGCCAATATTCATAAAAACAACTACATCAAAACAACAAATGCAAGCTTAAAACAGTTGGCCTAGACAGTATTTAAAGTCTACAGTACTATTGCTAGGGTGACCATATTTGGGAAACCAAAAAAGAGGACACCTAGTGTGTGTGTGGGGAAGCAGCTTTCTGAGTCCTGCAGAAAGTACGTTATTCCCCCGCCACCTTAAAGAACCCGATTGGAGTGGAGGAGCGGAAAGGATTTCATTCTGCACCACCACCATCCACTCCAATTGGGGCCTTTTCTATAATGTCCACGAATGACCCACTTTCCCCTTTAAGACCTCAATTGGAGCTTGGGGTGGGGGAATGATGTGCCTCAAGAAAGCATGTCATTCCCTCCTGCCATGCTAATGGCAGCCTTAAAGGGGAAGGTGTGTCATTCCAGGACATTATTGAAAATTATAGAAAATCCCCCCTGACACCATGGAAAGAACAAAAACCAGGACAAATCCGGGGAAATCCTGGCAGTTGGTCACCCTAACTATTGCAGCAACAACCCAGAACGGTCTGGTAAAACATAGTCGGAAAGGCCAGAGTAAACAAGTAATTCTTCAGGGCCTACCTAAAAGCTTGCACCATTCAGGACTTCATGGCTAGCATGGGAAGCTGCAGCTCATGCAAAATGCAGTGGCCAGATTGATTTCGGGAACCAGAAGGTTCGACCATATAACACCTGCTCTGGTCCGCTTGCACTGGATGCCTGTATGTTTCCGAGCCCAATTCAAGGTGCTGGTTGTGACCTATAAAGCCTTACACGGCTTGGGACCACAATACCTGACAGAACACCTCTCCCGACGTGAATATACCCGGTCACAACGCTCAATATCTAAGGTCCTCCTCCAGGTGCCTACTCCGAGAGAGGCTCGGAATGTGGCAACGAGGGACAGGGCCTTTTCGGTGGTGGCCCCCAGACTGTAGAACGATCTCCCTGACGAGGCTCGCCTGGCGCCAACGCTGCTATCTTTCCGGCGCCAGGTTAAGACTTTCCTCTTTGCCCAGGCATATGGCAGCACATCTTAATCACCCACATGTTTAGTTTTTTTAACGGTTTTAATGCTTTATGTGTGTATGTTCTGTGTTTTAAATTTTTAAATTTTGTATACTTGTTTTTATCTCAATTTTAGAATTTCTGTAAACCGCCCAGAGAGCTCTGGCTATGGGGGCGGTATGTAAGTGTAATAAATAAATTAAATAAATAAATTAGAACTCTGGGACTGGTTTCCATAGGACTGTTTCTTTGAGCTCAAGTAAAAGCAGTGGAGCAGTAGTAAATTTGGAAGTACAAGTGCTCAGCTGACAGTCCCCATAGCCAACGACACCCCCCCCCCAGAAGAGTACAGAAATGCAGGCAGCTGGGTTGATCTCATGTGTGTGTGTGTGTGTGTGTGTGTGTGTGTGTGTGTGTGTTGCACGTCTTTTGTAAAGCTAATTGGTCTTAATTATCCATTCAAGACCAAGCTACCCCAAAACACTTTGCATTACAACAAGAATATCTCACAAGAATATATTGTTGCTGGGAGGGGGGGAAATCCCCCTCAGTTACTGGCGCTTTCTACGCCAAAGTGTGTAGAGGGATGCAGGGGAGATGTTACTGGGATTTCCGGCTTCCCGGATCGTCGCCCTGTGTCCAGATGGCTGCACGACATCCCGGAAGTGAAGAGGGACATTGTGCCCATTGCGGCTGCCATTTTTTTAAAAAAAGGACCCGGGAGCATACTTGTGCTCCAGCACAAAGTAAGTTCAAAAAACAAAACAACAAAGTCCTGACCCACTCCCCCCCCCATGTCCCTGGACTCCCCCCAGCCCAGCTCCTTCTGTCTGCTGACCCCTGCTACTCTTGGGGAGGAGGGAAGAAGCCGGGACAGGTGCCCACACTGCCTACAGTTCTTGGGATCGCCCCAGGACCGCAGGTAAAACCAAGGTAACTGGCTATCCCAGGGAAATCGAGGGATTGTCCCTGCCTACTCCTGGGATCCCCTGTGCATCATTTGGACACATAGGGATGATCCAGGAGCAATCCAAGGATCCACTGAAGGTGTAGAAAGGGCCACTGTGAGAATTGCATCTAAACTCGGAGGGAACAGGGGATCCTGAGAGGGGTGGCAGATGACATCACAGAACCTGCTCATCAAAATGTCCCAGCACTTTGACCCTGTGAGCTCTGACTCAGCTACACACCACTGAGCAAGAGACAAGTCATACCCTTAATTTGGTGTTCTGTTCAGCTTGAGATAGGCGTGGTCTGAGGTTGGAAGAGGTTAAGGCTACTCTTGTCATGAACAAAACATTTATTTGTGAGATTTGTAGTTCCAGTAGATCATAGGGTTGTATCCATTGCTGGCTGTCCACCAATGGAACATAAGCTGCTGGTAGTCTCAACCCTGGCTTGTGGAAACTGCTGCCATTGTAGGGAAGCCTTCAAGGAGTAACATCTCTTTCTTTCCATGTTCATAATTTTCTCCTGAGAATATTAGAACTCACAATTTGAAACATGCAGTGTTCTGCAAGCTGACAGTAGAATACATAACAACATATTATAATAACTTATTCAGTGTGGGGCAGTGGCTAAAGTGTCAGACTAGGAGTCTGGAGATCCAGGTTCTAGTCCCCAGACAGCCATGGAAACCCACTGGGTGACTTTGGGCCAGTCACAGACTCTCAGCCCAACCTACCCCACAGGGTTGTTGTTATGAGGATAAAATGGAGAGGAGGAGGATTAAGTACGCCACCTTGGGTTCCTTGGAGGGGGGGAAAGGGGGGGATATAAATGCGATGATGATGATGATGATGATGATGATGATGATGATGATGATGATGATGATACAGAAATATCCATCTGAAAGATCTCTTAAAGGACAAAACACACACACCAAAAAACCGTCCAGCACAGGAGTGAACAACAAAAATAACTACCAAACCTGGGTCTGATATGCAATTACAGGAACTATAAGTGTGTTGAAGACTGAACCCTGCTGAAGCCCACACTGGGGGCTCCACTGGACCTAACAATGCCCCCCCCAAGTGCAACTATCTCTATATAGTGCTATAGGCAGTTCTGCTCATGAAGACTAGGCTTGCCGACAGACTCTCGAGAGCTTTGCAGATAAGAAACTGAATCAACGTTTCAGAATGCAGTTGCGCTTCAAGAGAGAAGAAAAATGTCGTTATTTTGTGGAGGCAGATCATATACTGAGACCTCCAGAGAGACAACATTCCGCTGCCCCTTATTTATATACACTGTGGCAGCTTAAATGATGTGTCTTCGGAGAATGATTTATGAGATGAGACTGGAGGAATGAAACTGTATTTGCTTTAACACAACATAATATGAAGGTGGCGAGACTCAGCAAGGGGGGGGGATAGAGAAATGCCTGTTGAGAAATCCTTCTCTCTAGAACTCAGAGTTAATATTTAGAGCATAACAGTGAGCTCACGAAAAGAAGGCTTCATTTCACAACGCACACTGCCTCAAACGTATTTACAGAAGAGTCACCGGTCATTGGCTTTGTTTGACAAACACAGCCATTATGTCTATATCATTTTCACATTAAATTCTAGCAAACAAGTACTCTAATCTCAGTTTCATAATTCAATTGCTTGGCGGTATGTCACTGTGTCTAAGAAAGGAAGAAATATGTTGTTAATATTTGAGTACCAAGGAAACAGATAGATGAATATTTCTAGGTCTCCACAGCACATATAAGGGGGACTTATATGTGATCTTATAAGTGATCGTGATAGGCTGGAGTGCTGGGCTGAAAAGAACAGAATGAAATTTAATAGGGATAAATGCCAAGTTCTACACCTAGGAAAAAGAAACCAAATGCACCGTTACAAGATGGAGGACACTTGGCTCAGCAATGTTACAAGCGAGAAGGATCTTGGAATTGTTTTAGATCACAAGCTGAATAAGAGCCAACAGTGCGATATGGCTGCAAGAAAGGCAAATGCTATTTTGGGCTGCATTAATAGAAGTATAGCTTCCAAATCACGTGAGGTACTGGTTCCTCTCTATTTGGCCCTGGTTAGGCCTCATCTAGAGTATTGCGTCCAGTTCTGGGCTCCACAATTCAAGAAGGACGCAGACAAGCTGGAGCGTGTTCAGAAGAGGGCAACCAGGATGACCAGGGGTCTGGAAACAAAGCCCTATAAAGAGAGACTGAAAGAACTGGGCATGTTCTTTATACATGTTGGGTAATCTTATTCAATCTCATGGCCTCCAATATCATCTGTATGCCGATGATACACAATTATATCTTTCATCTCCGGATCTTTCTCCTGATGTTCACGATCGTATCTCGGCATGTCTTTCAGATATCTCAGCTTGGTTGCTTCATCGTCGTTTGAAACTTAATATGGCAAAGACTGAATTGCTTGTTTTTCCTCCTAAACCTTCTCCTCATCTCTCATTCTCTCTTACTGTCAATGATGTTACGCTTACTCCAGTCAAGGAAGCTCGTAGTCTTGGCTTTATATTTGATTCCTCGCTCTCTTTTATTCCTCATATTGAGGCAGTAGCTAAATCCTGTCGTTTTTTCTTGTATAATATTGCCAGGATTCAATCATTTTTGTCTGTCTCTTCTGCCAAGACTCTTGTTCATGCATTGTTTATTTCTCGGTTGGACTACTGCAACCTTCTTCTCACTGGCCTTCCTTCTTCTCACATCAGTCCGTTGGTTTCTGTTCACCACTCTGCTGCTAAGATCATCTTCTTGGCTCGCCGCTCTGACCATGTAACTCCACTTCTGAAATCTCTTCATTGGCTTCCAATTCACTTCAGAATCCAATATAAACTTCTCCTGTTGACCTTCAAAGCTTTTCACTATCTAGCTCCTTCCTATCTCTCCTCTCTCCTCTCACACTATTGCCCCGCTCGTGCTCTTCGCTCCTCTGATGCCATGTTTCTCGCCTGCCCAAGGGTCTCTACTTCCCTTGCTCGGCTTCGTCCATTTTCTTCTGCTGCCCCTTATGCCTGGAACGCTCTTCCAGAACATTTGAGAACTACAAGTTCAACCGCAGCTTTTAAAGCTCAGCTAAAAACTTTTCTTTTTCCTAAAGCTTTTAAAACTTGATTTTGTTCTGACTTTATACTGTTAGTTCACCCTACCCAGTGCCTGTTTACCCTACCCTGTGCCTGTTTGCATTCTCTCCCCCTCCTTATTGTTTTATTATGATTTTATTAGAATGTAAGCCTATGCGGCAGGGTCTTGCTATTTACTGTTTTACTCTGTACAGCACCATGTACATTGATGGTGCTATATAAATAAATAATAATAATAATAATAATAATAATAATAATAATAATAATAATAATAATAATAATAATGTTTAGCCTGGAGAAGAGAAGATTGAGGGGAGACATGATAGCACTCTTCAAATACTTAAAAGTAGGGGTGTGCCCCCGCTCCGCTTCTCTTCCAGATCTGTGATTTGCGGATCGGGCCACTCCACTCTGCCCCCGCTCCGCCTATGTCCGCTCTGCTCCGCTGTGGAGCTCCGGATCCGGATCGGAGCTCCGTTTTTCCCCCCCCATAGGCTTGCATTGAAAGCTAAATAAGTATACAACTTTTTTTCTGTTAAAGTTAGAAACCTCAAGTTTGGCACCATGACACCTCATGGACGTATACACATACACGCCAAGTTTCAAGCCAATCCCATCATCCCCTGATTTTTGGGGAATTTTTGAAAATTGGACACCCAATTCACATCCCTTTCGATAGCTCCGTCAATTTGCACGTTAGAAACCTCAAACTCAGCACCATGATAGCTTATCCAAGGATACACATGCACACCAAGACTCAAGACAATCCCATCATCCCCTGATTTTTGGCGGGGCTCTAACCTCTAACGCACCACCCATAACCCCAATGCACACCCCTTTTGATAGCTCCGTCAATTTGCATGTTAGAAATCTCAAAATCGCTACCATGATAGCTTACCCATGTGTTCACATGGACGCCAAGTTTCAAGCCAATCCCATCATCCCCTGATTTTTGGGGAATTTTTGAAAATTGGGCACCCCATTCACACCCCTTTCGATAGCTCCGTCAATTTGCATGTTAGAAAACTCAAACTCAGCACCATGATAGCTTATCCAGGGATACACATGCACGCCAAGACTCAAGGTAATCCCATCATCCCCTGATTTTTGGCGGGGCTCTCACCTTTTAACTCACCCCAAATCAAGTCCCATTTTACAACTACGTCAATTTGCACATCAGAAACCTCACCTTCGGTACCATGACAGCTAATCCATGTGTCCACATGGACGCCAAGTTTCAAGCCAATCCCATCATCCCCTGATTTTTGGGGAATTTTTGAAAATCGGGCACACCATTCACACCCCTTTCAATAGCTCCGTCAATTTGCATGTTAGAAACCTCAAACTCAGCACCATGATGACTTATCCAGGGATACACATGCACGCCAAGATTCAAGGCAACCCCATCATCCCCTGATTTTTGGCGGGGCTCTAACCTTTTAACTCACCCCAAATCAAGTCCCATTTTACAACTACGTCAATTTGCATGTCAGAAACCTCACCTTCGGTCCATGACAGCTAATCCATGTGTCCACATGGACGCCAAGTTTCAAGCCAATCCCATCATCCCCGGATTTTGGGGGAATTTATGAAAGTCGGACACCCCAGTATCTGCAGACAGCTCAATGGGCCCATTCAAAGGAAATCCCAACATGCCATGAATTGGGGAGTAGAGATAAACCTAAATATGAATCTTCTTCCACACTTGAAAAAATGTATTTGGAACTTCCAAAAGTCTAAGTGAGCACAGGAAGGACTTCTCCCCTGAGTCAAAGCAAGACACACAAAAACCAAACCATCCCTGCGAGGTGGGCATGGGAGGAGGGAGGGAAGGCAGGCAGGCAGCAGACATTTCTGGGGGCACAAGGAAGTGAGCCAAGGATCGTTTCAAAGCCAGTAATGCATATAAAATGGAATAAATAAATAAATAAATAAATAAACAAAGGAGGGGTGGAATTAAAAGCAGCAGTGTTGCTGAATAAACAACAAGAAGATTTTTTTAAAAAAGGCTATATCTGTCTTTTACCAGTAAGAGGGGAGTGGACGTGCCCAAGTGGAGGGGGAATCATCTGCCAATTTGACTGGTCCTGTCTAGGTACCAGTCTTTAAGAAGCAAACGATCACTTCAACTCATGATAGGCATTCACTTCAGTGATTTACCTTTGGAGGGCTCTGATGGCCCTCCAAGGACAGGAGAGTGCACTGGGCACGTCCACATGCCCTAGGGGAGCTCATCCCCTTGCACCACATCTATTCAGTTGTTCCCCAAAGTTAGGGTGGGTAGCAGTGCTGTGCTTTTTCTATCTCTTATTATTGGCTTAGTATATGATTTCAGGTTGTGTTTGCGCATTTGGTGGGGCTGGGAACACTGGGAAAAGTCCGTTCAGACTAAGAAAGAGAAGTTCCCAGAATCCCAAGTTACCCATTTTGCCTATCCCCTCCTCCAACTTTGGGATCATGTGATCATGACCAGGAGTTGACTCTGCCCCTCAGCCCTTCGAAAAAGGTACATTTTCCCACTGTTTTACCTGATTTTTCCAAAAATTCTAGCAAGCGAACCGCAGCACGCAGAGAACTGAGAGTAGGCTCAAAATGACCCCCAGCCACAACTCTCTAAGCACACGAACTTTCAGAAAGATAGCTTTAAAAACAACACAGTTATCCCCTATTCTTTTCCGCAATGCAATCCTATGGGCAAAATTTTTCAAAATCGCGATCGGATCGGTCCGCGAAAAGAGAAGCGCTCCGTGTATGGGTGCTTCTCTTTGCCGTGCTTCTACGGGTCCCCGGTCCGCTTCTACTCCGCCTCTGGGCAAGGCGGAGCAGGCCAATTTGCTTCTGATTCTCCGCTTCTAATCGGAGCGGAGCACATCCCTACTTAAAAGGTGGTCACACACAGGAGGGCCAGGATCTCTTCTTGATCCTCCCAGAGTGCAGGACACGGAATAACGGGCTCAAGTTAAAGGAAGCCAGATTCCGGCTGGACATCAAGAAAAACTTCCTGACTGTTAGAGCAGTACAACAATGGAATCAGTTGCCTGGTGAGGTGGTGGGCTCTCCCACACTAGAGGCCTTCAAGAGGCAGCTGGACAACCATCTGCCAGGGATGCTTTAGGGTGGATTCCTGCATTGAGCAGGGGGTTCGACTCGATGGCCTTGTACGCCCCTTCCAACTCTGCTATTCTATGATTCTATGATTTTTTCCATATTTATCATAGAGCTGCCTGTTAGCAATAGCCAGAAATAGCACAAATGTTCCAAATGTGTGGACTAAGGGCTTCTCTACATTACGGGAAAATTGCATTGCCTTACTGGGGCTCTGTGCTTCCTGCTTCTTTTGCACAATTGTAATGGGCTACATTACATGGATGGAGAAAGGTGACCACGTGGGCTGTAATTGAAAACTTCCCCTTCTCTCAGTGCTCATATACTTGAATGGAGCAGTATCCTCTAGCAGGTGCTTTGTAGCACAACTTCAGCTGCACACTTTAGGGAATTCCATGGTATTTCAAAAGAATCGAGCGTGCAATAAATCACTCATGTAGAGACAGCCACAGTTTTCAAACCACTGACTCTGAGACCGTGACATAAGGACCGCTTGATTATATGCCATGTAGATCACTTGATTTCTCTCTGTCTGGGGCTGGCTCATACCTGGATTTCATTGATCGGTGACTCCAACAGGTCAAACATGATTAGCTAATGCTTTGCTTTGTACATTACATAATACTGCACTCAACATCTAAGGTCCTCCTCCGAGTGCCTACTCCGAGGGAAGCTCGGAGGATGGCAACAAGGGAGAGGGCCTTTTCGGTGGTGGCCCCCAGACTGTGGAATGATCTCCCTGATGAGGCTCGCCTGGCGCCAACATTGTTATCTTTTCTGCGCCAGGTCTAGACTTTTCTCTTCTCCCAGGCATTTTAACAGCATTTAACAATGTTAAGTTTGTTTTTAATGGACCCAGAATTGTTGTTTTTAAAATGGATACTGTTGTTTTTATACTGTTTTTTATGTTTTTGATGGTTTTTAAATTTTGTATACTTTTAATGTTTACTATTTTTAATTGTTGTAAACCGCCCAGAGAGCTTCGGCTGTGGGGCGGTATATAAATGTAATAAAATAAATAAATAAATAAATATGGAGTTGGTGAGATTCTTGTAGGGCAGGGGTGTGCAACACATGGCTTGCAGGCTACATGTCACACACACACACACACACACACGCACACACACACATATACACACACGGCCTTAAATGAAATCCCCACTACACCCAACTTTGCTGGTGCGGGATAGTCTTTGTAGTCAAAGCACTGATTGTTAGGGTGACCATATGAAAAGGAGGACAGGGCTCCTGTATCTTTAACCATTGCATTGAAAAGGGAATTTCAGCAGGTATCATTTGTATATATGGAGAACCTGGGGGAATTTCCTCTTCATCACAGCAGTTAAAGCTGCAGTGCCCTGCCTTCTTTTAAATCTGGTCACTCTAGTATAGCTCCTGTACCTTTAACTGTTGTGATGAAGAGGGAATTTCACCAGGTTCTCCATATATACAAATGACAGCTGCTGAAATTGCCTTTCCTATGCAACTGTTAAAGATACAGGAGCCCTGTCCTCCTTTTCATATGGTCACCCTACTGATTGTTTTGCCACTGCCAAAAGTCCTTCGCCATAAAATGGTGCAAGCCCTGGGGATTCCAGAGGGTTAGAATTGGGCCCCAGGGTGCCCCAAATTGCTCACCCCCTGATCAAGCACTAAGTGGACTCAGCTGCTGACTTTTATGCCCTGCTCCATGGGCCAAACCAGATATTACTTTAAATCCCTATTTAGCACTAATATCCTTTTTCAGTTTTACTCTAGAGTAGGTGCAGGAACCCCGATCCAGATTTTTAAAGCCCAACCCCACCCCCACGCTAGGATTCCAATCCAGATTGTGGCCAGTGTACCTACGCTAGTGTAAAAATGGCGAGCGAGGGGAGAATTAGAAGCTAGATAGAGATTTGAAAGTAATGTCTATTTTGGCCCTACATGTTTACAAAACAGCCTGTTGCCCTGGAGGCAGCTAAGAAAGAGACTGTTTGAGTAGCAAAAATAAGGTATAGCAAAATGTAGCATATATACAGTAAGTGCAATATATTGGCTGTGGTGGTATTGTAGACTATAATAACAGGTTTTTAAATTATTGTGAGGCTGAACAATGAATCTTAAAATACATGATTAAAAAGACAAGAAAAAGAGTATAATTGCAGAGAGCATGTTTGAAAAGAAAAATGAATTCTGAAGTAGATTATTGTAAAAGTAAATATAATTTACATTATATTTCCACCACAGTTCTCTATAATTTAAGATGAAAACAGCATGAAGTCATGTATGGTAAAAGTGTACGCATTTTATTACTTTCTGCTATGCTGAATAATGAATTTATCAACCTTTTTAAAGGCACTGACAAAACGATTTTGTTTTTACTTTAGCAGAAATGGATCCTGTGTTTTGATATTCAGAATAATCTATATAGACAATATATAGTATTTACATTAATATTCATGCAGTGTTTGTATTGAATCCTTCCTCCTTCTTTCTCGTTGGTTTTCCTTTTTACCCACCATTTTCTCTACTATAACTTTCTCTTCCTGAAAAAAAATACAATGGCAATCACTAGGCCAGGAATAGGCAAGATTTTGGGGCTGTGGGCACATTTGGCAATTTGAGAAACTGTCCTGGGCACCACCACAAGATGGCTGCCGCTGGGGGCATGCCAAAGGACAAACAACCTGCCCAGAAGACTGAGTACAAGGCAGAGGTGGGATCTCAACAACAACTCCATTGACACTGTAGTTTTCAGCACTAAATGAAACCTATTCAACAGCAAATCGTGAGAGGGGCTGGGCACCTTGGCAGGCACCAGGAAACATATCTGGGAGCGTATTGGTGCTCTTAGGGGTACCAAGTTGCCTGCCTGTGCACCAGGCAGTATATAGTGGTGAGTTGTGGCTCAAGGTCACTAGGTAGAACTGGAGCCTGTTCTAAGAGGGAAAAATAATCAATCTACTAGTTCTGACTGCCAGAAAACTAGCGCTGCTTACAGAAGACAGTCTTCTATTTGAAGGCATTCTTGCATTTGAGAGGGTGCCTAGTCCAGGCCCAATGTGAAGCTAAAGAACCATAAGATCACAGACTTCCCCAATGAAAACCGTGAAATACTGAGGCCATTGCTAGACAAGGCCTTAGCGCGGTGAGAAGCCCTGTCTCCCGCCTGTGCATCCAGATGACGCACAGGGGATTCCGGGGTCAGGCTGGGCTAAGACCTCGCTTGAACCGGCATAAGTGGATTCGCTTATGGCCAAGTTTTTCCGCAGCCCCAGCCTGAGGCCGGGGCTGCGGAAGGTCTAGCAGGGTCCGTGGCTTTTCCCGGCTGCTCGCTTACTCGCGAGTAGCCGGGAGAAGCCACAGACTGGGCACAGTGCTCATACGAGCACTGTGCCCATCGGGCCGGGGGGAAATCGCGGGGGGGGGGGGAGATAGGGGCTGGGGGAAAGGCCGGACCCGGCAGGAGAGAGGGGGGAAAGAAGGATGGGCACGGGCATCGGGGAGGGGGGAAAGAAGGACGGGGAACAAGGCATCGGGCATCGGGGATGGGGGATGGGGAAAGAAGGATGGGCAAGCGAGGGGGCATTGGGGAGGGGGGAAAGAAGGACAGGGGACAGGGCATCGGGCATCGGGGAGGGGGGAAAGAAGGACGGGGGACAGGGCATCGGGGAGGGGGGAGGACGGGCGAGTGAGTGGGCAGGGGGGCATCAGGCATTGTGGGGGGGAATCAAGGGAATGGGGGAGCGGGGACCCTTAATTTTTTTAAAAAAGTACTTACCTTTTCGGCGGTGCGCTCCTGCGCACATGGCCCTTTAAGGGGGGAAAACATGGAGAGCGCGATGGGGCTTTCCCTTGCCCCGTCACGTGCTGACGTCTGGAAAAGGGCGACGGTGCGCACTAGCTGTAGCACGCCGTCACCCCGCCTCCCAGACGGATTATCAGGTAGGTCTAGCAAGGCCCTGAGCTGCTCTTAATGAGGGGGTCTCACCATGAATGCAGAAGTCCCCTGTGATAGCCCCATCTCACACACAAGGCTTTGACGCACACACCTCCCTCAGGCTAAGCACCACCACTTAAATACCCAAGGAAGGGGTAAAAAGAAACCCATAACCTTTCCCTTATAGCAGAAGGAAAAGGTAAGGAGATTTGGAAAAGGCTTTTCTGTGAATATAGCAGGCTGAAGGTTTAACGTAATGTGTTTATTTATGAACCAATAGAGCAGGAGACACAGCCAAACTGACACAAGGTTATATGGTTGCAAAATAAAGAAAATGTTTATTGTTGTTTACAGTTCTTAGTTCCTTTAAATTCCATTCAACTCCTGCCTATTTATTACTGGTAGTAATAAATCTAATAATAACAATCCTTAGTCCCTATGTTCTTATTTTCACTCACTCCTCACACAACTCCTGACAAGAAATCACACAGCGAAATACATCTACCCTCCAAACCCCAATCACCCACTGAACACCTCAGACCACTCAGCTCCCCCATATATATATCGTATTTCTTCGATTGTAAGACACACACTAATTTCAGTACCACCAACAGAAAAAAAAAACCCTAAGACACACCCACAATTCTAAGATGCACCCCATTTTTAGAGATGTTTATATGGGAGGGAAAGTGTGTCTTAAGGATCGAAGAAATAGGGTACTCTTCCCCCCCTTTCCACAGCATCATCAGCCCCACCCACTCAGTCCAACATTCCATACTCTCTAGACATACTCATTCAGACATACCTAAGGGAATAGAAATCTGGGTAATGCCATATCCCCCAACAGAATCAGCTTGGGTGAAGCCAACACCATTTCCAAGGCCACTTGTGTCAGTTCAGCCAGGGAAGTTGGGCAGCAGGGTGAGCAGTACTCCAACATAATCCCAGTCCTTGTCTTGATGCGCCTGGCAGGGCATAAACCTATATCCTGGCAACTGCCAAACAGGATACTGCAATAGGAGAATGGATTCACCATAGATCACTGTGGTTTTCCCTCTCCTTCCATCACATCTTGCCTGCTGCTGCACTTGAAAATCTGCTGGACGGGCTGGGTCAAATTGACTTTCTTCTCCACACCCAACCAGGTTTCATTCACACATATCAGGTCAGTTTGTTCATTGAGGATTACATCCTGGATCAAGAATATGAGGTTCTGACCTGGCACTGAGCAACAGCACTTTGTAATATGTTGGGCTTCTGCTCTGATCTCTTGGCTGGATGTTAAACCAGAAGGAGGGACAGTCACAAGATGTCCAACTCCTCTCACTTTTCGCTGTGGAATAGGTTTCATTTAGAGTTCACCAGGGAAAGACTATCCCCGGGCAGACACAATAGGGTGACCCTATGAAAAGGAGGACAGGGCTCCTGCATCTTTAACAGCTGCACAGAAAAGGGAATTTCAGCAGGTGTCATTTGTATATATGGAGAACCTGGGGAAATTCCCTCTTCATCACAACAGTTAAAGTGCAGGAGCTATACTAGAGTGACCAGATTTAAAAGAGGGCAGGGCTCCTGCAGCTTTAACTGTTATGATGAAGCGAAAATTTCACCAGCTTCTCCATATGTACAAGTGACACCTGCTGAAATTCCCTTTTCAATACAGCCATTAAAGATACAGGAGCCCTGTCCTCCTTTTCATAGGGTCACCCTAAGACACACCCATACATAGTTTTGATTTTGAAAATAGCAAAAACAATGTTTCTTTGAAGTTTGGAGGTTCTTCAGTCTGACACAGCATCAGAATCTGCAAACAGCTTGACCAGTACCAAATAAATAAATGATGAGTTTGTGGAGTCCATTTGTTTCTCCAGTTAAAAATAATTGTGAGTGCCAATGAAGGCCGCTCTCTTTTCTGCCTAATCTGAAAATGCCAGGGCACGTGGCATGGCACGAGGGGGGAAATAGATATCGTTTGTTACTGCCATGGTACATCATGTTCAGCATGAATTTTGCAAAGGGTTCTGTAATCCCGTTAGAACATTTGTCTCTGCGGCTGGTTAGCAGGGGCACCAAGGTAACTGATCTCACTCTGATGTCTCACTTGATCCAGATAGTTTATAAGTTGCTGTTTCTCAAAACACTGAGCAACTGCATTAGAAAAGCCACAATATTGGTCTGACTTCTAGGCCAAATTATATGACAGCCTTCCCCAACCTGGTACACTCCAGATGTGTTGGACTATAGACTACAACTCCCAGAATGCCCCAGGCATGAAAATGCTGCTAAATCTTTGAAGGCCTTGTTCAGATAGTTGCAGGGCCATGTCCAACTACCCTTTACTTCTGTTTGCAACTTGTATGATTTCAGCACACCATTTTTAGTTGTTGTTCAAATGCAGGGAAAGTCCGGTTCTTCTGGGCATGTGAAAACACATCGCTCAAACTGCAGCATGTACTTTCATCCCTCATTTTGAATCCAGTGTTCTGTGGGTGTGTTTTCAAGGGGCAGAACTGCTGATGAAAGAAAGGGGTGTGTCTTGTCTCCAGCGGGTGTTTTTAATTGTCAATTCAAATCCTTCCTCCTCCTGCTTCTTCTATCTTAACTCCTCCATTTTCACTTTAAAAGAAATGTGGGAAATGCACCCTCATTTTTAAAGATAAAGAGATATAAATTGGCACAGCAGTAGGTATTATGGAGAGCTTTCAGCATGCTGAATTTGAACTAGATTGGGTCATCCGTTGATTTTTTAAAATTATTTTTTACATTTCCTCCCTCAAATCCGTTGGAGCTTATAGTCTGTTAGTGTGGAGGAACTTAGGATCACATTTCCATGCCTTTGAACATCCGAAACTGTGCATCTTCAATGGGATTTACTTTACTCAAAACTAAATCCCACTGATTTCAACTGCTTACATAACCTGCTGCCTCTTAGTCTGTGCTTGGAG
The DNA here is from genome assembly GCF_023053635.1 of Elgaria multicarinata webbii. Lineage (NCBI taxonomy): Eukaryota > Metazoa > Chordata > Lepidosauria > Squamata > Anguidae > Elgaria > Elgaria multicarinata. Next base: position 92,807,295 of record NC_086179.1, on the reverse strand, counting down.
GGGAGAGAAAGGGTGAAGGTTGGTGGTGGAAAGATTTCCCCTCTTTCCACACCTGGGAGCTTTTCCTAAGCAGGAGCTAGGGAGGGAGGGAGGGAGGGAGCCTCCAGGCAGGGTTAGGGGATTTACTTTACTCAAAAGTAAATCCCATTGATTTCAACTGCTAACATGACATGCTGCCCCTTGGTCTGTGCTTGGAGGAGAGAGAAAGGGAGAGAAGGGGGGACTGGAAAGATTTCCCCTCTTTCTGCGCCCTTTTCCTAAGAGGCAGCATGTCATGTTAGCAGTTGAAATCAATGGGACAGCGAGGGAGGAAAGGAAGATGGGGGCAGGGAGAGACTCTTTAGATCTGTGTGTGTTTTTAACCAGTTTCAACTGCAAAGGAACACCTTGTTTTGTCTGTCAGGGCGGGCTCTTCAAAGGCTGGTCAGTTTCACCCAAATGTCTGGTCAGTTTCAAGTGAAGTCCTTTGGTTGCTTCTGAATGAATCTGTGTGTGTGTGTGTGTGTGTGTGTCCTTTCCTTTGAGCATGTGAAGCTGAGTGGAGGATGGCAGGAGACACAAACGGGGAAGCAGAGATGGAAACGTTATCCATGGGGGGGGGATCCTGCATCTCCCCACCTTTTTCTTTTCTTTTTTATTAACAATGGGGGGTCCAGTTTTTATTGGGAGCCCCCACATGGGAAAGGATGGCTTAATCCACTCACTAACTGTGATTTCCCTCTCAATTTCTCTGTCATTGGGGGTCCTGGCACTGCATTTGAAGTCTTCTCCTCAAGGAGGAAGTGGAGTTGAGATGGCCACTTCCTACCTCACTTCGCTCCCCCATCCTAGCCACCCACCCCGTATCTTTTTCTTTTTAAAGTTGCAAAAATTAATACTGCAATCCAAGGGGCTCTAATTTGGAAATGCATTCCGTTGAACTCAATGGGATTTATTTTCTGAGTAAGCATGCAAAAGGGTTGACTGCAGTCTTATGTAACATTCTACTTTGGTGTTCAGTAACAAGAGAAGCAAATCCCAATCCCTGTTGTCAGAGGGGGAGTTGTCCCCACTTCAAACAACTTGGGCCACAGCTAGACCTAAAGTTTATCCCTGGATCATCCAGGGGTCAAACCCATTCATCTAGGTGACACACATGGGATCTAGTGCTCAGGCAGGGGCGAACCCTGGACGATCTCAGGATAAACCTTAGGTCTAGCTGTAGCCCAATAAACGGTAGGAGGAGGTACAAAGAAGATCTGGGGGTGGGGATAAGAACATGTGTGAGTGAACCTCAGTGAATCTCCCCAACGCGCTACAGCAGAGGTGTAAGTTTACAAGTTTTCATAGGCTATATGAGCACTATATAAGCGAAATGAGATTATTCAAGGGTAAACCAGAACAAAACTGTACGTGGGATGAGGCTTATAAACTCCTCAAATATATTTAATCAGCATTTGGCTGCACATGTTAAAAAAAAATCCATTCCAAAATGCACACTTTTCCCACTTGAACAACAACAACAAAAAGCAAATTGTAATAAAAAAAATGGTAGCAAGGTGGCCCAGCCTCAAGGTGGACTTCCAAGAATCTTCACAAGCTTGATCCTGGAAGATTCTCCCATCTCTAGCATTCACCTCCATTGCCCAACTGACCAGTCTCTCTCTGGAAACCTTAACCATCCAGGTGGGGCAAGGATCCCACAAGCAGGCACCAAGTACCTCACATCCTCAGGTTCAACAGGCTAAAAGTAATCCATTAAAACTGGACAGGTGGGTGTCTCCATCACTTCCACCATGCCTGCTCTTAAAGAGGGTCCAGATTGGAGCAGATGCCAGTGATTTTATCAGTGGTTTTGCAGACTTGCCATAGAGAGCTGCTGAGGGTTCCTCTTCACCACTCTAGGGTCCAGAGTGCAATATCCCCTCCATCACTCAAAATAACTCAGCCGGACAACACTGGATTGGTACAGTGATTGCAAAGAAGTATGCTCACTTTGCTGCCGTCCTGACTTTGGAAAAGGCCTTCACATGAACTCCAACCAATGTTCAGTCAGATTTAACCTGAGTCTTCTTCCATCATTGCCAAACTGTATACTTAAGCATTTTGGGGCACTGTTGTTGTTTTTTGAGAACTAGGAGGTTTGCATAACCTAGGTACAGGTAAAGAAAGTTCTGCTATATTGATTAATTAGGATACAGATCTATACCTATCAATACATCCAGACATTTTGGTTATTCTCTCACTCTAATTTATTTATTTATTTGTTTATTTATTACATTTTTATACTGCCCAATAGCCGAAGCTCTCTGGGTGGTTCACAAAAATTAAAACCATAATAAAACAACCAACAGGTTAAAAGCACAAATACAAAATACAGTATAAAAAGCACAACCAGGATAAAACCACGCAGCAAAATTGATATAGGATTAAAATACAGAGTTAGAACAGCAAAATTTAAATTTAAGTTAAAATTAAGTGTTAAAATACTGAGAGAATAAAAAGGTCTTCAGCTGGCGACGAAAGGAGTACAGTGTAGGCACCAGGCGGACCTCTCTAGGGAGCTCATTCCACAACTGGGGTGCCACAGCGAAGAAAGCCCTCCTCCTAGTAGCCACCTGCCTCACTTCCTTCGGCAGGGGCTCACGGAGAAGGACCCCTGTGGATGATCTTAAGGTCCAGGCAGGCACATATGGGAGGAGGTGTTCCTTCAAATAACCTGGCCCCAAACTGTTTAAGTCTTTAAATGTCAATACCAGCTCTTTGAATCAGGCCCGGACCTAGACTGGCAGCCAATGAAGTTGTAAAAGCACTGGCGTAATAGAAATACGTTACATTTCACCATAGTGGAGAAGACTGACCAGGTGCAGATCTACACCAAGCAGGATATGACACTTTGAAAACGTTTTGAAAACTGTACATGGAGTGTGTCCTGGGCCCCAAAGTTGTCACTACATCATCATCAAAAACAGACAGGCAGTAGTGTAGGTCCTGCCCAGGTGACCAGTCAGTTTTGTCAGTCTGCTTCCAGATGCTAATTATTGATGGAGAACTTCAAGACCCCTATTCTCTGCTTGACTGATCCTGAGTCTTCTTCCACCGTTGCCTAACACTGACTTCGAAAACTAAACCACAGCAATATATACAAACTCCAGGCCTGAGTTCATATTTGCTGTATAAGATGAACTATAGCTTTCTTATTCAATGTGTATTGTTAGTTGAATTTACATACCTTCCATCCAAGGCCCTTCAAGGTGGTTCACATTAAAAAAAAAATCCTTCTAAAATGGTAACATAAAATCAATCAGCAGGAACAACAATAAAAGACATAATAAAATGACTAGCAAAACAGCAGCAGCAAAAACTATTATCCAGCCAGGTGTCACAGAACAAAATAGCGCTGACAAGGCTTTTAAAATGTCACAAGGGAATTGCCTATATGATTGCCAGCATTTGACATCATCATCATCATCATCAGGTAACTGGGTGGGGCCTCAACTGAGTGGTGGAGCTCAGAGTGGGTGCAGGGACAAAAGCCAGCAATATGAACAGATCTGTCTATCCACTTAAGGCAGAGATGAGAACCTCCAGCCTGTGGGTCAAATGTGGCCTGCCAGGTCTTGTTACCTGGCCCAAGAGGGCCTCCTGCAAGGCCCCTCCCAAAAGCCCCAGCCATGTAGGGGTGGCCATGTGTCCTACTTTACTGAAGATATTCCTCTATTTTGGAGAGCTGGCAGAGGACACAGTCCTCAATTTGAAGGTGTCCTCTGTTTGATGAGCTCTCCAGTCTATGAGCGTCATCAGACGGGGGGGGGGGGAATCATGGTTCCCTACCGTCACTTCTCCGCCCCCACTGCTGTCCCACAATGCTTCCTCTTTCTTCCCAGAGAAGAAAGAGGAAGTAAACAAAGACCACATGGCCCATTTAAGGCCCGTTTTTATCATGCTGTTTTTCCTGCACTCAGCAGGAAATGGCGGCACATTCCATTTCCAAAAAAAGTCAGATTTTTTTGGGGGGGGGTCTATTTTGTGATGGAAAAAAGGCAAGAAGGTGCAGGAGGCATGTGGGTGGCGGATGGCACTGTCTAAAGGGATGCCTGAAAAACTGTAAGTGGGCAGTAGCGAGCGTGCAATAAAACACTTGTCTGATGAACCCCCAAGTCTGGTTTAAAGTCAGGAACCATAAGAAGGGGAGAACAGGGGGCTTGAAGTTGCCCATTAACAATTAGCACCCGGGCAGCAGACTGACAGGTCATCTATTCAGTCTTCTCCATAATAGTGAGAGGAATTGTATTTCTATTGAAATTACAGTATAGTTATTATTTCTAAATGCGCACCTCTACACATAAAGTTGCATATTCAAATGTTATGCAAATTGGAATACACATTTGTCTGATTTTTTTTAAAATTCTTTTTTTCAGTTGGGCCTCCATGAACAGGGAATTTATGAGGAGGGGCCCACTACGGAAAAGGCCCTCACCATAAACTCCTCCTCCTCAGTTCCTTGTAACCATCAGCCTAACCTGAAAAAGAGGAGCAGGTACTTGGAAAAGAGAAACCTCCGAAGATCTGGGATTCATAACGGCAATATAAAAGGCAGATGTTTCTGAATACTAGGCAGAGTTAAATCATTGCTTGACTAGCAGTCAGACCTAACACTGCATCAACAGCAGTCTAGCAAAGTGTCAAAGGAAGACACGATTTTAACATTGCAGACACACAGTTGTCTCTGAAGTCTGCCTGGGAGCCACAGCTGCCAGATAATTTCCTGCTGCCACAGGCGCCTGGGTGCCAGATCATCACTCATGGGGGGAAGGGGGATGATAAAACGCCCAGTGATGAAAAGGGAAATCTACTAAACTCAGGGTTTTAATTAACATTGTAACAAGTTAAGCTCCATTTAAGCAACCTGCAGCATATCAACTAGAATGTAAAACAATTCATTATTAGCAGTCAGTTAAGCTACACTTTTATCCATGCTGCTGCTAATTAAATAGCCGAAGTTACTCCTGCAGTTTTGTTTAAATATAATTATTGCCCATGCCAAGAATGGAAGAGAAGTGAGACCACTCATACATAAAGACAGAGAAAGAGATACAATGGGCAGGTTCACACGTCATGATAAGTAGGGCTGTGCACGCCATCCCCGAACTGCTTTGGAACCCGATCTGGACCTTCTGGATCAGGCCCGAACCGGTTCGGGTCAATCTGGACCTCCCCTGATCCACTCCGGAATTGGATCCGGAGAGAGAACCGGAGGTTCGGATCAATATTCAGGCGCCATTTTGCCCCCTTCCCCACTTACCTGCCTCTGTGGCGGACAGAGGAGGCAGGTAAGTGGGGAAGGGGAGACAAAATGGGGGCCGAATAAGCCCCCCTCCCCCCTTACCTGGCTGCGTCGTCTGCCGCACAGACCATGGCGGTGGTGGACGGCGGAGCCAGGTAAGTGGGGGAGGCAGGAGGAGGGCTATTTCCGGCCTTAGGCATGGGCGGCAGTTGAAGCCGCCGCACGGAGCGTGGTGGCGGTGGATGATGGAGACAAGTAAGCCCCCCTCGCCCCTTACCTGGCTCTGCCGCCGTCACCACACAGATGGTCCGAATCAATTTGAACCATTCCGAACTGCTTCGGGTCAATCCAGACCTCCCCCAATCTGATCCGGAACCGGGCTTAGGAGGTCCCGATCAGCCCTCTCCACTTCATATTCGGGGATCCGTAATGGAGCGGAGCATACCATGGGTTGGTTATTCAATTGCTAACCCACAATGGTGCCGACAGGCGATCAGCCTTTCTAACTTACAACTTACTCCCCTCACCCGCTCCCTGAACATATCCCAGGGGCCTTTGCACACAATTTACATCCCACAATCACAAGGTGGGGGGGCTGGAATGTCAAGAAGTAGGGAGGACAGAGGCTGCAGCAGCACATTCTGTTGCTAGGCACAGTTTATAAACCAACATTGCGAAGAGTGGCAGGGTTGTTGGGTTTTTTGCATTTCCCTCAAGTGCCTCTGTATCCCTCTCCAACAAGCCATGCTGAACTCACTGTCCTGGGTTTGGACGGTACAACAAGCCATACTGAGAACAAGCCACCCTGAACAAATCAACAACAAGTCCTGGGCTCTCAGAGTGGCTTGTTCATGAAAAAAAAAGCCACATTGCGGAAACCACACCGGGTTCACATGACACAACAACCCACCATGGGGATCACCCATAGTTGGTTTGTCATGTTGTGCAAACCAGGTCAGTGTGTGTGTGTGTGTGTGTGTGTGTGTGTGTAGTTAGTTTTTAAAAAAACAGTTGACAAGCAGTAATGTTTACAGGTGAGAATCTACTTCTTACATGCATGCCACGCATGACACCGCTCCGCAGGAACCAGATATTTCAACTAATTTGGTGCTTATAATTTCTCCTATTACTGTTGATCCAAAGATCCAATCATAGCACTTTGAAGATAAAATGCATGTAGGAAGACTTGAAAGTGGCACGAGGGCACTGCATTTCTAGAAAATATAGGAAGCTGTAGGAAGACCTAAGAATGTCCAGGCCTAAGGCTGTTTGAAAAGAGTGTCTTAGGGCTCTCCCACACTAGAGGCCTTCAAGAGGCAGCTGGACAACCATCTGTCAGAGATGCATTAGGGTGGATTCTTGCATTGAGCAGGGGGTTGGACTCGATGGCGTTACCTGCTCCTTCCAACTCTACTATTCTATGATTCTATGCTCTTCCTTTTAATATAAAAGCCGACAGTTATTTGGATGTGAATGAAGTAGAATGATACAAATCTCTTCTTAACATGCCATGTCTTAAAATTATTAACTAGTAAATTTAACTTGAATTCTGTAAGCACAGACACAGTTTCCTGAATCTTACTGGAAATCAATCCTTCTTCAATCCAAACCTGACTCAAGTGTGTAGTAAAGTGGCATTGAAAATGCCACGGGACAACATTCAATCTCATCTCATATGTGATTTGGCTAGCTCTGTATGAAACTGCAGAGCGCTCTGTTCTTTCTGCCTTGAGTTTTGATCGTCACAGGTTCAAATAGTCCATTTTCAGACTTGCTGTCTCTTGGGTTATGCATATACTCTATTTCAACTTCCCAGAAAACGGGGATTTACATGGAAATAAGTGAGGTGTACATCCATTTGTCTGTTTCAAGGAAGAACTGTACAGCTGTCCCATTTTCAGGCTTTGCTAGAGATCAAGACATCTTCAAAGATATGTGTGTACCAAATTTGGAATTTCTACATATTATAAAAATAGTTAAAATTAGTTTCAGCAAGCCCGTCAGTTCCAAGCACTTGCATAACTATAATAAATAAGCATTCCTAGATTATTATTTTTTTGCTAGAATTTTAATGTGACACATTATACATGCAATTGTGCAGGATTACAGGCTGCATGAATGAACGTTTATGGTCCTAACTGCACAAAGTCATAGAATCATAGAATAGCAGAGTTGGAAGGGGGCTATAAGGCCATCGAGTCCAACCCCCTGCTCAATGCAGGAATCCACCCTAAAGCATCCCTGACAGATGGTTGTCCAGCTGCCTCTTGAATGACTCTAGTGTGGGAGAGCCCACAACCTCCCTAGGGAACTGATTCCATTGTCGTACTGCTCTAACAGTCAGGAAGTTTTTCTTGAGGTCCAAATGGAATCTGGCTTCCTCTAATTCAACCATTTTAGGCACCCCAAACAGTGTCGTCATTCTCCTTACGTTCTCTTTTCCACCCTGCAGTATTAAATCATGCAACAATTCCACATAATAACAGTTAAAGGACTGATCTTTATTTACTTAATGAGCCACACATATTTTATTTAAATTAAACACACTCAGCATTTCAAGGCTGATAGAAGAGAAATAGGGTCCCGAAAGACTTCAGATTTTACATAATTCAAATGAATTTTAAATACTGTAAATATTCAAAGTTCTATTATTTATGTTACCACGTCAGCTGTTGTTTTAATTTTTCTAAATGGTTATAATGATTATTAATAGAAATAGGATTATAAAGGAAATAATCATACAGTGAACTTCGATGTATTTTTGTGGTTGCCTGTTGGCTCTCAGGAACTCTGAAGCACAGTTACAAGATGGGGGGCCGATCTACACCAAGCAGAATATAACACTTTTAAAATGGCATGAAAACAGTATATGTAATGTGTCCTGGGCCTGAATAGTTGTCATAACCCTTATAAACCGTTATAAGCAGTAGTGTAGATCCTGCCGGGAGATACTTGGCTCAGCAATACTACAAATGAGAAGGATCTTGGAATAGTTGTAGATCACAAGCTGAATATGAGCCAACAGTGCAATATGGCTGCAAGAAAGCCAGATACTATTTTGTAGGGGTGTGCACGGACCCCCCGCTCCGCTTCACTTGCAGATCCGCCATTTTTCGGATCGGGCCGCTCCGCCCCGCCCCCGCTCCGCCCACTTCCGCTCCGCTCCGCCCAGAGCTCCGGATCCGGATCCGGAGCTCCGTTTCCCCCCCCCATAGGCTTGCATTGAAAGCTAAAAAATTATACAACTTTTTTTCTGTTCAAGTTAGAAACCTCATGTTTGGCACCATGACACCTCATGGGGATATACACACGCACGCCAAGTTTCAAAGCAATCCCATCATCCCCTGATTTTTGGCGAATTTTTGAAAATCGGGCACCCCACACACAACATCCCTGCGAGGTGTGTTAAAAAACACGGGGAAAAGCCCGTTCAGATGAAGAAAGAGAAGTTTCCCAGAATCCCAAGTTACCTGTTTTGCCTATGCCCTCCTCCAACTTTGGGATCATCATGACCGGGAGCTGACTCTGCCCCTCAGCCCTTTGAAAAAGGTATTTTTCCCGCCGATTTTTAAAAAACTTCTAGCCCGCGACCCGTACGATGCAGAAAGTTGAGAGTGGTCTCAAAATGACCCCCATTCACGACTCTCTGTGCACAAGAATTTTCAGAATGATAGCTTAACCCCCCCCCAGTTATCCCCGATTCTTTCCCTCAATGCAATCCTATGGGCGAAAAGCCGAAAACGCAGTTTGAGCCGCGCGGTTGACCCGATTTTCACAAAAATATAGCCCGCGACCCGTACGATGCAGAAAGTTGAGAGTGGTCTCAAAATGACCCCCATCCACGACTCTCTGTGCACAAGAATTTTCAGAATGATAGCTTAAACCCCCCCCCCAGTTATCCCCGATTCTTTCCCTCAATGCAATCCTATGGGCGAAAAGCCGAAAACGCCGTTTGAGCCGCGCGGTTGACCCGATTTTCACAAAAATATAGCCCGCGACCCGTACGATGCAGAAAGTTGAGAGTGGTCTCAAAATGACCCCCATCCACGACTCTCTGTGCACAAGAATTTTCAGAATGATAGCTTAAACCCCCCCCCAGTTATCCCCGATTCTTTCCCTCAATGCAATCCTATGGGCGAAAAGCCGAAAACGCCGTTTGAGCCGCGCGGTTGACCCGATTTTCACAAAAATATAGCCCGCGACCCGTACGATGCAGAAAGTTGAGAGTGGTCTCAAAATGACCCCCATCCACGACTCTCTGTGCACAAGAATTTTCAGAATGATAGCTTAAACCCCCCCCCCAGTTATCCCCGATTCTTTCCCTCAATGCAATCCTATGGGCGAAAAGCCGAAAACACAGTTTGAGCCGCGCGGTTGACCCGATTTTCACAAAAATATAGCCCGCGACCCGTACGATGCAGAGAGGTGAGAGTGGTCTCAAAATGACCCCCATCCACGACTCTCTGTGCACAAGAATTTTCAGAATGATAGCTTCAAAAACAACGTAGTTATGCGCGATTATTTGCCGCAATGCAATCCTATGGCGAAATGTTTTCAAGATGGTGACCGGAGCGCTCCGCCTGAACTCGGAGCTCCGAAAAATGGCCGCTTCTCTTCGCCTTGCTTCTAGGGGGTCCGCGGTCCGCTCCTACTCCGCCTCTGGGTAAGGCGGAGCAGGCCAATCCGCTACTGCTTCTACGCTCCTAATCGGAGCGGAGCACATCCCTACTATTTTGGGCTGCATTAATAGAAGTATAGCTTCCAAATTGCATGAGGTACTGGTTCCTCTCTATTCGGCCCTGGTTAGGCCTCATCTAGAGTATTGCGTCCAGTTCTGGGCTCCACAATTCAAGAAGGACGCAGACAAGCTGGAGAGTGTTCAGAGGAGGGCAACCAGGATGATCAGGGGTCTGGAAACAAAGCCCTATGAAGAGAGACTGAAAGAACTGGGCATGTTTAGCCTGGAGAAGAGAAGATTGAGGGGAGACATGATAGCACTCTTCAAATACTTAAAAGGTGGTCACACAGAGGAGGGCCAGGATCTCTTCTCGATCCTCCCAGAGCGCAGGACACGGAATAACGGGCTCAAGTTAAAGGAAGCCACATTCCGGCTGGACATCAGGAAAAACTTCCTGACTGTCAGAGCATTACGACAATGGAATCAGTTACCTAGGGAGGTTGTGGGCTCTCCCACACTAGAGGCCTTGAAGAGGCAGCTGGACAGCCATCTGTCAGGGATGCTTTAGGGTGGATTCCTGCATTGAGCAGGGGGTTGGACTCGATGGCCTTGTAGGCCCCTTCCAACTCTGCTATTCTACGATTCTATGATTCTATAAGAAGATGCAGAAGTTTTCAGTGGCATAAGTAAACCTTATATAGCACAGAACAGAGGTGAAAGGTGATGAAATAATCAAACCAACATTAACTAGAGTGAGTGTTCTATTAGGTTTTCATCTGCAGTAAAAGCAGAGAAAAGCTTATTGCGCTCAGGGGCACCTCAGGACTGTTACTAACCTGAGGCTTCTATCAACCTTAATTTGGTCTTACTTTTGCAAATGTTGCAATTTTGATTGTAATTACTGCAAACAGCTCGTTGATTACAGTTGCCACTAAAGTACAGTTGTCACAGTAGACAGAGGTACTAAAATTGGGAGTAAGACAAATGTTATTCACCAACTGGATAGTAAAATGCACATTTCAAAGGGGCAATCATTTTTAAGGAGGCATGTGCTCACGCATTTTTTTCTGACTCAGATGCTGGCCTCTCATCTTTCTGAACCTCTGGATCCTTCGGTTCTCTTGGAAAATGAGTGGTTGTTATTCATGGAAACAATAACAAATGACTTGTGTGTGTGTACGTATATATATTTGCATAACTCACGAGATTAAGTGAGTTGATGCTTGTTGACGCTCGTCGGAGGAAGCTTTTTGCGACAGAAAAAAGAGCAGAAGGAGCGGGCGGGGCGCAGCGTCGTCGAAAAGTCCCATGGAGAACCGTGAGTGGCCAGTCGCGAGTGTGCCATAGTGAGAGAACAGGAAGCAACAAGGCCTGCAATGTTAGTGAAACTTCCTGGAATGTGGCCATTCCTGGAATGTGGCTGGCTGCTTTTCCTCCACGAACATACCTACAAATATGTCACCAAGAGCCTATTCTAAAATAGAATACAGCATTTTCTTTATTAAACAGGATTTCTGCCATCAAACAGATGGAACCCATAATTCTCCTTCAGAAAAATTAAATGTTACCAGCTGTGCAAGAAAGGTTTAGGTGCTTATGCATGGGAGTGGGTGGGTGGCGGCTCCTCAGTCTCTATTTGCTGAATGCAATATCAAATGAAATATAAGAAAACGCATCAAGAAATAAGCATGTCTAGATCGTTGTCCTGGATCTCTGATAACAAATTTTGAAGTTGCTTATTCATGTCATAAGGATGGATGACTGCTTTTGTAGTTGGACAAATTGAAATGTCTCCTGGAGAGAATCTTACCCAAGCATACCATTCTGAACTAATGAACTACATGCAGGCATTTTAGAATATTCAACCCTCATGGATAATAATAATAATAATAATAATAATAATAATAATAATAATAATAACAACAATAATAATAATATATTTATTTCTTACCCAACTCTCCCTTTGGATCGAGGCAGGGAACAACTTTAGTGCAGGAACCAACATTTTTAAAAATTCTTGATTTTACATTGAAGTGGGTAGGCCTGCCGGAAAAGGCTAGTCTTCAAAGCTGCCTTAAAATCACAGAGGGAGTTAATATTACGAACCTCCTTTGGCAGGCCATTCCATAATCCAGGGGCGACAGAAGAAAAGGTCCTCTGGGAAACTGATGTCAGCCTAGTCTTGGCTGACTGAAGTAAATTCTCCCCAGAGGACCTGAGTGTGCGGGGCGGACTGTATGGGAGAAGGCGATCCCGCAGGTAACCTGGACCCAAACCATTTAGGGCTTTAAAGGTAATGACCAACACTTTGTACTTTGCCCAGAAACTAATCCACAGCCAGTGGAGTGATTTTAATGTTGGGGAAATATGCTCACCCCTAGATGTACCGGTGACCAACCTGGCTGCCATATTTTGAACTAGCTGAAGTTTCCGAACTAGGTACAATGGTAGCCCTATGTAGAGTGCATTGCAGAAGTCAAGCCTTGAGGCTACCAGTGCGTGCACAGCCATCTTTAGGTCTTCTGACTCTAAGAAGGGGCGCAGCTGGCGTATCAGCCGAAGAAGATAGTAGGCACTCCTGGCCGTCGCATCTATCTGGGCTGTCATTTGGAGCGACGGATCCAGGAGCAACCCCAAACTGCGAACACAGTCTTTCAGGGGGAGTGTAGCCCCATCCAGAACTGGCTGACACACCTCCAAACCCAGGTCAGAGCCCTTGACAGGAAGCACCTCTGTTGTGTCTGGATTCAGCTTGTTTTTTCCCCTCATCCAGCCCATTACTGCCTCCGAGCATTCATTCAGAGGAGACACACTACCCTTAGCTGATGCTGTTATTGAAGGCATAGAGAACTATATTTGGGTGTCATCAGCATACTGATAGCACCCCGCCCCATGCCTCCGGTTGATCTCTCCCAGTGGTTTCATGTAAATGTTAAACAGCATTGGGGATAGGATGGCACCTTGTGGTATGCCATACAACAGCTCCTTTTTTGAGGAGCAACTATCCCCAAGCATCACCATCTGGAACCTGCCTGAGAAGTAGGACCGGAACCACTAAAGCACAGCGCCCCCAATTCCCAAATCCCTCAGGCGTTCCAGAAGGATACCATGGTCGATGGTATCGAAAGCCGCTGAAAGGTTCAAAAGTACCAGCAGGGACACACTCCCCCTGTCAATACTCCTGCGGAGATCATCCACTAAGGTGACCATAGCTGTCTCAACTCCGTATCCTGCCCTAAAGCCAGTTTGAAATGGGTCTAGAAAATCTGTATCATCCAAGACTGCTTGGAGTTGGAAGGCAACTGCCCTCTCAATCACCTTGCCCAAAAATGGAAGATTTGATACCGGTCTATAATTATTAAGGTCCAGGGGATCCAGGGAGGGCTTTTCTAGAAGCGGCCGTAGCACTGCTTCTTTTAAGCATGGTGGAAAACTCCCCTCCCTGAGAGATGCATTAATAATATTTTGTAGTTCTGTTAAAATGTGTACGTTGTACTATATGTGGGCTTTTCCACGTGAGAGAGACCAAAAGCTGGGATTTATTGTGGTAAGAACGTTCATAGTCAGCAGCCTATTTCATAAGCTGTGTGAAGTGAACAAAGAGTGTATTAGGCACGTATAAACGTGATAGAGGTTTACTGGAGAAGACCCAAATTAACGAGGCAAGAACCAAAACTTACAGGATTCCAGCCAAATACAATTAAAAGAAATTTGCCAGACAAGCCTCTCTCCCTCTTCTCTATGAGAAAATGGCAATATGGCTGTGTGCATTAATACTCAGAGATTCAATTAACTTTAAAGACCTGTAGTTTTGCCTGCAAAGGAACCAGCCCCTTCCAGATCTACTAGAGGAAGGTTCCCTTGTAGAAGGCTTAATTCAGGACTCAGCCATGACACATCTGGAAAGGATCCCTAATTAGATTCTGGCCACAGCTAGACCTAAAGTTTATCCTGGGATCATCCAGGGTTCACCCCTGCCTCAGCATTGGATCCCCTGTGTGTCACCTAGGGCAGATCCGCACGTCGGCCCCAGAGCGCATTTATGCGACTCTAGGGCACCCCAGAAATGATAGTCTGTACTTGCCTGTAAAAAAAAACTAGGAAGAGATGGAGCCGCCGCCGCCGCCGCCGCCGCCACCCAGCTCTCCCAGGCCAGCTCGGAGAGCAATTTTTGAAGAAGGCGGGGGTAGAGAGCTTCTTCCGCTGTCCACCCAACCTTCTTCCGCCGAGCTCTCCGTCCAGGTCGAGGAGCCGGCAGGGGAGAGCTGGGCGGCGGCGGCGGCAGCAGCGTCTCCGTCTCTTCCTAGTTTCTTTTTACAGGCAAGTACAGACTATCGTTTCTGGGGTGCCCTAGAGTCGCATAAATGTGCTCTGGGGCTGACGTGCGGATCTGCCCCTAGATGAACAGGTGTGACCCCTGGATGATCCAGGGATAAACCTTAGGTCTAGCTATGCGTAGGGTGACCATATGAAAAGGAGGACAGGGCTCCTGTCTCTTTAACAGTTGTATTGAAAAGGGAATTTCAGCAAGTGTCATTTGTATATATGGAGAACCTGGTGAAATTCCCTCTTCATCACAACAGTTAAAGCTGCAGGTGCCCTGCCCTCTTTTAAACCTGGTCACAGTATAGCTGCAGTATAGCTCCTACAGCATGCATACAGCATGCAACATGCATACAAATGACACCTGATGAAATTCCCTTTTCTATGCAACTGTTAAAGATACAGGAGCCCTGTCCTCCTTTTCATATGGTCACCCTAAGCTATGGCCTCAGACTGCATTTCCCTCATGACTGAATAACTACACAGAGTCCCCACACACCAGGGATTTCTGGAAAAGTCTTCTAGATCAGAGGCTGCTGTTGAGATGAGTAACTTCTTCTTTCTCCATTCTAGCTTGTTTCACAATCTTGAACGGGTGCATTTGTGATTCACCAAGCCAAGAGAGAATATAATAGTTTTAAGGACAGAGCCCTTCTGCTACTGATCACTTACAGTCACCATGCACAGACAATTAGGAGTAGCACTCCTGTGAAATACAATAAATTCTTATCAACAATACACGTTACGTTCATACTCTAAGGGTCTAGGAAAGCCCCGTCGCGTCCGCCATTTTTATTTTCAGTTAAAGGGGCCGCATGTGCAGGAGCGCACCACCGCTAAAGGTAGGTGGGTTTTCTTAAAAAAAATTGGGGCCCCTGCTCCCCCTCCCCCCATGATCTCCCCTGGCCTCCAATCCCCCCCCCCGATGTCCCCAGCCTCTGTTTCCCACCGCCACTGACGTCCCCAGCCTCCGTTTCCCACCGCTGCCGATGTCCCCCGGCCTGTGATGCCCGCCACCGATGTCCCACGTGGCGGCAGGCACTGCAGGCCAGGGGACATGGCGGCAGCAGGCATTGCAAGCCGGGGGACAGCGGCGGCGGCGGGAGTGCTGCAGCCCATCCACCACTTTTCCCGGCTACTCAGGCATAAATGCAGTAGCCAGGAAAAGCGGCCGACCTGGCTACACGCCTGCAGTCTTGGGCTCAGCCCAAGACTGCAGGAAAAACCGGGCTAAAAGAGGTGCTGGTTACCCCGGGCCCATGGAGGGTTGACCCCTGCCTGAGCCCGGGATACCCTGTGCGTCATCTGGACGCACAGGGACGAGCCCGAGCCTCGCACCGGGCTAAAGCCTCATCTAGCAAGGCCCTAAGCCTGCTTGGGTCCTAACATCTTCAAGGCATCCAGCCCTGAACCTGGGCCTTTTAACATTTTATAGCACATCAGTGGAAGAGTTCAGGGAAATGAAAGAGAAGCCTTCTGAAAGTCCAAACAGAGCTACACAGCATCTTTTCTGGAGCTCTGAACATGAGCACTCCTTTCACGTTCTGGAGATACTCTGCAACATTTTATTGCCGTTTGCCATTTGTCCTTTCTCATTACTAATGGTCTGGTTGGGCAGCAAAATGGGATAATCCCCCCCCCTCCATTTTAAACCCACCAAATGACCCAATAAGGTCCTGTGCTCATTGGCTTCCAGGCCTTCTGGGAAATGGGAGGGTGAAAAACAGGAAATTGGGGTGCTTGAGCCCCCAACAACTTATAGGATTTTGCCAGGGGGCTAGAACTGGGTAAACGTACATTGAGATGTTAAAAATCTCCTCATGCTATAGGAAGGCTTCAGTGGGGCAAAAATGAAAAGGCCCAGCTTTTCCCTTTTCACCTCTGCTGAACCTTCCTTATCATCACCTCTATATAGGTATAGCAAAGCACTTAGATCTCAGGATGACAGCCAGACCTGGACCTGAGCACTTTAGAATTTTATAACACGCCAAGGGAAGGTTACAAGAGTGTGGGTGGGCGGGGTGTGTCTGTGTCTGCCTCTGTGATACCCTACTAATAGTATAATATAATGCTGCAGATGGTTTTAGAGCATTTGCTTTATCTTTGTCCTTGCTCTCAAACGTCTGCCGCAATGGCCACCTTCTATTAGCACTTTAAATCATTTTCTCAGAGATCCTGCAAATTATTTATTCAGCCATATATCTCATATAGCTATTCAATAATCACCTATCTTTGTATTAAGGTGATAGGAGAGGCTCTGTTCTGTTTCCAGTAGGGGTGTGCACAGACCCCCCCGATCCTTTTCGCGCCCGATCCACAAATTGTGGATTGGGCCCACTCCGCCCCGCCTCGATCCGCCTAGGGGCCGCTCCGCTCTGCTGCGGAGCTCCGGCTCCGAATCGGAGCTCCGCAGTGGCGGCAAGTGGCACCAGGTAAGGCCCTCCTCCCTCCTCCCCCTTACCTGTGTCCGTCCTGGCCCATCCCAGCTTCACTAGAGCCCGCAGCTCAACCAGGAACTGCGGCCTACACTTCCCGGTTGAGCCGTGGGCTCTAGTGAAGCTGGGATGGGCTGGGACAGATGCAGTTAAGACCCCCCTCCCTTACCTGCATCCGTCCGCGGTCCCGTGGCAGCAGCCGTGGGACCGCGAACGGATGCAGGTAAGACCCCCCTCCCCCTTATCTGGCTCTGCCACCGTCGCCGCATGGGCGGCAGCGAAAGCGGCAGAGCCAAGTAAACCCCCCCTTACCTTTTTTGCAGAGCTCCGGATCGAGGTGAAGGATCCGCCTTCACTTCTATACGCTCCGCAACGCTCCACGGCTCCCCCGATCCTCTTCGCCTCCGCCTTAAGGGCAGGCGAAGCCCCCCGATCAGCTCCTGCTTCTCCGGTCCAAGGAGAAGAGGAGCACATCCCTAGTTTCCAGGATGAAGAAGTATGTGTTCTTCTTCTTTTTACATGCTGCACCATACAGACTCTGATGGTATCTGGAGTCAATAACTGTAGTCATTTGTTCATGCGTTCTCATTATAGTTCAGCAGACAAATGTGCCTTATTACTTGGGGATACTTCTAGGTAGCCCAGAGAGATGTTCAATTCAGGAATGAATTGCTTGGTATAAATAAGCAAAGAGTGTCCCCCAGAACCCATTATAATGGATAGTTTTCTTGTTCTGTTTATGAATTATTTCAGCAAAGATCTCAGATGATTCATAGTTCAACCAGCCCAAACATGCCTGATCTCATCCACACCAACTTCTAAAATATATGTGCATGTAGATGGGTGTCTTTTTATTATTTATACTTGGGGA
This sequence comes from Elgaria multicarinata webbii, assembly GCF_023053635.1. NCBI lineage: Eukaryota > Metazoa > Chordata > Lepidosauria > Squamata > Anguidae > Elgaria > Elgaria multicarinata. The sequence continues at coordinate 92,789,722 of NC_086179.1, read as the reverse complement.
AAAACACTCCTCAAATTCTCCCTATCATATTTATTTAAAGAATTTATGCTCTGCATTTTTCCTCCAAAAAAGGAGTTGCTCAAAGTGGCTTACAAAACATAAATAGCATAAGAGCAGTAAGCGAATATTAAAACACAGTTACAACAAGCTAGGAAGCCTATCTCTCAAAAAATAAAAGTAAGCAACAACGGAGTCAAATGCTTGTTTAAATTGCCAGTCGAACACAGGCAGAGAGGAAGACGGTGTCTCTGCTTTCCTTGGATGAGTCAGCTAAGGAAACCCTTCTTAGTTGGCAGCTGCTGCCTGCAGTTTTTGTAAATACTTGTTGCAGAAGTGTTGATTAAAAATCAAATATATATATTTGGCTCAGTTAATTGGGTGCGCCTTTGTAATAAATCAAAATAGTTTAAATCAATTACTCTGATCAAGTAATTATTTATTATTTATTTACAATATTTATATACCGCTCCCCACTGAAAATTTCAGAGCGGTGTACAAGATAAAATGAAAATAAAAACAGAATAAAACACTTAAAAGAGATCTTAAAAGAAGCAAATACAGCGACTCATGGCTGGACATTAAGGAAAGGCTTCCTGGAATAAAGATGTTTTCAGGAGGTGCCGAAAGGAGTACAAAGTTGGCGCCTGCCTGACCTCCAGAGGCAGGGAGTTCCACAGGAGGGGGGCCACCACGCTGAAGGCTCTTCCCCTGGTGGACTCCAATCGGAGGATGGATCTATGTGGAACCACCAGGAGCAGACCCTCGGATGACCTCAGTGGTAGGGGAGAAGGCACTCTCTCAGGTATCCTGGTGAGTAATCAACTAAACATTGAACTGACAGATAGATAACCTGCATGCACAGCATTAGGAATGGTATGCAGGTGGCCAAATTTTGAACTGATAGAATGTTATTTTCGCATAGAAATGAACAGGAGAGTAGTCTGCATATCATTTATAGATAGCATCCCTGACCGATGGCCATCCACCCTCTACTTATATACCTCTAGTGAAGGAGAACCTTCCACCACCTGACACAGTCTATTGGTTTCTCTGTCTGACCTAGCTGAACGAGATTTGGTGACTTCCCCCCGAGATGGTTTGTATGACTTTTTCATAGTTTGTTAGAACTACTTACTAGATAGAGGAATAGCATGAGTTGTTTGATGCAATCCTTTTGAACTTCCTGTAGTTGAAGATAATTTTAGATTTCAGCTCTATGAGATAAATATATGGAGACCTTTTCACAAGCAGTTATATGCCCAGTTTAACAACAACAGCAACAGTAATAAAAATTCTTACCCGTCTCTCCATCCTGATCGAGGCGGGGAACAACAGTAAATATAAAATACATAAAATACTGATTAAAAACATAGTATACATTGTTTAAACTTCCTAAAACACATCCTAAAACAAATTCCACTGGATCGGCCTGCCGGAAGACATCAGTCTTTATAGCTTTCTTAAATGCTGGTAAGTTGATGAGTCTCCTCCGGCAGGCCATTCCACAGTCTGGGAGCAGCAGAAGAGAAGGTTCTCTGGGTAATACCTGTCAGCCTAGTTTTGGCTGGCTGAAGGAAATTCCTCCCAGAGGACCTGAGTGTGTGGGGAAGATTGTATGGAGATCCTGCAGGTAGCCTGGACCCAAACCATGTAGAGCTTTAAAGGTGATAACCAACACTTTATTCTTTGCCCGGAAACTAATTGGCAGCCATTGAAGAGATTTTAAAACTGGTGTAATGTGGTCACCCCTAGGTGTACCGGTGACCAGCCTGGCTGCCATATTTTGAACTAGTTGAAGTTTCCGGACTAGGCATAAAGGTAGCCCTATGTAGAGCACATTGCAGAAGTCGAGCCTTGAAGTTACCAGCGTGTGTACTACTGTCTTTAGGTCTTCTAACTCTAGGAAGGAACGCATCTGGCATATCCACCAAAGCTGATAGTAGGCACTCCTGGCCATCGCATCTATCTGGGCTGTCATTTGGAGCGACGGATCCGGAAGCACCCCCAAGCTGCGAATGCAGTCTTTCAGGGGGAGTGTAGCCCCATCCAGAACTAGTTGACACACCTCCAAACCCAGGTTGCAGCCTTTGACAGCAAGCACCTCCGCCTTGTCAGGATTCAGCTTCAGTTTAACTTTAGACCCGTTGCCTTTTATTATTAATAATAATAAAATTAATAAAAATTGAAATTGTATTTCACAGATGTTTATTAGAGGGAATACACAAATCAGTTTATGCAATACATTATTTCCTCTAACTGAAGGTATTTATAAATCCTAGTGCTATAAAATTTAAATTTCAGTTCTATAAAATAATATAAAATAATTTATTTAACGCATTGATACCACATTACTGAGTACTTCCCTATTTTAAGGAAGGTTATTACCGAGTGGACGCTCAAGACCAGCTGCCTGCAATTAAAATGTTAAGAGTGATCTGATGAAGATACCAAACAGCTATAAATATCCAGAATAATTGTTATCCTACAGTGTTGTGTACACAACTTCTACCATTTGGCATTTATTATGTTATTGTATTTACATGTTTCACACCATTTGTTCATTGTGTTAAAAATATTTGTTACTTGCCATAATAGTTAATTGGCACCTTTTGATTCTTCTGTTCTGGTTAGTGACCGCTATCTTTTCACCGTCTATTCCACTAACACCTTGCAGTGATTAGATAAGCTTAAATGAATGATAAAACACCATGAGAATGAGGCAGAATAATGGAAACCCCTTTCATGGGGAAAGAAAACTTTTTGGAAATTGGAGGACAGCTCTAGCTCTTCTCAGGAGCGTAACACCACTGCCTCCCTCATACCTGCATTGTGGTGGATGCAAAATGGGAGCCAGGCTACTATCAGAGTTGATGTTCTTGCCACTTGTAGTGGCGCCACAGAAAAGCCCTTAAGTAAAAAAGAAAAGAAAGGGGGAAAAAGCTGTGCTATAAACCCTCACAATGCCGAGCCCTGCCTCTGAGAAACTGTTGAGAATTTCTCCTCCGTATTGGAGAAATTTGGTGAAATCATTCCCTCAATTTCAAGAGGCCGTTTGCACACAGCTCTAGTTAAAATACATCTACAAGGTGCAATCTAGTACAACAACAAATAAATAAATACAATAAAAGAGAGCAGCAGTATGGTCAGTTACGAGCCCCGGAAAGCTGGAGTAAACAAGTAAATAAAGAGTAGCTCAGGTAGTGAGCACACCCTTGGAATGAAAGAAAAGGGTGCGTCTGAGCATACTAACTGCGAGTAGCTGGGAGCAAGGCACAGAACTCCTCAGGAGCTCTGTGCCCATTGGGGTGTGTGGAAGAGGGGGATTTTTTAAAAAAAAAACACCCCACAATACTCACATTTGTGGCTTGAGCTCTCGTGCGCGCTGCCTCCTTTAAGAAAAAAAAATGGTGGGCATGACATCCTCTTCCTCTTAGGATTTATATTTATTTATTTATTTATTTATTTAAGCATTTTTATGCTGCCATTCAGCCAAAAGGCTCTCACGGTGGCTTACAAAAGTATTTCTTGACAGTCCCCGCCCACAGGCTTACAATCTAAAAGACATGACACAAAAGGAAATGGGATTGGGAGGGAGGAGGAGGGGAGAAAGAAAAGCAAATTCAGGCACTACAATCTTAGTTGCAAAGTTCAGCAGTTACAGTTGACAGTTGACAGCAGAGGGAGGGGGCTCTCAGCTGGAGCTGGACCCAGGCACAATGGAGAGGTGCCTGGCGGCTGCTTCCTCCCTCACTGGTGGCCTCTGCAGAGACAGTTGGTAGCAGGAGGGAGGGGGCTCTCAGCTGGAGCTGGACCCAGGCACGATGGAGAGGTGCATGGCTGCTGCTTCCTCCCTCACTGGTGGCCTCTGCAGAGACAGTTGGTAGCAGAAGGGAGGGGGGTCTCAGCTGGAGCTGGACCCAGGCACGATGGAGAGGTGCATGGCTGCTGCTTCCTCCCTCACCAAGGATGTCATGCACCACGTGTAGACAGAGGGGGAGATCACGCGATAACCATAGTGCAAGATCCTCCCTCTTCCATCGCCCTAGACCCAGAGGCCTAGCCATGGCCCCAGTCAGGATATGAAGCAAGACATGCAGCTGAATGTGGGGGGGGGGGAGGGAAGAGAGAATGCTTCTATTTGGGAAATGTTAAGTGGATTTCATTGAACTGTGCTAGGAAGGCGTGCTTAGCCTCAGAAGGCAGCTCTCTAAAAATAGCGTCTTTACAATAAATGAGCCATGCAGTAAATGAGCTATTTGTCTCCCATGGAAATCAAACCCAGGGCTATTTGGGTTCTCTAGCCCTCGATATCCAATCTATCCTTTGAAAACCGGTGTGGTCCGGTGCAAGGAACATTAACCGGTCCTGGCCCTGGGTCTCAATTCCTATGAATTTTATGGTTGGTTCAGTGAGGGGGAGGCACTGTTTGGGGCCTGTTTCCCATCTGCAAACTATTGCTCTGTGGATTTCTCCCCACCCTTCCTCCTGCTAATTACTAGTGCAATATAGTGACCAAGTTCACACAATTGCAGGGTGGTTAACTAGCCACAGGCTTGTTAAACCCCATGGTGAGTGCCAGTCAGTTTTCCCCACAGATTTTGCCATGTCATCCAAACCCAGACAGCATGGCTTGTTTGAGGGGGGAGCAACCCTCAAATAACCCACAGGCTGTTGTTATATAGCACGTCCATTCATTAATGTATCATTGGCAGCAGTGACATGGTGTGTGCATGTATGCAGGAGCCCAGCAGGAATTTTCAGTGATTTTTCTAGGGTGAGGTTAGAAGAGATCTAGCAACTTAAGGTTCAGGGTGTCATTTCATAAAGTTTAATCAATATTGCCCCAATGGATAATTTGGCAGGGAGGGATACCTTGCAAGCTTTCCTCAACCGTAAACTTGGGTTTACTCTAGTATTCTATTTAAAATATTTTAATTCCATTGCTGTTGTAGTTTTATTAGTGTGCCTTCAGTATTTGTGGCATTAATCATTTTAATGTAACTTCAATGTACGCGAGCCTTCAAACTTACAGGTCCCTGCTTCAAGGAATTTACATTCTAATTTTCAAGATGCAGTAGAATAAATATCTCTTTTTCTTACCCCGAAATATGGCCATGTTTTTCCCTGGTTCTCTTTGCACTGGCTTCTCTTCCAGAAAAACTCACGACTTTTAAATCCGTATATTGTTTCTATTTATCTTTATTTTTAAATTACTCCTTCCAGGGCTCAGTGGACTTCTGATATCGATCTCTCAGCTAGACCAAGAATTCCATCCGTTGTCTCACACCTCCATCCATTTGTTTTGGCAGCCGTCTATCTTTGGAACTCATTGCCTCCAGATACTGGTATGATACAGTCCCTCCTACTCTAAGAAATGCCTCTTGTGGCATCTGTTTTCCCAGGCCTTCTTCAGATTGCTGAGACGTTAACTTATTGTCTCATTTCCTCGATTTCCCCCCTTTGCCCTCTCATTCTTCCTCAGCCTCATGCGTCTGTTTACTTAGATTATATATCCATGGGCAGGGTTTTCTTGTTGGGAATGTTGTGCAGCATTTCTTATTTATGACTTTTTCTAACATTTTACAATTTCCTTCTGGAAATTGTAACATTTGTTTGTCACCTTTCCAAGACGGTTAAAATGTTAATCAATCAATCTTTATTTACAGTCAACAGACCACCATCACAACATATAAGTACACAGACATAACAAAAATACATGATGGTAAAGAAGAAGGGATACAAAATCTGTAAAAATGCTAATCAGTGGTTTAAAATAATGAGTGGTCGAATGAGAACAGCCAGATTCAAAAATTCGTCCGCTTGCTCAGTAATAGGGTTATTGTTACCCTGAAGTAAAATAATCATAAGAGACTCAGGAGAGCGACCTGGGAAATACTGTACAATAGGGCATATTAGGTCTTTCCTGACCTCTTGATAGTAACTGCAGTAAAATAGTACAAGCAAGATGGACTCCACCTCGACGTCGTTACAGGGGCAGCATCTAATATTCTTTGGGATTTTCTTGAATCTGGCCTCTAATAGCTTGGAGGGGAGAATGTTGAACCTTGCAAAGGAGAATGCCTTCCTATATTTAGGGATAGTTACCCATCCCAGGTATGGCATTCCGTCTTTGCAGGGATGGCCTGCAAATAAAATGAGCCAGAGAAATAAAACCCAGTAATTTTGCAATACAATTTGTAGAAATAAAAAGGCGCAGTTGCCTGACTTGAGATTAAGAGAGTGGACAGAGTTAGGGGGTGGATCCCAGTGCAGGGTAGGCACGGGAATCCAAGGCCCCAGCTGAGTGTTTAGTAATGGCTGCCATAGCGATATTAAAATCTGGAACGGAAGTAAGGACAGCTATTATGTATAACATAAATTCAATGAACTGTAGCAGCGCAGATGCACAGATACAGATATTTATATTTATTTATTTATTTATTACACTTATATACCGCTCCCATAGCCAGGGCTCTCTGGGCGGTTTACAGAAATTCTAAAATTGAGGTAAAAACAAGTAGACAAAATTTAAAACTCTAAAACACAGAACATACACACATAAAGCATTAAAAACCGATTAAAAATGAAACATGTGGGTAATTAGGGTGTGCCGCCATATGCCTGGGCAAAGAGGCTATGACACCGTTAACCAGGGTTAAACATTCCGTTAACCATTTTGTGGTCAAGCAGCATGGTTTAGCGTGTTGTCTGAACAGGGCAATATCTACAACGTTACTCAGAGTTGCCAGAAAATGAACAAACCAAGGTTTTGGTGGTTTTCATATTTTCAGTATTTGCTGCCCATTACTACTGTGTAACAACAGCGCTGCAATTTTTCCTGGAAGGATTTCCACCACCACCACCCCATGCCATACAACCCTACTGATGAAGCGGAGTTTTGGAGGAATCAGTAAGTAAAGCAGCACAATATAGACGCCCTCCGGTGTGGTTGCACCTACAACTCCCAGGACTGCAGAAAAACTGGGAAATCCCCGGTTTCTGTTTTCCCGGGGTTTCCCTGGGGTCATCCCCGGTTGACCCCAGGATCCCCTGTGTGTCATTTGAATGCACAGAGACAACCCTGAGGTGACCCCGGGGGGAAACAATGGTGTAGAAAGGACCTATGAGGTTCATCGCACGTGCATTTTTGTTCTCGTTTATCCTCAAATTATCCCATTTTGGTTAGTACTAACCTGATTAGTTTCTTTAAAATTATCCCATTTCAGTTAGTTCCTCACCCTGCCTAAGTAGTTTATCAGTATCTTGCCATGCCTGGAGCTCAGTTGCTGAGAGTTTCATTCCTGGGGCCGCAGCAATGCTGCCTTTCCATGGTGTCATTGTGACTGGCAGTTCTGGGAAATAATAAGAGGTTCTTCTTGGAGAAGGAAGGCAACTTCCTATCACGACAATGTCAGAGGTGGGAAATTCCTTCCCTTTAAGCGCAGAGCTCAGCTTCCTAGTTTTTTCCTCTTTGAGTTTGATAAAGAGCAAGAGACGGCCTGGTGGGATCTCAGTCCAAAATCATGGAAAGTATAAAAGATTCGGAGTGGGTTTTGAAGGACCTTCTGGAACAACTGCTGACGTTTTGTTGTAATTCCTTTTCTTTGTCTTTTTTTATGTCTTGAAGCTAGATAAGGCAAGGGAACGGCTGCCAGCTTGCTGCAGGCTTAGAAGCGATGCAGCCTGAGCATTTTGCAAGATCCAAACCTGAGTGTAATGCTTCTTAAAATGTTTGCATGAGTTCTTAGAGAGGAACTGCAGAGATGGGATATTTCATGTTTACACATCTAGTGAACAAATACTTCGGTTCAGCGAGATTTGTGCTTTTCTTGTTCCACATCTGCAGGCCTGTGTTTTCCCCATGTCCTGCTGATCGTATATGAAATGGCTGAAACAGAAGGAAAGAGTATTACCCAAACACGGTTGAGTTCAGAATCAGTGGCAAACCTGGGATTTCTGCTGTCTAATATGTGAAGTGAAACGTCTGAGGGTGCTTCCCGGGGCCGGTGCTACCATAGAGGCCACTCAGGCGGCCGCCTAGAGCGCAAAGCTAAGAGGGGCGCCGTGCAGTGCAGCACTCACACGCATTGCTGGCTGTGAGCCAGCCCGTCCCGTCCCGGCCTGAGGATTCAGCTGGGCCTGGGCGGGCGAGATGGCACTCTGCACCTGCCCAGCCGAAGCAAAGCCAGGGATGCTGGGGTGGGGAGGCAGCTCCACGTTTGGACTTCTGCCTGGAAGCTGCCCTCCCAGAGCCACTCTAGCCACCCAGAAGCCACCATCCCAGAGCTGGGAGGCCGCCGCCAGAAGAAGAAAAAGCACGTAGTGAGCTTGACCCTGGCTCAAGCCAGCCTCTGCCTTACTCCCGAGGAAAGGGCATCGGGGCGCCTCGCCTCTCTCCTCAAACAGGCCGCGATGTCCAGGCAGGCAGGCAAGCGGGATTCCCTCTCCCTTCCCCCAGGAAAGCTAGGGACTTGTGGACTCCTCGCAAGGCAAACTCTCCTGCTTCCCGATCCTGCATGTGTGGATCAACGGGACTTGCATCCGAGAAAGCATTGCACCGGGAGGCACCAGTACGGCCTGATCCACCTATACCTCCTTACTCAGAAGACTTATTGCCCCGAGTAAACGTGCAGAGGGGATCAGGACACCAGGATGCATAGCGGGTTGCGTTCACATGGAAGTAAGTCCCGGTGAATTCTAGACGGCTCGGTCCCAAATCAAAGTGAGCCCGTCCCAGGTCTCCACTCAGCGCACACATTCAGACTTCCATGCAATTTGGGAGGGTCCAAGTAGCTCGCCTTGCCTAGGGCGCAAAATAGTCTGGCATTGGCCCTGGTGCTTCCGGATGAAAGGTTCCGAACACTGTTAATCTAAAGGCGTTGAGAAGCATTTCTGCTTTTTTTCCTGATCAGGTTTTTCATGGTAAAGAAAAAGATGCAAGGAGCAGTGGGAAAACACAGGAGGGTTATGAGTGGAAAACTTCATTAGAACGCACACACAAACAAGCAACGTTCTGTGGACGAAGCAGGTTCATTGGGCTATAAAAGCCTTGTCTGGAAGCATCCTAACAGTGGAATGAAGATCCTGAAGTTACCAACTTTCAAAACTGTTCCTGCTTCTGTGCCTATAAGAGCAGCCAAACATGTAGAAACTTAACAGGGGGATCTCTTTCTGGCACAGTGATAAAGTAGGCTGACCATATGGAAAGGAGGACAGGGCTCCTGTATCTCCAACAGTTGTATTGAAAAGGGAATCTCAGCAGGTGTCAATTGTATATATGGGGAACCTGGTGAAATTCCCTCTTCATCACAACAGTTAAAGCTGCAGGTGCCTGCCCTCTTTTAAATCTGGTCACTCTAGTATAGCTCCTGCTGCTTTAACTGTGGTGGTGAAGAGGGAATTTCACCAGGCTCCCCATATATACAAATGACACCTGCTGAAAATCCCAGTTCTATGTAACTGTTAAAGATACAGGAGCTCTGTCCTCCTTTTCATATGGTCACCCTAGATAAAGGATCTGTTCAGAAGACATCTTAAATCCTGCTGATTAAGGCGTTTGGTTAAGCAGCAAGGGTATAAGCAATGTGTTTTGCTAAACCCTGGTCACTTTCTAACCCTAGTCGGACCATTTGCAGTAGGGGTGTGCTCCGCTCTGATTAGAATCGGAGAATCAGAAGCGAATTGGCCTGCTCCGCCTTGCCCAGAGGCGGAGTAGAAGTGGACCGCAGACCCTTAGAAGCACAGCGAAGAGAAGCGGCCATAGGCGGAGCGCTTCTATTTTTGCGGAGTGCTCCGATCGCCATTTTGGAAAATTTCGCCCATAGGATTGCATTGCGGAAAAGAAAAGGGGATAACTGTGTTGTTTTTTAAGCTATCTTTCTGAAACTTCTTTTATTATTATTATTATTATTTATTTATATAGCACCATCAATGTACATGGTGCTGTACAGATAACACAGTAAATAGCAAGACCCTGCCGCATAGGCTTACAATCTAATAAGTTGTAGTAAACAATAAAGAGGGAAGGAGAATGCAAACAGGCACAGGGAAGTGTAAACAGGCACCGGGTAGGGTGAAGCTAACTTCTTGTGCTTAGAGAGTCGTGGCTGGGGGTCATTTTGAGCCTACTCTCAGCTCTCTGCGTGGTGCAGTTCGCTTGCTAGAATTTTTGGAAAAATCAGGTAAAAAAAGCAAGAGAGGTACCTTTTTGAAGTGCTGAGAGGCAGAGTCATGATCACATGATCCCAAAGTTGGAGGAAGGGATAGGCAAAACGGGACTTGGGAAACTGGGAAACTTCTCTTTCTTAGTCTGAACAGAGTTTTCCCAGTGTTTTTTAAAACAGTAGCCCCACCAAATGCACAAACACAACCTGAAATCATATACTAAGCAAATAAATAACAGATAGGAAACACAGCACTGCTACCCACCCTAACCTTGGTGAACAACTGATTAGATGTGGTGCAAGAGGATGAGGTCCCCTAGGGCATGTGGACGTGCCCAGTGCACATACACTGTGTCCTGCCCTGGAGGGTCATCAGAGTCCTCCAAAGGTTAACCAGTGGAGAGAGACTAATGCCTATCATGAGTTGAAGTGTTAGTTTGCTTCTTAAAGACTGGTCCCTAGACAGGGACAGTCAAATTGGCACAATTCCCCCTCCCCCTGGGCACGTCCACATGCCCTAGGGGACAGATATAGGCTTTTTAAAAAAATTCTTCCTGTTGTTTATTCAGCAACACTGCTGCTTTTAATTCTACCCCTCCTTTGTTTATTTATTTATTTATTTATTTATTTATTTATTCCATTTTATATTTACACCCCGTAGCCCAAGCTCTCCTGGCTTTTCCTCTTCAGTGAAGTCAGGCAGGCTTTCATTGTGGTTCAACTCCTTATAGTTGTTGTAGTTGTTGTTGTTGTTGTTATTGTTGCTATTAATATTAATTAGTACTGCTATTAACGTTATTATTTTGTTGTTTAGTAATGGCTGTGATCACAGTGCAGTCAATCAACTCTGAAGCAAGGATCACAAAGCTTTACTCTTATCCTCCTAGCCTCCTAGTTATGGGATGCAAAAGAAAAGGCATCTCTCTGTGCTGCTCCCACCTCACAGGGATAGTTTGCATTACTGGCTTTGAAACTATCCTTGGCTCACTTCCTTATGCCCCCAGAAATGTCTGCTGCCTGCCTGCCTTCCCTCCCTCCTCCCCTGCCCGCCTCGCAGGGATGGTTTGTGTGTGTCTGGCTTTGACTCAGGGGATAAGTCCTTCCTGCGCTCACTTAGACTTTTGGAAGTTCCAAATCAATTTTTCAAGTGTGGAAGAAGATTTATATAGGTTTATCTCTACTCCCCAATTCATGGCAAGTTGGGATTTCCTTTGAAAAGGGCCCATTGAGCTGTCTGCAGCTTTAAATCCCTGAGATACTGGGGTGTACAATTTTCAAAAATTCCCCAAAAATCAGGGGATGCTTGGATTGGCTTGAGTCTTGGCATGCGTGTGTATACATCCATAAGGTGTCATGGTGCCGAACTTGAGGTTTCTAACATGAAAATTGACGTAGTTCTATCATGGGACTTGATTTGGGGTGAGTTAAAAGGTTAAAGCCCCGCCAAAAATCAGGGGATGATGGGATTTGCTTGAGGCTTAGCATGCATGTGTATACAAGAATAAACTATCATGGTGCCGAGTTTGAGGTTTCTAATGTGAAAATCGACGGAGATATCGAAAGGGGTGTGAATTGGGGTTATGGGTGGTGCGTTAGAGGTTAAAGCCCCACCAAAAATCAGGGGATGATGGGATTTGCTTGAAACTTGGCATGATTGTGGATCTAGATGGCATCTGTGAGGGTGCCCACTTCAAAAAAATTTACCTGTCAAAATGTCGGAGAACAGTCCATGTCTGAAAATGGGGTGTCCGATTTTCATAAATTCCCCAAAAATCAGGGGATGATGGGATTGGCTTGAGTCTTGGCAAGCATGTGTATACATACATGAGGTGTCATGGTGCCGAGTTTGAGGTTTCTGACATGAAAATTGATGTAGTTCTAGCATGGGACTTGATTTGGGTGAGTTAAAAGGTTAAAGCCCCGCCAAAAATCAGGGGATGATGGGATTTGCTTGAAACTTGGCATGAATGTGTATCTAGATGGCATCTGTGAGGGTGCCCACTTCAAAAAAAAATTATCTGTCAAAATGTCGGAGAACAGTCCATGTCTGAAAATGGAGTGTCTGATTTTCATAAATTCCCCAAAAATCAGGGGATGATGGGATTGGCTTGAGTCTTGGCATGCATGTGTATCCATGGATAATCTATCATGGTTCCAAGCTTGAGGTTTCTAACGTGAAAATTGATGGAGATATCGAAAGGGGTGTGAATTGGGGTTATGGGTGGTGCGTTAGAGGTTAAAACCCCACCAAAAATCAGGGGATGATGGGATTTGCTTGAAACTTGGCATGATTGTGGATCCAGATGGCATCTGTGAGGGTGCCTACTTCAAAAAAAATTATCTGTCAAAATGTCTGAAAATGGGGTGTCCAATTTTCAAAAATTCCCCAGAAATCAGGGGACGCTTGGATTGGCTTGAGGCTTAGCATGCATGTGTATATGTCCATGAGGTGTCATGGTGCCAAACTTGAGGTTTCTAACTTTAACAGAAAAACAGTTGTAGACTTTTTTGGATTTCAATGCAAGCCTATGGGGGGGGAAGTGGAGCTCTGATCCAGATCCGGAGCTCCGCAGCAGAGCAGAGCGGACTATAGGCGGAGCAGGGCGGAGTGAAGCGGCCCGATCCACAGATTGCTGATCTGGAAGAGAAGCGGAGCGGGGGGTCCGTGCACACCCCTAATTTGCAGCAGGGTTAGCATCTCTAACCGTGGCTTAAAGTGTTGTGTGCAACAGCATGGCTTGTGGTTAGTATTAACCACAGCCTCACTAACTACAGTCCCTGAAGTGTCGTTTGAACAGGCCCAATGTAATGTGCAAATCTTTACTAGATCTCTATGTCTGGCTGCTGCCGATGGTGCAGGAGCAAGGCCCCTTCAAACCAAGTTGGCAATCACAGAATCAACATTCCAATCTTTCTCCAAAATGGCAGCTTCTATCTAGGATGCTCATTGAAACAATCATGAGAATGCACACAGACCCAGGTTGCCTGAATGGGTATAGTGACATAGAGTGTGGACGTTGTAAAAACAGAGTTACACTTTACAATATTTCTCTCCCATAGTACTTCAACCCAAGGTCCTCCCATGAAGCTGATTGGTAGGAGATTCAGGACAAATAAAAGCAAGGCCTTCTTCACACAACGCATAGTTATACTATGGAATTCACTATCATGAGATGTAGCGATGAGTTAGACAAATTCATGGAGGAGAATGGTATCAATGGCTACTAGTCCTGATGGCTGTATGATACTTTCTGTATCAGAGGCAGAATGTCTATGTGCAGCAGTTGCTGGGGAACATGGATGGGAAGTGCCGTTGCACTGCTTGTGGGTTTCCAATGGACAGCTGGGTTTACCATGGACAGGTCCAAACCTGGAGGAACCCAGTCATTTACACAGGCAGAGTCTGGTACAGGGTTGCCATAGTAAATATACCTTGGGAGATAAGAGGTGGCACTTGGTGAAATGAATGAATGAATGAATGAATGACAAAACCTCTCAAGTGAAATGAAAGAGTGGCCTGACTCATTGAATCTGGCCTCTCACCTTGAGATATTTTTATCCTTCTTCCGGGGACCCTGTGAAAGAAGCTAAAACCCTGAAATCTCACATCAAGGCCTGAAAGTTGGCATGCCTAGTCTGGTAGGTCAGGCAAAAGAGGCGTTGAAATGGAATATGGTATGGAGATGAGGTAGACTCTGGCACATAATGGGTGGGTGCCCTCGTGGAGAACATGGAGCTACCTGGAATTTCAAGAGTCAACAATGGCTAACTGGCAAGCCATTCTCCATCTGTTTGTCTGACTTCCCTGTGAGAAATGTAAAATGGCCTGTGCTATCTCTGAGCAGCAAAGCACAGCTGTTTTACAGTCCCTGGAATGCTTCCATAAGTGCCTGCAATCCATAGCAAGCTTTTTATAGCTGATACACAATACTGTTTTGCTGTGACGACCTGGGTTTGTTTCAGCGGGGGAAACAACACAGTTCTCTAGACGGCACCAGACGAAGCAGGAATTGTACCACAATATTTGTCAAAGCGGGGGGGGGGGGGGAAGGCAAACCGAGAATTCCAGCAGGGTTTTTAAAAAAAATATCTGTGGTATTTTAGTAATGGACAAAGTAATTGCATACTAATGATCTTATATTCCCACACACACCAGGAACGCCAGCTGCTGAAAGGTCAGACTTCTTATCCAATGGAAGTTAGCTTATGGATTTAGCTAGTCAATAAAAACAAAACAAAAAATGATTAATGCGCTATGTGTGGAACCCATGACTCTAATACTCCCTATTCCTACAGAGCATACAGCAGTAGAGCAGAAGAATATTTTTGTGAACCTCCCAGAGAGCTTCGGCTGTTTGGGGGTATAAAAATGCAATAAACAAATAAATAACGCTTCAGAGGCCGTGTTTTACAGGGTCATTTTCCTTCTAAAGAGCATATTGCAGTTTCAAGATACATGGCGTTCTTGTAATATCTGAAAAAAACACAAAAACCATAGGAAAAACAACAATACCCACAGTACGGCATTGCCCTTTTGAGGACCAGCCCACAGGGACATTCTGTCTATGATGGCACATTTGCAGATGCCAGTTATCACGTGACGCTATCGCAGCTGAGGGGTGAACACGCACTACATATTGAGCTTCCTTATGCTGTAGTCAACCATTGGCCTATCTGGGCAAGTGTTACCAACCCTGACTGGCAGTAGCTCTTCAAGCCTTCCAGCAGAGATGTTTCTGCGACCTTTTTAACCTGGAGTTGCTGAAGCTTGAGCCTGGGATCTTCTACATGAGGCGTGGGGAACCTCCGGCCCGGTCTGTGGGGATCCCCTATCCACCCTGCCAAGCTTCAGAGAAAAGCCCTTTCCCCACTCTCAGCTTTGGGACTGGAGAAAGGGCATCTTTCTGATCTGCGGCAGCCTGTCTCAGCATTGGTCAAGGAAAATGTCCTCCAGAGCTGATTTGCATGGCCGGGAAGGGTGCATGGGTGTAGGTGTATGAAAATTTGGTGGGGAGGGAGTCTCGTGCCAGCAGTGACTCCACCCATATTGGACAGGGGCCCCACCTACTGCTGGCATTGCAGCCCCCAACATCCTGTCCTGACCTCTCCCGGGAATTTGCTGGACCTCTCGCGATAGTTGGTGCACTAGGTGGGAGTAGCAGCCACACCAGCAGGAGAAAGCAACCAGCTGAGCTCGCTGGTCAAGGAAGTGAGGGAGAGGCCAGCCAATGGGGAGAGAGGAACACACGTAGAAGTGGGGGGGGCAGCACCAGCCCCACCAAGGGGCCGAGGGGGTTGGACTCGATGGCCTTATAGGCCCCTTCCAACTCTACTAGTCTATGATTCTATGAATGGTAAGCTGCCTAGATGGGTGGGCAGCAGCACTGCTTGAGGTGGCAAGCTACCTTGGGCTGAGACTACTGACTAGAATGTAACCTTAATTATCACTGAGATGATTGAGCTGTGTCTGGGCTGTACCATTTAAGACAATACATGCAGAGGTGGACACATGGCTAAATGCTGTTCCTTTAAAATAAAAATTAAAAAAATCCCTGCACATAGAAAATTAGAAACCAGGAAAAGGCTAGGACAGAACGCAGCTTCCTGACATCTACCTTTTTCTCTGTGGACGGTCTTGTCATCCTGTCTTGTGCACCCTTGTTTATAGTTTGAAGTGGTACAGCCCACATACAAGTTTACCCCTTCAAACAAAACAAGGCCAAGGATGCCTGGCTTAATGGGTAAAGAGAGTGCAACATTTGATTCACGCTGTAATTCCATGAGGCATTCTGAAATAGTCAGTGGCTCAAACCGGCACCGTGGCGTTGCTGTTAATACTATTGCAAAAAGAAGAAAACATGTAGTTTCCCATAGCATACATGGCCAGTATCCAGATATAATTTCTCTCATTTCTCTACAGCCAACAGTTGGGAGAAAACTAGTGCCTGTCCAAAATGGAAAGAGATATAAAATAAACTTCTATGCATTATAGAAGAGATCAATTATTGATCTTCTAAGGATTGTGCTAGCGAAACACAGGGTAATGTCATGTTTTTATTAGGCTAAATCATTAATAAGGCTTATAAAGAGATAAGAAAGGGATTCTATTGAATTCTTTTCCATTTGATATATATAGTAGGAAGGGCAATTTGAGGTGCGCTAAAAACAAAGCCCAAAGCATAATGCCATGTATTTTGAGTTTTACCCATTATTATGTGCATTAGAAGCAGAGAAGACCATTCCCCCACAAAAATGCAAAGTGTTCCATGAGGTGTGAGGCCAAGCTAAGACAATTCGGAATAGATCCTAAAACGATATTAGAAGGAAATATAGACCAACAATGCATGACGATGAGACAAACATTGAGGAATTATTTCGGTAAGCTTGATATTAATGCAATTAAAGCTTCCAAATTCTCCAATACTTATCCTTTCATAAAATTAAAGCATAGAGAAGTAAAATACCTAATTGAAATTATGAATCCAGTCTTGTGTAAAACTCTTACAAGCCTGAGAATGCAGACCATGCAGATGAATTTTAGAGAAGGAAGATTTAATAATATACCCAGAGATCAAAGAATTTGCTGTTGTGGAGAACAAGAGGTGGAGGACTCTGTTCACTATATATTATACTGCAGATTATACAATAGCCCTAGGAATAAATATTTAGCTAGGTCTTTGGCCCCTATGGTGCATTTAACAGACCAAGTGAAATTAGGCTACCTACTAACAGCAGAGAAATCGACCCTACTGAATTTGGCCTATTTTGCGGTAAAAGCTGCAAAAATTAGGAAGGGACACGTTCAGGTGGATGATTGTAAACAATAGATATACCATAGATATACAGAGTACAATGAGAAATTAGGATATGTTTACTGTAGAAGATGTGTGCTGATGGGAGTAATTGCTGTACAGAGTTTGGCTAATTTTAATTTTTTATGTAATAATGTGTGATAATATGTGTTTGGCTAAAACCCATTCAGGGTACCCATGAATAAAATTTGTAATTTGTTCTCTTACTTCTGAAGTATCTGGTGCCTGAAGGCACGCCAAGAATATAGGTGCTTACATTCTAGAGACAAAGGGCCAAACTAGAGGTGACAGGGGAGACACATGAAGTCTCTTCCAACTTTTGTTTGCTTGCTTATTTATACTTAGCTCTAGGGAGCTTTGACTGGAGAAGAGGTAGGGAGGAGGGAAGGGGGGTTAACCAACTTCTCACAGGCTGTATGTTCATTAAAAATTGCCCTCCCAGGTATCTTTTCTCCCATCAAAAGAAAAGACACATTTATTTATTAATTGAAAACATTGATATCCCGCCCTACATCATTAAGATCTCAGGGCAGCATACAGGTAAAAGCATACAGTATAAAACAATAAATGCACACAGCTAAAAACAAATTAAACCATGAACCAAGTTAAAACAATATAAAATTTAATAGCAGTAAAAACAATTTAAACAGTTAAAACGATGTGCCGTTTTAGTGAGTTTAACCATCAAAGGCTTTGTTAAAAAGCCATGTTTTTACTTGGCGTCGAAATGCAATCAATGTTGGCGCCAATCGGGCCTCCAAGGGGAGGGCATTCCACAGTTGGGGTGCCACCACAGAGAAAGCTCTCCTCTCCCTTGTCCCATCATAGCGTGTGTATTGCACTGGTGGGATGCGGAGAAGGGCTCCTCCAACAGATCTAAGGTCTCGGGCAGGCATATGTAAGAAGAGGTGCTCCTCAAGTATCGAGGTCCCAAGCAATGGACCTAGTTGGTATCTTTCCCTTGCCATCTTGCACATGGCAGTGGGTGATTTAGACTGGCCTGTAAGGAAAGCTACTATTCTCTCCTCCCACTCAGAGCCGGTGCTACCATAGAGGCCACTCAGGCGGCCGCCTAGAGCGCCAAGCTAAGAGGGGCGCCAGGCACAGCGCAGCACTCACGCGTGTTGACTGTGGGCTCGCCCGGCCCAAGGATGCAGCTGGGCCTGGGCGGGCGAGATGGCGCCCCACACCCGCCCAGCCAAAGCAAAGCCAGGGATGCTGGGGTGGGGCGGCTCCATGTTCAGACTTCCAGAACACGCCCAGAAGAGAGAGAGAGAGAGAGAGAGAGAGAGAGAGACAGAGAGACAGAGAGAGAGAGACAGAGAGAATGTATGGGTGAATGGGGTGCATGGAGTCTTTGAGTGAATGCATGTGTTCATGCGTGTGTTTGTTTGGAGTGAGTGATGCTGAGTGTGTGTGTGTGTGCGTGCGCGTGTGAGTTGGGGGGATGATTTGGAGGTGATATTCCTCTTAAATAATGCATTTTAGACCCATAGACATTACTTGCACTTTAAAATAAATTTAGGAGTTTCAAGTTTTGTGCTTCTTGTTCTTTCCAGGAAACATATATTCTTAAAAATCAAAGTTGGCATTGTGTGTATATGTGTGTGTGTGTGTGTGAGTGAGTGAAAGTAGCTCACCTTGCCTAGGGCGCAAAATAGTCTGGCACCGCCCTGCTCCCACTGCTACTCTGATCAAGAGCCAGTGTGGTGTAGTGGCTAAGGTGTTGGACTGGGAGCCGGGAGATCCGGTTTCTAGTCCCCACTCAGCCATGGAACCTCATTGGGTGACTTTGGGCTAGTCACAGACTCTCAGGCCAACCTACCTCACAGGGTTGTTGTTGTGAAGATAACATGGAGAGGAGGAGGATTATGTATGCCACTTTGGGTTCCTTGGAGGAACCCAGCATGGCACTTCTTATGTTCTTATAAATGTAATAAATAAATAAATAAATCCAGTATCCCTTATGGCTGCATTTCTTCATGTGTCTCCCACAGCCCGTCTGGTTTAGCTCTTAGACTACAATCCTCAGCACACTTACTTGGGAATAAGTACCATTAAACTCAGCAGGACCTATTTCCAAGCAAACACACAGAAGATCAGGCTGCAATCTATTCATACTCTCTCAGGAGTAATTCTTCCAATCCCAGTGGTACTTCTCAGTAAACCTGCATAAGGAACAGGCTAGTAGGGGCTGCTTTTGCATTAAATGGAGAAATATGGTTACTCCCACAGTGCTCCTGGTAACATCTATAACTTCCAGCCATACAGTTAAAGCAGATTACATGAACAAGTGCTATGCTAGTGACCCCAAGATGATGGGTTATGTTTGTATTTTTAACATTTATATACCACTTTATCTGCTGAAAAAGTCATTGAGGCAGTGTCCAACAATAAAAAAAAGAAAGTTGTAGGCATTACTAAGAGCAGCATCGGCTCAATTACAGGATGGCAGAGTCCATGCTACTCAAAGAGCTTCGTCAGACGAGCATTTTATAGCAAGCTCCTGACTGGCCACTCATGGTTGTTCACAGGTCATTTTGATGATGCACTGATCATTCTGTGGGTCTGCTGCTCCTTCTGCCATTTTTCCCATTATAAAATAATCTTCAGATAACGCGACTCTTCTGAGCTAATGATATTTCTCGCTATTTCCTGCTGTGTGCAAGAGAAGTTTTGCTTTAAAATGCCCAGTAGAGGGTGCTGTCCCACTAAACTGAATGGGCCACATGGTTGCTGCTTGCTTCTCCTTTCTCCCCTGTGTGATTCTGCTCGTCCCTATCACGGAAAAGAAGCAGGAAGCAAGAGCAACGGTAAGGAAACTTGATTTTTCCCTGTCTGAAAGAGCCCAAAGTGGGGGGAAATAAAAGGGTGTGTTTTCCCATGTTTGGATGAAACAGTTTGGACAGCTGAGCCTAATTCCAAATAGCGTCAAAGGGAATTCAGCTATTGCTGTAAATAACTAATAGTTAACAAAGTGATGGAAATGGTAGATCTGGGCAGATGCTTGAAGATTCATCAAATCATTTGGAAAGGGAGCTTGATTCATCATGGACTGGACGTTTCAATCTGATTTATCTAAAAAGCAGGATTGCTACAGCACTAAGGGTGTGAAGCTTTGGAATAGTATGCCCACAGACAGGAAGATCAAGGATTTAAGCTCAGAAAAATACTTTTGGTTCTTCTGAGTTGAAAAGTTCTAAAAATGGTGCAAGAATATTATCAATAATGCAAGACTTAATTTTTGTATCATTGATTTGTCATGAAGTGGTTTAAATATTTCATGACCGTGTGAATGAGACACTAATTCAGCCTTTCCCGATCTGATGCCCTCTAGATGTTTTGCACCACAACTCCCAACATCCCTGGCCGTTGACCATGCTAGCTGGGGCTGTTGAGAGTCGATGTCCCAAACGTCTGGAGGGCACCAGGTTGGGGAAGGTGGCACTAACAGCTCTACACAGGCAGACTTCCTGATATACTCAGTGATCCCTTCTAAAAAGGGTGGGGAAGAAAGGACAATTAATTACATCACGTGACCTCTGTTTCTCACCATCTTCTAGCAGAGGGGTCTGTGGAGAGCCTCAAATGGTCGCAGCTTTGGGCACATCTTCCTTTTCTAAGGGCACAACCCTATGCAGGAAAAAAAGATCCTACAACTACCCTATACTTGCACTGGGGGCTAAGGCAAGCAGCCTAGGGTGGGCCACAAACCTCTTGTTTGCAGAGGTCCAGCAATAGGCTTGCTCCCCCTCGCCCCCAAAAGGCAAACAAGGAGGGAGTAATAAAAGGGGAGACGGTGCAATGGTCCAGTGAAAAGTTTAACAATCTGGCAGGTTCATATAGGAGCCGGCAGGCCTTCTGAAGCCCTTTCTAGGTCAAAACTGTTTAAGTGGTAAATAGAAGGATGCAACGACAGCTAGGCCTGTAACTTGTGCTTTATTCAAAAGTGAAAGTAGAAGCCCTCATGAGGCTAAGTGGTGTTCCCTTGAATAGTTTCCCCCCCCCCCCCGGAACCTTTTGTCCTTGACTTCAGTTCCACTAATCATTGTTACATCCTTCCCTATTTTACAAATACTTTTAACCCAAAACATGAACTATTGATCTACAACCCAATTTCCTCCCATTAGTTATTAATATAATTTCCTAAAGCTTAAGATAGAGGCTTGCTACGTAAGTTACATAGTCTTTGAGGTGCTGTGGTCTTTTCAAAAGTCGACCATACTGAGAGTATCCTCTCGTGGTTTCTGTGCCTGGTTCTCTTTGGAGATCCTCTTTCTTCTCTGTTGCATTCACTTCTAGGTGAGTCTCATTTTCTTCATTCCTTGATGGCATCTGTTTGCCTACCGGATACCCCTGGGTGTTCTGACTGGGTGTTCTGACTTCAGAATCACTTCTCCTTCTTGTGTAACCACTTCATATGACCTGGGTGCTAATTCACCTCTCCCCATACCTTTTGTCCATTCCTTCTGGTTCATAGCTGTTGGTTGTATATTAACAGAGGTGCCTGGTCTTTGCTGACCTATTATACAGAGACCAGCACATTTGTTTCATTTATCTATTTATTTCCAAGGATTCATATCCCATTGTAATGTGTATTCGTTACTTAGGGTGGTTTACAATAATGAAAATAACCACATCTCAGAATAAAACAACAATAAAACTATAGAAAATAGAGACCGATGCAGAATTCGGAACATTCCCCACAGAAAATATTGTCTTCCCAGCAAGGCAAAAGCATGTTAGAACAGAAACGAAGTGCACTGAGGAATGAATTGGCAGCCAATGGAAATCTTTTGTCACTGGTGTGATGTGATCAGTCCTAGCTGCACCACTTGATAGGTTAGTAGTTATATTTTGGACCAGTTGAAGTTTCCAAACAATTTTCATCAGCAGCCTCACATGTAGTGCAAGTGCATTGCAGTAATCAAACCTGGTTGTGTGTTATGCGTTGACATCCGCACGTGTTCACCTTCAGCTGAGCTTTATTTTGTTTTTAACTTTTAAAAAACATAACAGAACAGTTTCAGAGATGAAAAGTAGCTCTAGCGATGTTCTACTGCTAGCCAAGAGTCTCTGACAACAGCTGTGGGTGCTCATGTTGAATCAGCAACATGCATTAAGGAGAGAGAGAAACAACCACATCCTTACCAGGGTTTCTTCTTCTGGAATCTTTCTACATTTATGACTGTTTGCTTTAGATGGCAACTATGTGATTTTGAATTGAAAACTTCCCCTCTCAGCAAGGCTATGGTTCAAAGAAACAGCACCATCTAGTGGCAGAGTTATAGTGCTACACCAATTTTACTCACTGGGGATATCCCATGATAATTTAAATACTGCATTATCTCCAATGTTTTTAAAAGCGAGATTACCAGGGGAAAGCACAGGAGACATCCCAGAGGTTGACAACATCATGTGAAGGACCCGCAAACATCCGTGAATGGCCAGTTACAAGCATGCAATAAATCGCTGAGTAAGGATTGGATTCCCTAGTTCAGTTTAAAGCAGGCTAAAAACCGGCAAAACCAAGAGAACTTAAGAAAAGCAATGCTGAGCAAGGCCTAGACTAAACAGGTGCCTCTGGGAAGCCCACAAGTAGGACGTGACTTCAACAGCACCCCCCTTCTCATGTTTCCCAGCAACTGGTCTACAGAGGCATACTGCCTCTGATACTAGAGGTAAGATATAGCCATCAAGTTTATTAACTTTTGATACCCATCTCCTCCATGAATGTATCAAATCCCCTTTTAAAGCCAAACAAATTGGTGGTCATTACTAAACAACAACAACAACAACAACAATAATAATAATAATAATAATAATAATAATAATAATAATAATAATTTGTTACCTGCCTCTCCCTCTGGATCGAGGCGGGGTACAACACAAATAAAAACACCATAAAATACATACAACTAATTCAAACGTTTAAAACATCATTAAAAGCAGCACACCATTAAAAAAGGCATCTTAAATTTCAGCTGAGTAGGCCTGCCAGAAGAGATCAGTCTTTATGGCTTTCTTAAATTCTGGAAGATAGTTAAGTTGACGAATCTCTCCCGGCAAGCCATTCCACAGTCTGGGAGCGGCAGAAGAAAAGGTCCTCTGGGTAATAGTTGTCAGCCTTGTTTTTGTTGTCTGGAGTAAATTCTTCCCAGAGGACCTGAGTGTGCAGGGCGGATTGTACGGGAGAAGGCGATCCCGCAGGTAGCTTGGACCCAAACCATGTAGGGCTTTAAAAGTGATAACCAACACTTTATACTTCGCCCGGAAACTAATTGGCAGCCAGTGAAGAGATTTTAAGACCGGCGTAATGTGGTCACCCCTAGGTGTACCGGTGACGAACCTGGCTGCCATATTTTGAACTAGTTGAAGTTTCCGGACTAGGCACAAAGGTAGCCCTGTGTAGAGCGCATTGCAGAAGTCGAGCCTTGAAGTTACCAGCGCGTGCACGACCGTCTTTAGGTCTTCCGACTCTAGGAAGGAGCGCATCTGGCATATCAGCCGAAGCTGATAGTAGGCACTCCTGGCTGTCGCATCTATCTGGGCTGTCATTTGGCGCGATGGTTCCAGAAGCACCCCCAAGCTGCGAACGCAGCCTTTCAGGGGGAGTGTAGCCCCATTCAGAACTGGTTGACACACCTTCATTACCATTCATTATGGTAATGAATCCAATAGTTTAACTATGTGCTATCTTTTTATCTGTCCTGAATCTCCCACCATTTAACGTCATTACATGACCCCAGAATCTAGTATTATGAGAGAGGTAGAAAAACATCTCCTTATCCTCTTTCTCCACCCAATGCATAATTTAGGTCACCTCTATCGTGTCCCCCCCTTACTCATTCTTTTTCTAAGATATGTAATCCCAGATGTTGTAACCTTTCCTCCTAGGGGGGTTGTTCTGGCCCCTTGATCATTTTGGTTTCCCTTTTCTGCACCTTTTCCATCTCTACCATCTCCTTTTTTAGATATTGTGACCAGAACTGTATGCATTTTTCCAAATATGGTCACGCCAGAGATTTATATAAGGGCAGGATGATCTTGGTGGGTTTAATTTCAATTCCTTTTCCAGTTATGCCCAACATGGAATTTGTCCTTTTCAAAGCAGCCACACACTGGGTCAACATTTTCATCGAGTTGTCGACCATAACCTCAAGATCTCTTTCTGTCATTGCTAGCTCAATTCATTGCTGCGTAGATGTGAAGTTGGGATTCTTTTGCCTCTTTTGCCTACATTGAATGGCACTGAATTTATTTATTTATTTATTTATTACATTTCTATACCGCCCAATAGCCAGAGCTCTCTGGGCGGTTCACAAAAATTAAAACCAAAGTGTAAAACAACAGTATAACACCATAATATAAAATACAATATAAAAGCTCAACCAGATAAAAACAGCAGCAATGCAAAATTACAAATTTAAAACATGAAGTTGAAATTTATTTATAGACTGTTAAAATGCTGGGAGAATGTAGGTGCCAAGCAAACCTCCTTAGGGAGCTCATTCCACAGCCGGGGTGCCACAGCAGAGAAGGCCCTGCTCCTGGTAGCCACCTGCCTCACTTCCTTTGGAAGGGGCTCATGGAGAAGGACCCCTGAGGATGACCTTAGGGTCCGGGCAGGTACATATGGGAGGAGGCATTCCTTCAGATAGCCTGCCATTTGGATGGAGAGATCCTTTAGGAGCTTTTTACAATCCCTTCTTAATTTAGCCACACTAAATAATTTGGTGTCCTCAGCAAACATGGCCATTTCACTGCTCACTTCTAATTCCAGATTGTTTATGAACAAGTTAAAAAGTCTTGTGGGACCCAGTTTAACTAGAGTGAGCATGACAACAATGTGTGTGTTTGTGTGGGCACATGTGTGTTGTGGGCTGTGCGCCTCCCACCCTTGGCGCTGTGACAGTGTTGCAGTGGCCTTCAGATGAAGTCTTCCCTTTGCCCCAGGCCCACCCACCAGTCATAGGGATGCCCCTACACCATGCCTTAGTGGGCCCAAATCACATGACGTTGCGCTGCAGTTTCATCAGCAAGCCACTTGAGGGGAGTAAGGACAAGGAAATTGAATCCAGGTTCTCCTCCTAGAGGTCAAATTCCAAGCTAAACATTAATCAAAGAGTATTTCGATGCAAATCAAGGCATCCTGTTTGTTAGAACTCCTTATTAATGGTTCTCACCCTGCTAATTCCTTCCTGCAACAATAGGTGAATCCCAGTGGTTCAAGTATTTTAATTGGACAGGTTTGGATTTAATTTTCACCCAGTGTGATATGGCTTCTGTCACTAAACTTGTGCTCTCTCGCTCTCTCCCGCCTGTGCACTGAAAAAATAAATAAACAAGGCTGCCTCTGAGAAGACTTTATTGTAGAAAAGTTGCCTTTGAGACCCCTAGAATTGGGGATGGAAGGTGTTTAATGACACACTGCCTAGTCTGATTAGCAGGGTTGAACAGAGCTCCTGTTGAGAAGGTTTGATTAAATTTCAGGAGATTCTACACCACTGAGGAATAGGGAAATACAAGTTAAGGCTGGGTAGAATAGCTGGGCCTCGCTCTGGATATAATTTAGCAGATTCAGAAATTCCTATTGGTTTTAGCCTTTTGCAGCCCTCCAGATTCGATTTGTTTTCCCTTTTAGATGAATGTTGGTGGCAATTGGTGCTGTGTGAAATCTCCCTGAGAAACCCTTACTAAATTGGATAGAATCTCTTTTAACTTCTTATAATGTTTCTGTGGCTGCCGAGTGTGAGCAGGACCTTCCCAATTTGCCAGACATTTCACTTCAGGTGGAATCAAGGAGCAGCAACTCTAACCTGGGAAGCTTCCCTCAATGAGGCAAAATGAGGGCATCCTTTCGACATTAGCTTTGACATAAGAAGAGCCCTGCTGAATCTATCTGGCCCAGCATTCTGTTCACACAGGAGCCGACCAGCTGCCCACAGGAAACACACAAGCTGGACGTGAGTGCAACAGCACACACCCACACCCGCTTGTGTTCGACATCATTACAGGCATTAGATTGTCATCATGACTAGTAGCAATTGAGAGTTGCCACTGCCCATGACACTTTCACCTAACCGGAGACAGAAAGTTACAGGTTACAGCAGCAGTGTGGACACCACTTTTCCATGGGTTCATCCAATGGCACTGCTCTAGTCTAAAGTTTAAACACCAAACACCACTAAGGCCATTTCTATGCTTGCCTTTCCCCCCGGGATCATCCCGGAATCATGACTGTGCATCCAAATGACACACAGGGGATCCCGGGAGCAGGCAGGGACAATCCCTCCATTTTCCTGGGATAACCCTTAGGTCATGGGTTCTCAACAAGGGGGGAATTCCCCCCAGGGGGGAATTTTAGGGTTCGGGGGGGGGATTGGGGCCACTATTCAGCAAAGTATGATGTCCTGTAGATTATGTCTTCCTACACATGTTACTAAAAATGTCCCAGAAAAGTGTCACGTTGTCTGCAAAAGCCAGGCCTTTGCTCTCTTTTCCCTCCCTCCCTCGCAATCCTAGAAGTTTCAATCTTCCCATTTAAAGGGGCAACGCGAAGGATGGGAACTGAGAATGTAAAAGGGGCCATGCTTTGTGTTGCCCCTTTAAATGGGACTAATATAGAAAAAAATAAAAGATATTTAATATTATATGCATATTATTTGGCATGCACCTTTTGAGTTAGACTATCTTGGGAAGGGGGGAATGGAGCAAAAAAGGTTGAGAACCACTGCCTTAGGTGTAGAAAGGAACTTAGAGAGAGCCAAGGCAGATGTAGAGGGCCAGAGAGGGGGCGATCCCGGACTTACCTACTTCTGGGATCATCGCCCTGTGTCTACACAGCCGCACTACGTCCTGGATGGGAGGAGGGTCGTTGCGCGCATTGCGGGCGCCAATTTTTTTAAAGGAAAAAGAGAAAAAAAGAAGGTAAAAAAAGAAGAAAAAACCCTCACTCTCTCCCACCCCAGTTCCCGGCTCCTCACGTTTACTTACGAGGAGCCAGGAACAAACCGGGACAGTTGCGCACACATCCCGCGGTCTCGGGACAATCCTTAGACAGCAGAAAAAGCCGGGATTAAAAGCTATCTCAGCTATCCCAGGACAAGGGAGGAATCATCCCTACCTGCCCCCAGGATCCCCTGGGTGTCATGTGGACGCACAGGGATGATCCCGGGGCGATCCGTGGGATAAACCCTCATCTAGCCATGCCCCCAGTTGATCACATCCTTACCACGCAATTGCTTGTGCCAGGTTTGGGTAGTAAGGACTTGGGTTCTTGGGGTCATCCATGTTGATAATGGACCTTTTAACTTTACAGGAGCACCATGGGATGAGCTCACAGAAAAGCAGCTCCCACACTTCTGCTGTAATATCTGAACCAAGAACAATCCCAGCCATAGCTAAGGGCACACAGAGGACCGTCTTCTCCTCAAAAAGCTCTGTTTCAAAACTCCAGAGTTTTCTATCCAAAATATACTTTAACAAAATGGCACCAGTTGCTCTGTGTATGCATACATGTGATGATCTACAAGCAGTTGTCACGCATTATCCTCCACAGGACATTCATTACATCTGAAGAAGACAGCCAATGTAGTAAAGTGGCTAGAAGAATGAGTAATGAATTGGCAAGTCCCCAGTTTGGGTCTCACTTGTACCTTGACCTCTCTAGGTTGGGTCTGGATGAGGTTTTTATTGTGCAATTCCCCTGCCTCATTCAAGGAATTTGGAAAGGGGGTCCAGATGATGACTTCTTTCACTTTTAACCCTTGTTCTGTTTTCCCACCACCTCTTCCATCTTCTTTCTTTCCACAAAAAAACTGTTTATTTTATTTTATTTATTTATTTATTTATTTAATTGATTGATTATATTTATATACTGCTCCACAGCCGAAGCTCTCTGGGCGGTACACAAAAGCTAAAAACAGTAAACATTAAACATGTACAAAATTTTAAAATCATCAGAGACATAGAAACAACAGTATAAAAACAACAGCATCCACTTAAGACAACAATTCTGGGGTCCATTAAAAAACAAACTTAGCGTTCAATGCCTTTAAATGCCTGGGAGAAGAGGAGAGTCTTGACCTGGCGCCTGAAAGATAACAATGTTGGCGCCAGGCGAGCCTTAAGAAGGAAAAGACAGAATATCTGCACAATCATCTTTGGACTGATAGCTCTAGGAGCCCGTAGTCTGGAAGCACCCAGAGTCTCAGCCCCCAATTGCAAAATGGAGATAATAATCCTGATCTATCTTAAAGGGAGGCTAGAAGAATTACTGTGCTTTGGACATTAAAAACTGCTATTATAAATGCTAAGTATGAAGCCACTCCTAATAGTTCCAAATGAAATCCACAATCTTCTGTTGGGACAGGTCATGTGACATGAAGTTACAACTTACTGGAAATTAAGGATGTACAGCATTTGCAAAATCAATTCCATCAACATTTCATGGATTGTCAGGTGCCTTTTATTCCATTGTCCACTCATTGACGGAACTGGATTCCCCCCCCCCATTTCACGAATTTGCACAAATTCACTTTGGCACAGATTTGCACAAGCGAAAATGAACAAATCCACCCACCCATGCAGAAATCCCCCCCCAACATGCAGATTTCATGTTTTAGCCCAGCCTTCCTCAACCTGGGGTGCTCCAGATGTGTTAGACTGCATCTCCCAGAATGCCCTAGCCAGCTGGGGCATTCTGGGAGTTGTAGTCCAACACATCTGGAGCGCCCCAGGTTGAGGAAGGCTGCTTTAGCCAATGGTGAAGGGAATGTGCATTTTTGGCTGGTTTTTTAAAAAATTATTTTACTTATTTTTCTACCTCTACATTTGAGTAAAATTCTGGAAAGTAAAAAACACCTGCCCACAAATCTGTGGAATCTGCATGACCATGAGAAAATCTCGTCTGCTGCAGAACCCATGGCTCAAATTCATAGAAATCCAAACTCATTTGATTCTGTTGTAGATTTCTTAGACATCCCTACAGAAATACATCAAGGCATATGAAACAATCTGGAAAAAGGAGAAGCTATGGATTTATCAAACCATTCTGAAATGTAAATATTATTTGGGAGTTCAGTCCCCTCCTTTATTTTTCCAGCTGAAAACTAGAAACGAGGAATATACATTCTAAACATGTAATAAAGAATCCTATGCTGTCTGAGAGATTCCAACATCGTCCACCCACTCGTTTTCTCACCAAGGGGCAATGAAAGATAGAAATAACTCTCCCTCCCACATACAGAATGTACATGTTCCTGGCCAATTTATTTTTGATTGATAATAATGTGTGTGTGTGTTTTAAAAAAAACACTGCTTGGGAACATGGGACAGGGAAGCCCAATTGACAGCCTGGATAAGTCAAAACATGAGTGGGTTGCCAATCTATGGATCTCTTGTTAATGATTTTTGGGATATATATGAATGAAGTAGATTCATGGAGATTTTTTTAATAATTAAAAAATACTCTGTGGTCAAAATAAAAACATGGCAATGAACATTCTGTACCCACGGCCAGGCAATCCAAATTTGGTCCCAAGACAGGCATAATCTTGTGACCTATATAAATTGTGAAAATCTGGGCCAATACCCATACCTCTTCCCCACCCCTGTCCCACTTCACTGCATGTTCTTTGGATTTTTTCTAAGTTTCTAAGGAAACTAGAGCCTTGCCTTTAACTACTACAAATCTAACTTGATTTCAGCAAGTATTGTCCAAGCCTGGCATCAATACCCATCTTGGTGGGCCCAATGCCAGGGGCCCTTGCACTTGACACCCACCTCTCTTTAATTTTTATTTTTGCACATTTTTAAAATAATAAACAGCTTGCAAAGATAAAATATTTAAAACGTAATATTAAAATACTTCCCCAAAAGGCCATACAACAAATAAACTGAACATTTTTAATGGCATGGGGCTGTAAAAAGAAGTGCCAGGCCCAATGTCTACAGCCACAGCTATCTCCATTATACCCAGTGCCTCTGGGACCTGCCCCCCAATGTCAGAGGGGCCCAGAGGCATTGGGGATAATGGAGATGGCAGCATCTGCAACCACCTCACCCAGAGCTCCTCTTTAGCATGCCAGGCCAGAGCGGCTGGAGTGGTGCTTCTTTTGATGCCCCACCCTGTCTCGTCTGCGGCCTCACATTGCCAATCCACTCTGCCCCATGGTATGCATTGGGGTCTAGGGGGGCACCTATGCATTGCCAGGAAAGAGGAAATGCAACTCCCCTAAAAGAGGATTAAAGAAGGGTGACCATATGACCGGATTTGCCTGGATTTGTCTGGGCTTTTGATGACAAATCCGGGAGGGGGAGGGGAAATCCGGATTTTCTCCAAAGAGCAGCTCTAATGGGAATTAACAAAAATGCTTATAACTCTGTCATTTTTTAAGATAAAGACATAAAACTTGGCACAATGGTAGCTCTTAGGAAGGGCTTTAGTCATACCAAATTTGAAATAGATCCGTTCATCTGTTGTTTTTTTAGGGATTTTTTTAAAAATTGAGGTTTTTAAATTATTTTTAAAATCATCATTTTTAAAGATAAAGAGATGAAATTTGGCACCATGATAGCTTTTAGGTAGAGCTTTAGCCATACCAAATTTGAAACAGATCTGTTCATCCATTGATTTTTTAGGATTTTTTAAAAATGTGAGGATTTTTTAAAAAATTAAAAATGTTATTTTTAAAGATAAAGAGATGAAACTTGGCACCATGATTGCTCTTAACAAGGACTTTAGTTTGAATCAGATCTGTCCATCCATTGAGTTTTAGGATTTTTTAAAAAGTTTGAGGTTTTAAAATTTTATTTTTAAAAAATAATTTTAACATGGCGACCATGTTGTCCTCCTTTTTTCTTTCCAAAATATGGTCACCCTAATTAAAGAAGAAGATACCGACCTGCATATAATTTGCATAGGCTGATTTCCACATATAGATGCAAACTGAGAAATAATGAGTATAATTTAACAAGGATGCAGTGCACCTCAACATTGTGCGGGAGACTGTGACCAGGCAGCCTGTGTGTCTGCTCAGTCTGGGGTCCAGGAGCAGATGATGTGCAACTTCAAGGCCCAGACCTGCCTTCAGATGGTTCTTTATCTTGAAACCAATCTTGGAGGAAACAGAACATCTTCAAACAGAGCAATGCCCTCTGACAGCCCTTCAAAGTGAGGACTGTCCTCGTAGAGTGGACACATGTCCTCTTTTACAGAGCATAGTCCTTTATTTGAAGAGCTGCCAGAGGACTGCCTTCTACTTGAAGGCATCCTCTGTTTGAAGGGCTTCCAGTCCAAGTCCAGGATAAATACAAAGAAGCACCTGAAGGAAGTGCTGGGCCTGGAAGTGGCCCACCAACAGCACCTGGACAGCGGACTGAGCAAAGCACGCAGTCTTTGCTCAGATGGTCACAGTCTTCCACACTAGGCTCAGATGTACTGAATTGCTATTTAAATTATAATAATCATTTTTTAAAAAATGTGCAACTATACATATACGTTAGCATAGGCAAAATTTATGCAAATTGGTATCCTCTATTTTGGTGATGCTTTTCTCTTTTTTTAGCAATCCATGTGGCCGCCCTAGTCCTCTGCCAACCCTTCAGATAAAGGACTGTCCTCTATAAGGTAGGACATGTGGCTATCCTACGGGGACCACCTGGGATACGCAGGGGGTGCAGGACAGCCCCTGCCCAAGACCCCCTCAAATCTCATCCCGGGTCTGCTCTGCCCAAACACTTTCAAAAATATTTTATGGTGCAACCATATCAGGTTGCCACCAGCTAAATGAAAGCCTCCAGTCCCAGGAGATTCAAAGTATCTTGTGCTCTGCCAAATTGCTGCCAGCAGGCTGGGAGGAGCAACAGAGGTGGTTTTTGCCTCTCCATCTTTTTCTTTCTTTTTTTACTTTTTCCTCTGAGCGCATCTAGAGAAGTCGCACTGTCAGGGCATGGCCAACAGGTCTTTGTAGATACTGGCCTCTCCCCACTTTCCTCCCCACTCCCTTTTTTACCTCAGAAAGCAGGCGCTGCAGTTCTTCCTGTGGCAACGAGGAGAGGAGGGATAGGAAGATGGCCTCCCTCCAGAACTGGCAGTGTCTATGGCTTCATGAGGGGGAATTAGAATAATCCTGGATCCCTGGGTTATTTTCCAAGGGTTTGCATCCTTTTTTAAAAAAAAAATAGTTTTTTTTAAAAAAATTCCAATACTTAAACATACATCAATACAATAAAAAGAAACAACATAATACATAAATGTTGAATAACCTTAATAGCATATTTTCTAGTTTAAGCTGTTAACATAATCATACTTAACATAAAAGTGCACCCCCCACCCCGGGATCTATTCCTGTTTCCAAAATCTCATTGTTTCTTCTGGAGGTGCTTTCCCACTCCCCTTAGATAAAACAAATTCCAGGAACTGTCTCCATATTCTCTCAAAATCATTCATTTTTGTTATTCCTCTTCTCACTTTTATATTACATGTTAATTTATCATTAATAGCAATGTCCCATATCTCTTTATACCAATCTTCTATACTGTAATCCCCTGGAACCTTCCAGTTCCTAGATATCATTAACCTTGCTGCCATCAGCAAATTCATTATCAATTCTTTTGTCTCTTTATTACAGTTTAATTCTTCATATAGTGATAACAATGCCACTATAGGTGTCTCTTCAATTTCCATTCCTACAATTTCTTTTATCTCATTAAATACCATTTTCCACAATTTTTGAACAAATTCACATTCCCACCACATATGTAAATACGTTCCTTTTTTCTTTTCTTTTTTGACACCCTCTCCAACAATTTGCTGAGTTCAGCTTATTTATTTTATTTAATCTCACCGGGGTTAGATACCACCTCCATATAATCTTATAATAATTTTCTTTTATCCTCACAGACATATTTCTCAACCCTCTTTGTTTCCATATTCCCTCCCAGCTCTGTTGCCCTGTTTGTACCTTCAAGTCAGTTTCCCAGACCTTCTTACCCATACTTTCTGTCTCCCCCTTCCCAAGTAGTATTCTATATATTTCACTCGTTAACCCTTTTATCATTTTATTTTCCCCTTTCTCCATTTCTTTTTTTAAGATCAGCTCCTCAAATTTCGTAATCACTCGGGTTTGCATCCTTAGTAACCATAAAACTAGAAACTCAGGGTGCTGAATTCTGCTTCTACTAACACATTCTGTGCCTTTTCTGTGTGCGTGTGGGATTGTGTCATACACAAAACCCTGTTAAAGGATGATGGAGACATTCATCTTCGTACCATTCATGGATCTGTTTCAGGCTCTTACTACATAATCTGGTCTGGTCTGTGCACACAACACAGAGATAATAGAATCCTATGAATTCTTTCTTAGTGAAATAGAAAATAAGGAAATAGCAAATCTGGGCTTGTCCTAGTTGCTAGAGAGACATGTAATTTAGGGTGACCAACTGTCAGGATTTCCCCGGATTTGTCCTGGTTTTTGTTCTTTCCATGGTGTCAGGGGGGATTTTCTATAATTTTCAATAATGTCCTGGAATGACACACCTTCCCCTTTAAGGCTGCCATTAGCATGGCAGGAGGGAATGACATGCTTTCTTGAGGCACATCATTCCCCCACCCCGAGCTCCAACTGAGGTCTTAAAGGGGAAAGTGGGTCATTCGTGGACATTATAGAAAAGGAGTGGATGGTGGTGGTGCAGAATGAAATCCTTTCCCTTCCTCCACTCCAATCGGGTTCTTTAAGGTGGCGGGGGAATAACATACTTTCTGCAGGACTCAGAAAGCTGCTTCCCCACACACACACTAGGTGTCCTCTTTTTTGGTTTCCCAAATATGGTCACCCTATGTAATTACTGACAAAACACTCCTTAATATCTAATCTGTGATTTAGATCTCATTTAGTCACCACATCTCATGGCATAGTTTGATTTGTATATTAAGGCGAGTGTGTACCAATATTGTTATATTTTTGGCACCAGGTCAAGACTTTTCTCTTCTCCCAGGCATTTAACAGCATTTAACAGCATATGCTGAGTTTTTTAACTGACCTCAGAATAGTTGTTTTAAATGGATATTGTCTGTTTTTGTTTGTATTTTATGCTTTTATGCTTTTAAATTTTGTATATTTCTTTTTAATGTTCACTGTTTTTAACTTTTGTAAACCGCCCAGAGAGCTTCGGCTATGGGGCAGTGTATAAATGTAATAAATAATAATAATAATAATAATAATAATAATAATAATAATAATAATATAAAAGGTAAGGAATGGGAGCATTGCAATTTTAAAATTGCAGGTTGTGCAATTGCAGGTTGTGCAGGTTGTGGGCTCTCCCACACTAGAGGCCTTCAAGAGGCAGCTGGACAACCATCTGTCAGGG
Organism: Elgaria multicarinata webbii; assembly: GCF_023053635.1. NCBI lineage: Eukaryota > Metazoa > Chordata > Lepidosauria > Squamata > Anguidae > Elgaria > Elgaria multicarinata. Next base: position 92,755,371 of record NC_086179.1, on the reverse strand, counting down.
ATGCTTTAGGGTGGATTCCTGCATTGAGCAGGGGGTTGGACTCGATGGCCTTGTAGGCCCCTTCCAACTCTGCTATTCTATGAGTCTATGATTCTATGGAATATATATTAGATATCTGAATTTTGACAGGCTTGTTATCTTGGTCATTAGTTGCAGAACAGTAGCAAAAAATATTAAATTCTAGAAGAGTAGGCATGTTAGTCTATTACAGCAAAAACGTTACAGACTAAAAAATTAGTTTTAGTATAAGCTTTCATAGATAAGAGTGAACTCCATCAGATGCCTACTTCATATTAAAATCAGAGCAAACTAGTCACTGCCATTGTACTGGACTCATGATTTTCACAATGAATATCCACCCTGACTGTTGTGCATTTCCCCAGTAGTGACCTTCAAACAGGCACATCGTCATACACGTCATCGCATGATGTGTGAACAGCCCCAATGTGAAAATGCAAGCAATCTAATGGGTTTTTTCCAACGTTAATCTGATTTAGAATAAATCTACTGAAATAAAGAAAACTTGAGTATGTTTATTTGTTGTTTCAACCGTCATGGTCATATCTACTTTACACACAAAAACTTTACAGTACAAAGAAGTAAAATACAAAAAGATACTAAAAAGGTTTTCATGAAAAGGTGCCCACAAATATGTAAAAGTTAGTTTTAATACAAAGAATTAAAATAAGACACTAAGAATTTACATTAAAAGGGCCATAAATGTATAAAAGTTAATACTACTGATATATTAGAACATGTTAAATTTCATCATTACAGTTCACCATATTGACCTCTATGAATCTTCTTCTCAACTTTTAGGCAGCCACTGTGAATCTCGCAACTCTGTCACAAATTTGTCAGCATCGAAGAGCAAATATATAACTTTAACTTGATCATCACTGTTAGATATATTCTGTAAAAGATTCAAAAAAAAATTTTTTCCTGGGTTCAGAATACAGTGAGCAGTATAGCAAATAGTGATTGAGGTCCTCTATTACTTGAGCACTACATATACAGTACCTCTGTTCTACAGGTATTTTACTGTAACAGCCCTCTAAGTATTGAGAAGGCATAGTTTGGAAACGCAATGCCAAAAAGGCCTTTCTAAAGGATGCTACTGGTAACTCATGTAGATAGCGCTCAAATCCGTGAGTTGATTTTAAAAGACGCAGACGTGGAGAAAATGATGACTTTTTAATTACTTCTAGATCACCTTGGGAGTAAAACTCGCCCACTTTATTTGTTTATGTGTCTCTGAATCTGATCCTGGGGCTAAAGAGAACTTAAATTAGACTAACATTGGATAGAAGTCAATATGTTTATTTTATTTTTAAAAACAAAGCATATTTAATTCCTTTCAAAAATTAAATGACAAGCATCCCTGCGCCTCTACATCCGTTGGCCAGAACCCTAAAAGACCAGGACCAGGTTTACTTCTCATTGAGCAACTTGGTACAAAAACACCTGCATGTCTTTTCCAATCTCCGTTAAAGGACAAGAAAACCCAGGAAAGGTTCTTGGAATCTGCACATATTTATTTTATTTATTTATTTATTTAATTACATTTATATACCGCCCCACAGCCGAAGCTCTCTGGGCGGTTTACAACATTTAAAAATAGTAAACATTAAAAGTATACAATTTAAAAACACACACACACACACACATAAAAACAGTATAAAAACAACAGTATCCATTTAAAAACAACAATTGTGGGGTCCATTAAAAACAAACTTAACGTTGTTAAATGCTGTTAAAATGCTGTTAAAAATGCCTGGGAGAAGAGAAAAGTCTTGACCTGGCGCCGAAAAGATAACAATGTTGGCGCCAGGCGAGCCTCATCGGGGAGATCATTCCACAGTCGGGGGGCCACCACTGAAAAGGCCCTCTCCCTTGTTGCCATCCTCCGAGCTTCCCTTGGAGTAGGCATATCAGGTTCTTTGTCCGTCTGCCCTGATTGGCAGTGCCTGTATTACCCAAGGTCCTTTACTTTAAAATGCCAAGGATCCATGAAGGGCCTGCTACCTCCTTGGGGGAGCCTATCCCCTGTGATTATGGCCCCATGGAACACTCCTGACCTGCACTATGTCTGTGGTCTTGATTCCATCGTGAAAATCAGAACGTGTTGATTGAAGTGTGGTTCCTTTTATGGCCTGTGAGGGCAAGTGAGAGGTTTAAGGGCCATTACCATTTTACTTGTGCAAGCCTTTCAAATAGTAAAGGGCAATACTGCATTCCTGCTATTGAATGTTGGTTTTTTGTGGGTTGTTGTTGTTTTGCTTTTTGCTTTTATGGTTTGCTGTGTGACAAAATGTTGCAAATAAAACTGCCACAGCAGCTTTTTCTTCCCCTTTCCTGTTAAAAAACAAACAAGCCCGCCGTCTTATCAAAAGGGGGAGAAAGTTCATGAATAATTCAACTGTTCGTGTTTACGCAAAACTTTAAGAAAAGCGAGTCAGAACTCAGAATGTAGCCAAACATTTCCAAGATTGCTTCCACCTACACATTTTCTGCAAAAATGAGCCTGTAGGTCGAAAACAGCTGGCAGTCTACTGGGAAACAAGCAATGCAAACCTACAATTTTCTATCTGAACTGCTGCCCTAGAAATGGTTTGCTAACTTCGAATGAGACTAGGATTAATGTAAAATTATAGTGCCGGGTGTGTAGCAAACTTCCCAGTAGGGCTGGCACACGACCCGTCAAACACAAAACCTATACTTGGTCAATTGGCCAGTCTATAACAATTAAGCATTTGAAGATTAACTGGATTTGAAAAATAACTAAGAATGGAGACAACTGTTACTTACAAAAAACCAAGCAGACTCACAACTGTCTTCTAGAGTGATAGTTGCCAACTGACCAGGGGTGCCTCCAGGTGGAAGGTTCTTAGTATTACCACTCGGAAGGCATTGTGGAACAATTCTGTCTTGTGGTGAGGAAAGAGACAGAAGTGGTGGGGAAACACAGGGAGGCTGAACCAACTGCAGGTTTTGGAGGGCCCTCGGGCAAGACACCCCCAATGGGGCCCCTCCCTCAGTGAGTCTATCTTCTCACCACCATTGTCACCAGCAGCTATTGTTCCTCATCCTCTTCCTCATTGCTACCACTTTCTTGCTTGACAGGCAGAAAGACAGTGGCATGTCCTCCTCCTCCTCCTCCTCCTCCTCCTCCTCCTCCTCCTCCTCCTCCTCCTCCGTCTCAGCCACACCATTGTCTGGGCCAGAGCAAGAGGCAGGTGAACAAGAAGGTTGCAGTGGTGAAGCGGAGGAACAAGTCCACAGGGCCCTTGCCACTGGGTCCCTGCTGAGTGTGGCCCCTCGGCAGATGCCTGACTGTGCCGACCTTTGACGTTGGCACTGTAGGGGGAGTTACAATTGGGAGATTACATCATCTGGGTCCCCCATAAAATTCTGGGAAGGAGGCAGGGCAACGGCACTTTAAAAGCCTTGCTTGGAACATCCTAAAAACAGCTGGCACAACGCCTCTCCCGCCATGGTGGCCACTGGCATACACGGCCGCAGTGGTGGGAGAACGATAGAGGAACCACGTTGTGGGATTGGTAAGAGAATGCCGCTGCCTTATGTAGTTCTGTGGTCATGAGGGTGGTACGCATGTCATGCTTCCCTTACCCACCCACCCACCCCCCTCTGTGATTGTGTGAATGGGGCTATAGTATCACGTCAAACCATATGACAGGCCTCTCCTCACCAACGGCTAAGAAAATTGACTTGGCGGGACTCTATTGGCTTGTGCCACTGTCATGTTCCTGTTGGGAGATGCCTATGGTTACAGCATGTGGAGAGAGCGGTACATGAGTTGCACAGCAAGTAGTGAATGTGTATATAACTTGGAGCCCTGCAAGCCTGGGGAACAAGGCTGGTTACTCCTCCCATTGCTATTCAATGCTGATTTTACAAACAGAAGAAAAGGTATTTTGGTCTTTTAAACTTGTTATTTATTTATTACATTTCTATTCTGTCTTTTTTCTTCAAGGCAGTGTACATGATCCTGCTTCCCTCTATTTTATCCTCACCACAGCCCTGTGAGGCAGCTTAGGCTGAGAGTCAGTGACTGGCCCAAAGTCACCCAGTGAGCTCCCAAGTCCCAATCCAAACCCCTGGCACACTGTGGCCGTTGCTAGACGAGGGTTTAGCCCAGGCTGATACCTGGGCTCACCCTTGTGCATCCAGGGCTAAACCCTCCCTTGGCCCGGGATAACCGGCACCGGTTGTGGCCCGGTATTCCTGCAGCCCCGGGCTGAGCCCAGGGCTGTGGAAGGTCTAGCCCATTCCATGGCTTTTCCCGGCTATGCAGCTTACTTGCGAGTAGCTGGGAGAAGCCGCTGTGCCCATCGGGCCGGGGGGGGGAATTGCAGGGGGAAAGATGGGGGCCGGGGGGAAGAGCAGATCCAGCGGGAGAGATGGGGGGAACAGAGGAGCCAGGTGGGGAGATCATGGCTCGGGGGATTGGAGATCGCGGCCGGGGGGGGCAGAGGGGGCATCGGACATGGCGGGCGGGCATTGGAGATCACGGGCGGGGGAAGGAGAACAGGGCCAGGGGAGGGATCGCAGATGGGGAGGAAGGAGATTTTTTTTAAAAAAAAACACTACTTACCGTTCCTGGCTCCTGCTCTGCTGCTGCTGCCGCTTTAAAAGTAAAAAAAAAAATGGCGGCCGCAACGTCTCTCCTCCAGAGCTCGTCGCGGCTTGCGTGTTAATAAGGGCGAGATCTCACGTTATTCATAACGCGAGGTCTCCCCTCCTCTCCCCCGGATTTCCCACCAGGTCTAGCAAAGGCCTGTGTTCAAATGCTAAGTGTTCAATTGTGAATATGTGACCAGTCCATTGGCAAGCCGCCACAACCCTCTGTCTCATTCCCGCACTCCGCCCAACCCCAGACACTATTATGCATCGCCAAACGCTCGTTTATTTTGCCAAACACCTTGAGGCATTTATAAAGATACAAAAAAGTAAAGTTTGATGTCAGATCCAGCACCCTTTGGGACCAAGAATTCCAGGTTTCTAGTGCTGCAGATAGTAACTGAGATGGCCTGTCCTGCTTATATAACTTAGGATTTGCAAAGTCCAAAATCACAGATGTTGTTTGAACTTGAGAGAGAATCAAACTGATTAGTAAGATACGTAATGGACGCTATTCCTTTTTTAATAAACAAGCAAAGAGTGAAGGTGCCACAAACAATCCCGTGGTTTCAGTTACTTTCAAGAAAAGGTCCAGAGTTTAATATATTGGCTAATAATTAACTAATAATTAAAGAAAAAATCACAGTAAAACACAGTAAAGTTCAATTAGGACACCATTGCTGGTTTAACTCAAATGCAAGAAAGTGAGCCCAAACAGGTTTTATGAAGTAAGGCATTTTCTTCCTCAAATTCCCAAACTAGAGCTGTTGAGGAACGTTGTTGATTAATCATCTACTTTTTAACCTATTATTATTATTATTATTATTATTATTGATGGAGGTGATTATGATGATGATAATACCATCATTTGTATAAGTCTTTTGGGTTAATTAACCCACAATTTGCAGTGGACAAGTGGGAGAGAGCAAGTGTGTTGCCCTTAGTGGACTCCTTCTTTCATTTTACAACTAGGATTGATTTGATCATAGGTTGCTGATGTCTGTACCTTGGCCCTGTGAATTGTCAATGGGTTAAACAACCCAGAGTTAACCCAAGAACAAATCATAGGTTAACTTGTTCCTACTCATCCCTGGCAAATGGTAATTGACCTCTATTTGCAATTACGTGCAAAGGAGATCACTAACTTCTAACTTCTATAAAAACCTTAGAAGGTAAGTCAATATTATTGGGGAGTAAGGTTAGTGATTTCATGGCAGAGGTAAATTCGTACTGGGGACCACATCCCTATACTTAATTAAACAATTATATTTCAGTAAATATGCATAGTACCAAAACATCAAGAGGGGTTCTTTTTGGAGATTCCAAGGAAACTCTTAAGATTTCTTACAATTTAATCATCAGCTAGCACTCTTTAATATTTTAATTTGTATGCCTTGTTAAAAAACACACCAAAGAACCAAAATAACAACAATAACCATGAAAACAAGCATGATCTTAATTCTTAAATGTCAGCGATTAAAAACTGCCCTAACTTATTAAAATTTGTCCATACTGATGTATCAACTTTAGTTGATACCTCTACTGATTAAAGCTTGCAGCCCACTTGGGGCTGTTTCTCTTGTTTGAACAAATGTTACATTAGATGAGGCTGTGAAAGAGTTAATAGTAAAACATCAGCTCCCAGGAGTTGCTAAGCAACAATGAACTGCCCTCTGGATCACTTATCAACCAATGGTGATTTGTTCCGCTGATGTAATTGTGCTACCTTAATATCTGTGCGGAAGAACTGTGTGGGTGGAGTTCTGTGGAAATCTACCTGAACTGGTTTTAATTAGCACCATATAATAGGATTTATTCTTTCTCCCCTAATTTAGCTCTAAACTTAATAACTTAGATGGCAGACATAACAAAGAAAATTGTGAACAGTCATTAGGTGCAGTCAATCAAAATCCTTTCTGTCGTTGCAATATTTGGATCCTGAACATCGTTCTTAAGATAAATAGTTGTTATTGTACAATTTGTTAAAATGTCAGTTAAAATGCGTAAGATTTATATCCAGACTGTCTTCTGGATCAGTATCATTTTGGATGAAATAACCATTTCAGTCTTGATACATTATACAACATTTGGCTGCTTTCCCCCATGAAACTCAGGATCTTTACCAATAAAGTTGATTCTAGTGAAATGGCCAAATGTTTTCAATCAGGGTTTCACACAGGGTTACATTGACATAGAGTTACTTGAATGGTTTGGTGGAGGACTGTACCAATTTTGTGTGGGGTCTAAGTATTACTGCAAAGATTTTGTTGGGGAGGAAGCACGCTTGTGACAAAAAAAAAAAAAAGATCTGTCCTTTCGTACATGTGTAGTTGTTGTTCCCCACCTGCTACTGTGGAGGTGCTACTTCTTTTCATAGAATCATAGAATCATAAAATAGTAGAGTTGAAAGGGGCCCATAAGGACATTGAGTCCAACCCCCTGCTCAGTGCAGGAATCCACCCTAAAGCATCCCTGGCAGATGGCTGTCCAGCTGCCTCTTGAATGCCTTTTGTGAACCGCCCAGAGAGCTCCAGTTATTGGGCAGTATAGAAATGTAAATAAATAAATAAATAAATAAATAAATAAATAAATAAATAAATAAATAGTGTGGGAGAGCCCACAACCTCCCTAGGTCACTGGTTCCATTGTCGTACTGCTCTAACAGTCAGGAAGTTTTTCCTGATGTCCAGCCGGAAGCTGGCTTCCTTTAACTTGAGCCCGTTATTCCGTGTCCTGCACTCTGGGAGGATTGAGAAGAGATCCTGGCCCTCCTCTGTGCGACAACCTTTGAAGTATTTGAAGAGTGCTATTGTGTCTCTCCTCAGTCTTCTCTTCTCCAGGTTCCAGGCCTCTTCTTAACCAATCAGAGTCAAAAAAAATGGACATGGTGGCATCGTGGAACTGTATAGCCAATCAGATTTGGCTAGGTGTCGACATAATTGAGGGCAAATGAAGCCCACCCCTTGCCTTCTCTCAGAATGAAAGGAAGGAGGAATGTAGCCCTGTCTTGCCATTCTGGCTGCCTCAGCAATGGCAGACATGTTCCCTCGGGGGCCCCAAAATGCACTCTTTTATGGACCGGGGGGGGGGAGAGGGAATATTTTGTAGGGTTCAAAATGTTCGTGAAACACACCCACACACCTTCATCTCGGCAATACTTACTGGGTAACATTTCAATACTTACATTCTTAAAATGTATATAAGAAAATGTCAGAAAAGCAATTTTCTAACACTTGAGCGGTCACTTCAGAGTCTGGAAGCACAGCTATATCTGAGTTGGGCAAGCTGAAGGCCGGTTGTCACCAGAGAGACAGGCCAAGGGAAGCAATGTGAGATAGGCGCTGTGCTGGTGAAGGAGTGGGGCCACTTTGATACAGCTTTGATCCTTACTCAAGAGGCATGATGCTCATGCTGAAGAGTCAGACTGGAAATTCTGTTTTAATAGGGCCAGATGAAACCCTCATTGGCCCCTTGGGTCAGCTGACAAGCCTTGAAGCAGTGAGCTGTCATACTTCTTTCTATATGAAAGAAGTGGTGTTCAAGTGCAGTGGATGAGACAGTGTTGTGGTGAGCTACCACAGCAGGGCACAGAGTCGATGGTCTGGTTGCTCGAGTTCCCAGTTTGGGACCCTGTTGCCTTGCATTAGCCATGCAATTGTTTCTCATATTTACCAAACAACAACCCTCTACACATCACTGGGCATCAGGACCACTAGCGCTTCCCAACATTCACTAGTTGTCATGTGAAACCCAGGATGTAAAAGTATATGCAACTGAACCCTATGAATATCTCCACCACCATTCGAAGGAAGAGTTAGATGGATCCAGCATTCAAATGACCATCCATTTGTTATTTTCATCTGGGCCACACTCAGTGGCATACATAGGAAAGACGTGGTCCCAGTCCCCTCTCATTTGTAAAGAATATCTGGCTAGTGACTGCAAGAACTCTTTTCAGGTATGTTGAAGCAACTTCAGGGCATTTTAAAGCTCCACCACACCGGGGGTTAACACGCTCCCTACCTTCGCTTCTCCACCCATGTTTTCATTCCCCAGTTACTTCCTCTTTCAAAAGAGGAAGTACACGCTGAGCACAAGGCCCATTGAGTCTGCTGTTCTAATGGCGCTGCTTCTCCTGCACACAGCAAGAGAGAGCAGCAATTCCGAGTTTTAAAAAATTGGACTTGATGAGGGTTTTTTGTTGTTGTTGTTGCACAAGTAAGGCCAGAAGGGGCAGGAAGTGCACAAGAGGCAGACGATGTCATGGGAGGGACCTGAGCAAACTCTGTGAGTGCCCAGTAATGAGTGTGCAATAAAACGCTCATTGGATGGAGCTCTTAGGCTTTAGCTAGACCTAGGGCTTATCCCGGGGTCGTCCCTGCCTGCTCCCGGGATATCCTGTGTGTCATTTATTTATTTATTTATTTATTACATTTTTATACTGCCCAATAGCCGAAGCTCTCTGGGCGTTCACAAAAATTTACATGAACAGGGATGACCCTGGGACGATCCCAGGATAAACCTTAGGTCTAGCTAAGGCCTTAGTCTCAGGCTCATGTTTGACCATTCACATGTTAAAAAGGCATATGCAGTTTCAATCATTTCTGGGTGATTCTTTACAAACCAGTTAACTAGTCAAGTTGGAGAGAATGATGTACTTCAAACCAGTTTCTGCTGTTCATTTTTCTTCAGTTTCATTAAATGATTATCCTGCAAACAGAACATAGAAATGGTCGTATTCCGTAAATCTGTTAGCTCAGCTGTAATTCTATCCAATGAGCCATTTCAAGAATTGTAGAGTCTGTCTGTGTGTCTGCACTTTAAACAAGCTCATTCAATTTAAGCATAAGCCTTGACTTAGGTCTCGAATCATCAGCGGCGTGAATCCATTAATGTGAAAGCCATGGGAGTCAGGCCATAGCTTTAACTTTAACCACAGTTCTCATTGCCTTTATTGGAATATCACCCTTAGGTATGAAACTGGATGACTTCAGGGACTGGTAATGAGTTCTGAAGATTTCCACAGAAGCTTCTGAAAGAGCATCTTGTTAAAATTCCATTAGGAAAGTGAAAGGTAGAACGGATAGGCAAGGATCCCTCCTACTAATGGATCCAAGTCCAGTTTCATTCGCTCATTCATTCATTCAGTCCTGTTCCAGCACATGGCACCTTCCAGACTTTCACAGGTAAAACAAATGATGTCACGGGAGGCTTAGTGAACACACCAGTCAGGTAGTCAAACAAACCCTGTATTTTCTCTCTCCAACAAGCGCAGAACAGTAGCAGGAAACTCCTGGCTCTGCCCAGATACAGGGCTATCTAGTGACTAAACCATACCATGACACTATCCACATAATGGGGTCTCTGCCCCCAAGGAACTTGCGATCTAAAACACACGCTTAACACCACAGTGATATTGGCTCCGTAGCCATGGAAATTATTCTACTTAGGTGTGGGGTGGTTAAACTTGGACATTCACCAATTTGTGTAAGGGCCTGGTATTGTGGGGGGGGGGGAAATAAAACAGTGTGGGCAGGTGGTCCCATCGTTCCTACATTCACACTTCAAAATTGATTCTTATATTACTTCTATGATGTGATTATTTTATTTCATTTATTTAAAATATTGATCTTTCACTTTTCTGCCTACTCGGAAAAGTCCAGAGGGAAACACGTATACTCCAATGATCCTTATTTTCCTTGGGCAATAATGAGTTTAATATCAATGCCCCCTGGGAAAACATTGCCCTGGGAACATCCCATTGCCTTTGAAACATCCCAAAGTTAAAACTGTTTCTGTGAACTGCCCAGAGAGCCTCGGCTATTCAGCAGTATAGAAATGCAATCAATCAATCAATCAATCAATCAAAACCATTTCCGTGCTTTTTGAAAGATTAAACTTTAAACTGTTTACTGTGTCCGTCCCTGCATGTTAACACTATTTTGCACTCTTAAGATAGGGTTGGTATAGCATTGACTGGGCTGGACTCCGTTCAGTCATTTATTTATTTATTTATTTATTTCATTTTTATACTGCCCGATAGCCAAAGCTCTCTGGGCGGTTCACAAAAATTAAAATCATGACGAGCATAAAAACAATCAAACAACCTAAAAACACAAATACAAAATACAATATAAAAAGCACAACCAGGATAAAACCACACAGCAAAAATTGATATAGGTTAAAATATGGAATTAAAACAGCAAAGTTTCAAATTGAATTTAATAGGTGTTAAAATACTTGAGAAAATAAAAAGGTCTTCAGCTGGCGACGGAAGGAAAACAGTGTAGGCGCCAGCCGAACCTCTCTGGGGAGCTCGTTCCACAGCCAGGGTGCCACAGCAGAGAAAGCCCTCCTCCTCATGTTTTAGGGTAGCCAAGAAGGATGCAAGCAAGCAGATTTCGACTAAGACATGTTTCTGCCCGAGACCAAGATGGCGTGCACACATGCACACACAAATTTCATTACACATACAAAAGTCAAATGGACCGGCAGTTGAATCTTATTTCAATGTTAGCAGTGGGTGCTAGCAGTGGCATCTTCTACAACTCTGTCCTTCAACACCTCGCAGATGCTCCACCCGTTGTCATCCCATCCCCCAGATCTACCATCTCAGGTGGCTGCTTCACTCTCTCACTCATACTTGGATTGGTCCTGGAAACAATGTAATCCATGTACGGTGCCTCAGCTCCCTGGAGTTCACCCTTTGACTTGGCTTGCCTCTTTCTTTATTTTATTATTATTATTATTATTATTATTATTATTATTATTATTATTTGCATTTTTATACCGCCCAATAGCCAAAGCTCCCTGGGCGGTTCACAAAAACTAAAACAATTCAAAGTGTAAAACAAACAGTATAAAAACATGATATAAAATACACATTAAAACGAATTAAAACATACCATACATGATTAAAACATCCTGAAAACATTCTAAAATTTCACTGGATAGGCCTGCCGGAATAGATCAGTCTTTATTGCTTTTTTAAATTCTAAAAGACTGTCAAGTTGATGAATTTCCTCCAGCAGGCCATTCCACAGTCTGGGAGCAGCGGAAGAAAAGGCCCTCTGGGTAACAGTTGCTTCTCTTTGCCAGGGCAGGGAATGGTGGAGCTTGGTGATCTGGAGCAGATTAGCTGGAGGGGTGGAGGCCATTCTGGAGTTTCCAAACCACCTTCAGCATGCAATAGACCACTGGCTGGGGACTGTTCTTGCCTTATGTGAGGCACTGGATCCTCTCTATTCGGCCCTGGTTAGGCCTCATCTAGAGTGTTGCGTCCAGTTCTGGGCTCCACAATTCAAGAAGGACGCAGACAAGTTGGAGCGTGTTCAGAGGAGGGCAACCAGGATGATCAGGGGTCTGGAAACAAAGCCCTATGAAGAGAGACTGAAAGAACTGGGCAGGTTTAGCCTGGAGAAGAGAAGATTGAGGGGAGACATGATAGCACTCTTCAAGTACTTGAAAGGTTGTCACACAGAGGAGGGCCAGGATCTCTTCTCGATCCTCCTAGAGTGCAGGACACGGAATAACGGGCTCAAGTTAAAGGAAGCCAGATTCCAGCAGGACATCAGGAAAAACTTCCTAACTGTTAGAGCAGTACGACAATGGAATCAGTTACCTAGGGAAGTTGTGGGCTCTCCCACACTAGAGGCCTTCAAGAGGCAGCTGGACAACCATCTGTCAGGGATGCTTTAGGGTGGATTCCTGCATTCCCCTTCCAACTCTGCTATTCTATGATTCTATGCTATTCTATGATTCTGCATTGTGGATCACGTCACATCAATGCTGAGGGAACTAGAGGCCAGAGCGGAGCCTCTGCAACAGCAGGCGTTTCGGCCATCATGGGAGGAGCTGGGCTGCTGTTGTCTGGGATAAATCCTCTTTTCTTTCCTTGTTAAATGTTTCCCCTCAGGGAAACAGCCTGCCAAGTGCTCATCCCAAAAATGTCACTGATTATGTCAAATGTTCTCTAAATAGTGCCTTGATCCACTAGGCCTGCCCTTGTTTTGAACCGTGAGTTGTTGGAGGGCACACATAGCTTCAGTTGAAGGACTTTTACAATCCATGGGAAAGCCTAAAATGGAAATCGTGTAAGGATTCACCTCAAACTTGGCTGACAGGGCTGCACACTCGCCAACAAGCCCTGAAACATCCTCCAGTTTCTAGTCCTTGTAGCTAGAAGATACGCTTGAAAAAGTGTAGGTGGAGTGTACCGAAGTCTCTGAAGTCTGAGGGTGTCTGCCCGTGTGGCTGAATAATATTTCCAGTGGTGGAATGTGGGTTTAGTGCCCTGCACAACACCATTTCTCTCCCAATGACAACCCAAACCAAAATAAATAGCATAATGGCAAAATAAATGGGTGTAAGATAAGAGAAATCACACATTCCCAACCCCTTCAAATTGTATCATCTTATGCAAGTTCTAAAATGCAGCATTTCTTTGTGCAGAACCTGGATTGCTTGGGTGCAGAAGTTTAATAATTTAAAAAAGCACGTGCACGATGTACTGATCTTTGGTGTTGCAACACCTAGACTGAACCCCAGGGTTGGTGGACTGAACCCCACAGACTCACACAAACTCTGCCTTCCAAACAAACTTACAAGTTGTATTCAAACAAAGCTTTTCCACTGAGCTCTCTTAGGCTGTGGCCTCTCTCTCCTCAGGCCGGAAGCAGTGGATGTTGCCCGTAACAACTTCCTAGTTCCCCCTCGGAACCACAACCCATTCAGACTGAATACAGCAGTTCTTTCATATTGTCACAGTATAGACTGTGGCCCTGTTCAGAAGACACCTTAAACCACGGCTTTAACCATGGTGGTGAAGCCAGAAAGCCGGACCGTGTTCAGAAGACACCTTAAACCATGGCTTTAACCACGGTGAATAAGGCTTTCTGGCTTCACCACCATGGTTAAAGCCGTGGTTTAAAGTGTTTTCTGAATGGGGCCTCTGAGGATGCAATCCTATGCAAACTCTTACAACTCCCAGCATTCTTTGAGGGTGCAAACCTATGCACATTTAGACAGGGGGGAAATTCCTACAACTCCCAGCATCCCCCAGTGAGCATAGCTGGCTGGAGAATGCTGGGAGATATAGGACATTTCTCTGTTAAACAGGCATAGGATTGTGTTGTGAGTGAATCAGAAAGACTCCGCCTAGGCCTCTTTGCTCTGTTACCCATGTCAGCAATTCTCCCCTGCAGGCCTTCAAAATTTGGCAAACGCTTTCAAAGGAGTGCTGGGAGGGGGGGTAAGAGTTCTATGAAGCCTTATCTAACGTGGTGGTGCCTTCCAGATGTTTTAGACTACAACTCCCACCAACCCCAACCACCATGGTCAATGATAGGAGTTGTAGTCCAAAACACCTGAAGGGCATCACTTCAAGGATGGCTGGTCTCTGTGAAACTCAAACTGAACGAACAGCTTTGGCTCAGCCTTGAATTTCTTAAGCTACAATTATAAAATATACAGAGAGAGGGAAGGAGGGAGAGTCATTTAAGAATGCAGTGATTAATACATGAAGGGGGGGGGCAATATTTAAAATGTACCCAGTATTAAAGAGTGCATGTTCTCACCTTCCCACTTTAATAGTCTCTTTCTTAGCTTTTCAGGTATAAAAGGAAATGAAAAATGATAACTCTGCACTTGCCTTCCAAACAGATCCAAAACAGTTGCCCCTGATCTGCTTCTTTTTTGTATCCTGCTCAGGTTTTTAGCAGGTAATTGGACACCAAGGCAATCTTGAATACGGCTTGGGGCACATTAGTGACAGGTATCTGCTTTCTGTATTAAATGCCATAATTTCATTTTAATTTAACTGATATATAGACATAGACATAGGTATAGGTGTACCGTAACATATGAGAACTGCAGTGTGAAGTCTTGGAGACTACTTGAAGGAGAGCCCACAAAAATGCTACCGTATTTCTTTGATTGTAAGACGCCATCGATTGTAAGATGCACACTAATTTCACTACCACCAACAGGAAAAACAACAACCTAAGACGCACCTGCGATTCTAAGACGCACCCCATTTTTAGAGATGTTTATATGGGGGGAAAAGTGCGTCTTAGAATCGAAGAAAAAGGTAATATTCTTCTCTGAGTGCCTTTGGTGGCAAGAAAAGCAGAGGATTCCCAGTGATTGCGTTCTCCTTGTGGGACTCAGTTGCCTAAGACATTCTGTCAGGCTCACCTGCTTGCACATTCTACCTTCAAGGAAAACTTTCAGATTGGTTTGCCTACTGAGAAATTTCTGCAAGGGAGGCTACCAGCATGGAATCCCTGCACATTGCAGAAGACTCTGGGACATGTTCTAGAGCAGCCTTCCTCAACCTGGGGCACTCCAGATGTGTTGGACTACAACTCCCAGAATGCCCCAGCTGGGGCATTCTGGGAGATGCAGTCCAACACATCTGAAGCGCCCCAGGTTGAGGAAGGCTGTTCTAGAGTAAGTACTCAACTGGTACAAAGCACAGGCCTCACCATCTCTCCACACAAACAGGGTGTGGATCCTACACATATCTAGGAACATAAGCAGTGCCCTGACGCTGGATCAGACCAAGGGTCCATCTAGTCCAGCACTCTGTTCACACAGTGGCCAACCAGCCATCGGCCAGGGAACAACAAAGCAGGACATGGTGCAACAGCACCCTCTCACCCATGTTCCCCAGCAACTGGTGCACACAGGCTTATGTTTCAAATACTAGAGATAGCACACAACCATCAGGGCTAGCAGCCATTGATAGCCTTTGCCTCCAGGAATTTATCCAACCCCCTTTTAAAGCCATCCAAACTGGTGGCCATCACTACATCTTGTGGTAGTGAGTTCCATAATTTAACTATGCACTGTTTGAAGAAGTCCTTCCTTTTATTTGTCCTGAATCTCCCACCAATCAGCTTCATGGGAGGACCCCTTTGGGTTCTAGTATTTTGAGAGATCTCTGTGATTGCACATTGCAGTGGAAGACCTGAAATGGTGAACAATTTTCTATTCATTTCAAATACTTCTAGGGCAAAAGCCCCACCACAAGCAAGGTGGCTTACATAATAAAACCCTATGCGATAATCAGTGGAGGCTGTTGGCTCCGCTGTCAGTGGGGCAGTGAATCCGCTCCCAGTTTCAGTCAGAACTGTGAAGGAGCTTTGCACCTTGGGTAGCTCCTTCCAGAGGAATGAGTGGCTCAGATTTCAGTGGGGCTGTAAAGCTATTCTGGGTTTCAGTTAGAACCAGTCAGGACTCTAAAGGAACTATCTAACTATTTGGGGGCTGGGGTGCAGTACCTTGGATAGTTCCTTTAGAGTTCTGGCTGGTTCTAACTGAAACCCGGAATGGATTCACAGCCCCACTGAAATCAGCACCACCAACCTCCACTGGTTCCTCTGAACACTGTTCGAAAACCAGTGATGGTAAGTGATGGTGATGGTGTGAAGATCTAGTAAGTGATGGTGTGAAGATCTAGTAAGTGATGGTGTGAAGATCTAGCAAGTGATGGTGTGAAGATCTAGCAGGTGCTGGGAAAGTCTTCTGCCTGAGACCCCAGAGGGACATTGCCAATCAGAGAATGCAATGCTGGTGTAGATGGCACCATGGTCAAGGTCCTATGTTCCTAAGAGCGTCCTCTCAGATCTCTCTCTCTCTCTCTCTCTCTCTCTCTCTTTCTCTCTCTCTCCAGAACTTTCTTCTTTGTATATTGTTTTTGTTCTTCTGCCTCATCTGTCATGTCATGTAATGAGTGCAAAATGTGCACTGTAGAAGAACAAATCCAGAACAAATGTTTAGAGTCCTCCTTTTAATGGGAATTTCCTGTCAGAGCAAAGGACACCCACATGACGCTGATAAATTATGGTGGGTTGTGGTGCAGTTAATTTCAAATGACTGTGGGGAAAATGCTGCCAGGATAAACGCAGCAAAATAGTAATATGATAATAAGCAGTCAATAAGCCTTCATACCTATTGAAGCCTTGCCAAACAACCCCCCCCCCAAAAAAAGCCACGAGGAACTCATTTGCTGTCATGTGGCTAGAAAATGTATTTTTGTGGGAATTCCTTTATAATTTTGTAATCATGCTAATTTTATATAGAGTCGCCATAATCACACTGAATTCCTCCAAAGTAGGAGGAAGCAGATGTTTAAGAAAGGGGTGTGTGTGTGTGTGTGTGTGTGTGTGTGTGTGTGTGTGTGTGTGTTATTGAAACTCTTTAAAATGTACAAGACAGAGAGAATGATCCTATGGTCCTGGGAGAGCGCTCCGGGAACCGCAGAATTCTTCAGAGTCCACTCTGAGGCTGTAGACACTGCTACAGCCTTGGAAGGGGGACTCCAGAATCCGATCCCTTGTAGCTGCCACAAATAAAAAGGCACCAGTTGTTTCTGAGGTCACAAAAACAGCCTCAGGGGACCTTGGACAGGTCTGTAAGGGGTCATTCCAGTGAGCAGGGAGGGGAGAGGAGAGGCCAGGATAGAGTGTTTTCTATGGCCTCTCCAGGCCCTGCCAGCGAGACTCAAAGGTCCATCTAGAGGAAAAAGGGATTATGCCCTTACTGGCCTTTCCTGGAGGGGATCTACACTAGTCAAGGTAGAACGTGTCTTACCTTTTTTAAAGGTGAGTTTCGTAGTATTACACCACATGTGTGTGTGTGTGTGTGTGTGTGTGTGTTATTGAAACTCTTTAAAATGTACAAGACAGAGAGAATGATCCTATGGTCCTGGGAGAGCGCTCCGGGAACCGCAGAATTCTTCAGAGTCCACTCTGAGGCTGTAGACACTGCTACAGCCTTGGAAGGGGGACTCCAGAATCCGATCCCTTGTAGCTGCCACAAATAAAAAGGCACCAGTTGTTTCTGAGGTCACAAAAACAGCCTCAGGGGACCTTGGACAGGTCTGTAAGGGGTCATTCCAGTGAGCAGGGAGGGGAGAGGAGAGGCCAGGATAGAGTGTTTTCTATGGCCTCTCCAGGCCCTGCCAGCGAGACTCAAAGGTCCATCTAGAGGAAAAAGGGATTACGCCCTTACTGGCCTTTCCTGGAGGGGATCTACACTAGTCAAGGTAGAACGTGTCTTACCTTTTTTAAAGGTGAGTTTCGTAGTATTACACCACATGACATATAGCTTGTGACATTTTATTGTTGTCTGTTCTCCGGTTTTTATTTTGAACTTCTCTGAAATAAGTTGTTCTATTTGGTATGATGTGGCCAATGTCATCGTATTAAATGGGTTTCCTGTAGTTCTTAATTAGCCCATTGCATTCCTGGGGGGGGGGGGGCATGTTTATGTAATTTCCGCGCCCAAAGTTGGAGCCGTTTTTTTTCTTTCAAGCCTCATTTTTGCAGCCACTTCCAGTTTCACTTTTGGGAGGCATCTTGGTGGATTGTTTGTAGGTGGAGGGGCAATTGAAGCGGAGAGAAGAGGAAGTGGGAGGGGAAATGGGCAGACGGGGAAATAGAACAAACGGATTTATTTTCTTAGTGTGGCCAAAAAGAATGCATTCCCACGGAAAGAGAAAACATAAGTAAACGTTTTAAAAACCGCTACGTTTTAAATCGTTCAAAAACAAAACGTTCAATGACTGTAAAAACAACGTTTCATATACTAGTGTAGACCCCCTCTTTGTGTCTCCCACAAAGACACACAGTTCTGCCATCCCCATTTCTGAAAGTATAAACAATTTAGAGGATTCCCTCTTCTGACAGCAAAAGAAATTTGTGATTATTCAGGATTACATAATGTTTTACCTCCAGGGTATCATTAGATGACTAATGGAAGGTTTTGATAACTCATTTTGTTCTGTATCAATACAGGCAGTGTTTAAGTTGCCGTTTTTCCCTTAAGATATTATGAAACTGACTGTCAGTCTGAGGGTGTGATGGTCCACAAACATCATACTCACAGCTTTCACAGATGGTGGATTCTCTCAGACTGTAAAATTTGGCTGCATGGATGAAGCTCTTGTCTCTCACATCTCTGAAACTTAATCATATATTTATTATTTATTTAGCATATTTACAGGGCATCTTTTAGGCTATTGCCCTCACAACATATGTAGAGAAGAAGACACATTAAGAGCCATGAAATAGTAACATAGTTCAGAATTTTTTTAAAAAATTACACTAATCCAGTTTAAAGATAAACCACCATAAGGAAGGAGGGCAGTGACCTACCTTCACATCATTGCGTTGCTGCTGCTTTGTTGCTAAACCCTACAGTTTCGCTGCTGCAGGATGGAGGCGGGTAATCTACAGGCTCATCTACACCTAGCAAGATATTCCACTCTGAAAGTGGTATGAAAGCGGTATATAAAAGGCAGGAGCCACACCAAGCAGGATATAGCAGTATGAAAGCGGTATATGGTCTGTGTCATGGGCCCCAACAGTTGTCAGTGCACTTCAATATTGCTAGAAAGCAGTAGTGTGGCTCCTGCCTTTTATATACCACTTTCGTAGTGGAATATCCTGCTTGGTGTAGATGAGCCCTATATTGTAGGAGGCAGTGTGGGGTTTCTGGCAGCCATTTGGCTCACTGGACCAATCACCAGTCGTGCAGGAATGCCCCTGGCTTGACACCTGAGTGAGGTCACACGATGAAAGGGTTGTAATGACTTCACTTTGAAGGGAAAAGTCAGGGTAAGTCCCCGGCTTTTCTAACACGCAGCTTCAGGGAAAAGCCCCATGGTGGCTGTGAATAAGCAGCTGCGTCGTATAACCAATGCAGCACAGATTTGCAGCCACCATAGGGCCAACAAAACCTTGAGGTTGCCTATCAAGAGTGAGCACGTGGATAGCAGGCTGAGCAAAGCTCCCACGTCACCTGGTCACCGTCTTCCACACAATGGTGGGATGTACTTTTCTTTAATTAAATTATACTTAACAATGTCTAAATTTGCATGTGTATGTGTGCATGACCATAAGCAAATTTTATGCAAATGGATGTCCTCGTTTGTCCTTTCTTGGCGATAATTTCCTCTTTTGGGGTGATTCACAACTGCCCATATCACTCTAAAAGCAATATTCGGAGGCACTCCAAAGCATGAATAGCTTCACATGCCATTTTACGCTCTGGACTGACTTGCGGCACTTTTGCTATAAAAAAAAAAGAAGAAGGATGAACAGCGCTGGTCTAGTGGGTTTTTTTAATCATTTTAAAAGCTACGTGATAAATATGTATAGATAAAAGCATCACAGAGAGGAATTGGCTTATAGCTATTTTACCTCAAGCTACAGAGTCATCAGATGCAACCGAAGCAAGGTCAGCCCAAGTGGCTTCTGGAGGGGAGATTGCTGGTGAACACATAGCTACTGTGGAAACTGGGCTTTGTGATTCAATAGGTGACTGAGCTTTCGTATGAGAATCCATATTAAAACAATGACTCAGCAGATCGTTGAGGGTATCCTGTAATGGCTGTTACTCTGTAAGCATTAAAACAACAGAGTGGTACGTGCACGTTCTGTCGAAAACAGGGGAACTTGCAACTAAAAAACATCATTGTATGCAATGAGTAAAATCAAGTGATAAAGCTTTTCCAGGACTGTACCAGCTGAGTTGCAGGTGGTGTGTGTGTGTGTGTGTGTGTGTGTGTGTGAGAGAGAGAGAGAGAGAGAGAGAGAGAGAGAGAGAGAGAGGGAGGGAGGGAGGGAGGGAGGGAGGGAGAGGAAGAGGGAGAGAATGATCCCCCATGACCAAGCACATGCACAGGAGCAACTAACATATCAGGATAAACGATTCCGGATTTGCAGAGATTATTTCCATGGACAAACATTCGGACAAGTTGCCTCCAACCTTCCGTGCAAGGAGGAGCAGAGGAGCAGAGCTCTGCATAACTAACTCTATGTGAAACATGGAAAAGCCAGGGCCGGTGCCAGACTATTTTGCGGCCTAGGCAAGGTGAGCTACTTTCACACACACACACACCAAAAATGCCAACTTTGATTTTTAACAACATATGTTTCCTGGAAAAAATAAGTACAAAACTTGAAACTGCTAAATTTATTTTAAAGTGCAAGAAATACATCATGCCAATTATAGCAAACAAATTGAAAAGGAACGTCTATGGGTCTAAAATGCATTATTTAATAGGAATATCACCTCCAAATCATCCCCCCCAACTCACACGCGCACACACACACACTCCGCAACACACGCATGAACACATGTATTCACTCAAAGACCCCATGCACCCCATTCACCCATACATTCTCTCTCTCTCTCTTCTAGGTGCGTTTCGGAAGTCCGAACATGGAGCCGCCCCACCCCCACCCCTGCGTCTCTGGCTTCGCTTCGGCTGGGCGGGCGCGGGGCACCATCTCGCCCGCCCAGGCCCAGCTGAATCCTCAGGCCGGGCCGGCTCACAGCCAACGCGTGTGAGTGCTGCGCTGTGCCCGGCGCCCCTCTTAGCTTGGCGCTCTAGGCGGCCGCCTGAGTGGCCTTTATGGTAGCACCGGCCCTGGGAAAAGCCCCGTATTCAGGGCAACGGCCAGGCGTGTTGCAGCGTGCCCGGAACAATACATGCATTGGTAAAGTGTAGCAGTGGGGATCGGGGAAAGGGCTCAAAAGACGTCCTACAGGAATCCCCCTCCCACCTGTGCAGAGTTGGGCATGAAAGAGGGTTTGATCATGCCATCAGAGTTGGAACCGGTGGAAGCTGGCGGCTCTGATTCTGGTGGGGCCCTTTACACCGCCATTCAAAATGACTAGATCAAGTCTATTTATCATTTTCATAAGGCATAAGTCGGTGTAATTATAACCCTTGCCCTTAGATTGCCTATCAGGCAGCGGGTGGGCCTCCTCCATTGCAGGTTGGTGTTCATGGAAATGGGCATACAAGGCAGCATCGTTCTGACCAGTTTGAGCATTAAGATCACCAGCCATGATCACCGAGGCTTTGGGATACAAATCTGTCAGCTTATTGATATACTCCTCCAACTTTAACCAATCTTCTTTAACCAATTGCTTTTCCCTATGTGGCGGCATATATACATTAATTACTAGTAAATTAAATGAATTACACTTTAGAATCAACGCGGGTGGCCAACGCAGGGCTCCAATCTAGATAGGGAGGCCCTGATGCTTGTAGCTATTAGAATACCCAGTCCTCCTTTGGGCCGCCCACCTTTGTTACTAGGAGTTGCTTCTAAAGAGTAGGAGGCAAAGCCATTTATAGATAGATCCTCTCTGGCCCATGTCTCTTGAAAAAATAAAATCTCATTTTTTTGATGTGGCTGTGAACCCTTTCTGAGTTTCAAGCAGAACCAGGCAGAAAGATTTTCTAGGGTTCTTAATCTCATGGATCCAGGAGACAATCACCCTCCATGAGGACAAGGTGCAGAACAGAGAGAGGCAAGGCTGGCGTGCTCCCTTTCCTCAGACGTTGCCTCTTCATGGCGAGACGCATGCCTGAATCAGGCCATACCTTCAGTCCAATCCTGTGTATGTGTCCTTGGAAGTAAGCGTCACTGAGTCAAATGGGATTTGTTTATCATTGCATCGAGTGTCTTGAATTTGTGATCCGAAGGGCAGGGATTCAATTAGTGCCCCAGCAGCAGGCTATGCCCAAAGGAAAGAGCTACAGGATAACCAGCCAAGCACCTATGAAGAGCAATAGGCCACAGAGCAGGTAATAGGATAAGGTGTGACCTCTGTAAAACCTTGCAAGTCAGTTTGAACATAAGAACATAAGAAGCACCCTGATCCTGGATCTGACCAAGGGTCCACCTAGTCCAGCACTCTGCTCACACAGTGGCCAACCAGCCGTCGGCCAGGGACCAACAAAGCAGGACATGGTGCAACAGCACCCTCCCACCCATGTTCCCCAGCAACTGGTGCACACAGGCTTACTGCCTCGAATACTGGAGATAGCACACAACCATCAGGGCTAGTAGCCATTGATAGTCTTCGCCTCCAGGAATTTATCCAACCCCCTTTTAAAGCCATCCAGATTGCTGGCCATCACTACATCTTGTGGTTGTGAGTTTGCTCAGGGCTAAACTTGCTGCTGGTCTCTCCCCTCACCACACCTTGCTCTCGGTCTGGATTCCCACCCAACCCCCATTTCTTGGCAAGACCCAGGTCTGAGAGTACCTTCCGTTGTAATGCTGTTTTCTCTTGAGATGCAATCTGAGAACCCTTTGGAGGGCTGCAAAGGGACAGGGCTGGGAAGCAGAGTAAACTTAATGGTAGTTTAATTATATTATCAATTCACCCAAACTTGATATCTTTATATCTTAAATTACAGCATTGCTCACTGGTTGGTTGACCAAAAAATGCATTTAAAACATTGGATCCAATTTACAAATGCAGCGTGTGTACAGTACATCCTGCTGAGAAGACAATACTTAACAGGAAATTGAAGGGACTTGGTGACTTCTTTGCTCCATGATCCATGCTCTATCATTCCACATTGCTTTAAAATCTCCAAGCCAAAGTAATTATAATTTGTTACACGGCGTACGCATATCCAGCTTCCAGCATGGTTTGAATTTGTCATACGCAACACATTCTTTCTGTTTTGCTTTTATTTTTGCTCTTTACTACGAATTGTGTCAAGGAATTTCTAAGTTAAGTTCCTGCCTAGTGTTCTCTGTTTTACACCACAGTGTGATGCTCTCTAATTAACAAAACACCTTACTGTACAAATATGCAAAGGTGCCCTGTTCCGTCACCAGAGGTTAGACATGAACTAAGCAGACAGCAAAACTAACAAAGAATAGAGCTGCACAAAATGTGTCTTTTTATTTGTACAGAGTTTTCTGCTTTTCTACCTCATTGCCTTGGATATCCTTGCTTTTAGAAACTGTAGTTGGGAGTACCATATACGTTAGAAAGTGTGTGTACTTGTGTATAGGGTCTATTGCTTTCATTGGGCTGTGCCTGCAGATGCACATTCTCCCTTTGCAGAGTACCTTGGATATCTTTGCTTTTAGGCATTGCAGGGAGAAAGTGGATGCTCAGCAAAATGCACTGATAGGACCAAAACCAACATTACTTGAAATATGTTTCTAGCAGTTATGTCTTCTTTTTTTTCTAGTCTAGGAATTATCCAATGAAATCAGGACCCGTGTGTGTGTGGGGGGGCGGTAGCATTTAAGATTGGGTCCCCTATACCTATTCAAGAGTAAAAAATGAAAAGACAACATAGCTGTTAGATATACATTTAAAGCCTTCCCCAAGGCTTTAAATGTAGTAGTAGTGTTGGACTACTACAGATGTGTTGGACTACTACTACTACTATGCTGGATGGGGAATTCTGGGAGTTGCAGTCCAACACATCTGGAAGGCACCTGCCAGCTCTAAGTTGAGAACAATGAAAGATGCAATTACGTAAAAACAAAAAGGTGTGATAACAGAGAAAAATATCAAGTCCGCCATCTTCCCTCTCAGTGTCTTACAACAATTGCATCATGTTCTGTTCCTATAATCAGCAGCGTGATCCAGGTGGTCTTCGGTGAACTACTGTTTCTCAATCTCAATGCCCCGTTTCTCAATAATATGATATACAGTATATCACTGGACGATTTCACAAGGTTCTCCTGTAGCAATGTCTACACTCCCACCTTACCTCAAGTTTATACCACTTTAACCACCATGACTTCCCATAAGAAACCTGGAAATTGTAGCTTTGTAAGGGTGCCGAGAACTCTTTGATAGAGATTCCTAGCCTCTGTCGCAGAAGTACAGTTCCCATAGTTCCTTGGAAGGGGGTGACTATTCAAGTAATTATTCCCTTTCCATCGTCCTGAGGGGCCATACACGTGAGGCGTAAATTTGTTCTTCGGTAAGAAATGGAGAGAAATGAAACATGCCAATGGAGTCGTGTGGGCAGAGCTGGCATAACCGGGCTGAGCTACATCCTTCATTGCATATTTCCTCACACACACACAGCGTCAGTTAGTTTAACACTGTCGAGCAGTGTAGGACAACAGGCCTGCCAAGTGTGGAATGCTTTTGGAGCTAGTTTGCAACACTCTACATATCTTTGTGGCTATGGATCCTTTGAGTATTGGGACGCCAAGTTAGGGAACCATAAAGACACATGAAGCCCCGGGTGGTTGTTGGTTTTTTGAGTTATACTACTACTACTACTACTACTACTAATAATAATAATAATAATAATAATAATAATTATTTATCATACTTATACCCCGCTCCTCAGCCAAAAAAGGCTCTCGGAGCGGCTTACAATTAGTTAGCAAAAAAGACAAGCTTACAGTCAAGGAAAAGGAGTTCAGGAGGGAAGACGGAAAAGAGAAAGAGAGAGAGAGAGATTAAGTGGACCGGCAACAGGGCTGATGGGATTGTCCTTCTCCCGAAGGAGGGGAGTCCAACTGGAGCAGGCCCTGATGTTTCCTCGGCCTGCTCCTGGTCCCCTAGACTTGGGCACACCTCTTCTTATTAATGTCAGTGAGATAATTCCAAAAATGTGCATTTGAAGTTGAAAGCTCCAACCCATCCTGCCCTAAGCTGTCATTCTGTTTGAATGAAGGCAACATGATTTTTAACACGAGTAAATCCAAACACATCTCTGCCTATGAAACTTGGGCTACGGTTTCTGTTCTACTCGTTCAGCCAAGGCGGGGAAGACATTTCCTGTCTGTTATCCGCACAGCAGATATTGCCCATTGCTTGAACTTACAAGTCTTCAGGGCCTGCTGTAAATCACAATAGCTGCTGCCAAGAAAATCGATATGTCTTTTAGCAGCAGCTTTTTGAAATCGGCTCGTACTCTGGGCCATGTTGGAGCAATACGAGGAGGCCAAGGCAATACTTTGTCAGGACCTCCTGCTACTCTGCAGAAGAAGAAGTTGACAAATAAACACCACTCCCCGGAGTATCTCTATTGAGTGTCTCTGGGTGTGGGTGTGTTTTAAACTTGGCTTGGTGAAAAGGCAGGGAACTGCACAGAAGGAGAAACTGCTAGTTTCAGCTGCAGCAGTTAAAACCCAGCCAAACATATTTCCAAATGGAGGCAGCCAGCACTGCCAGGGGAAAAAAAAATCTATTTATATTTCTCAAATTATTATATATGGATATAGAAATCTCACAGAAGGGATGCTGGCATGAGGCACTCTTGTACGGGGGTATTACTGCCAAAACAGCAACTAATTAAGCAGTATTTTCTTCGGTGATAAATAGTAAGTACAGACCAGTGTGCTGTTCTGGGGCAGAGTATTGGATCTGGACCATCTTGGTTGGCACTAGTACTTGGCAGACAAGCAATTGCTGGGGCCCAGACCCATTAAACAGGGCGTAAGATGGCCATATGTCTTCTTTTACATGGAACGGTCCTCTAATTGAAGGGTTGTCAGAGGGCCATCCTCTATTTGAAGGTGTCCTCTGGTTGAAGGGCCAATTCCAGTTTAAAGGTAAAGAGCCATGAGAATGGTTGCCCATCAATAGTTAGCATCCGGGCAGCAGGCTGAACAGGCAGGCACCTAGGTCACCTGTGCACAGTCTTAAACTATGTGTATTTAAATTATAATAATTTTCTCTAAATATGCATTTATACTTGTAAACTAGCATATGCAAATATTATGCAAATTGCTTTTGTCCTCTTTCTCGGTGATGCATTTCCTCTCTCTCTCTCTCTCTCTCTCTCTCTGTCTCTGCCAATGGTGGCCATACTAATTGAGAGGCAGGGCCACCATCTTGGCTCTCTCTTGGCACAGAAACCAGTCAGGTTGGAGGTAACATAGACAATCTCATACTGGTCCAGGTCCTCTACCAGGAGAGTGTGAACCTGGTCCCTGAATCCTCTATAATGATGCAAGGGACGTTGGGGCAGCCCGTCAACTTATGTGCCTCCACTGCTTTGATTTGGGCCTGATTTAAGTTTTCTGGGTGGAGCTAAAGATGGCTGCTTCTGGACTGTGAAGAGGTCTGTAGCTACTGAAGGAAGCCAGCAGTGTGTGTAGGGAAGAGGCTCCACCAGAAGACTCAAAATCAGGCACAGAGGATCCGTTGCACTGAACTATCCTTACTTGACTTACAGAGAGGTTTTAAAACCGCATAGCTTTATCAATTCATCGGGAATTTTCACAAAAAGAGGAAGGGCAGAAAGTGGCAGAAAGAAAGAGCAAGACAAGGTGGTCTTGCCCACAAAAGGCTCTGGCTGTGCACACCAGTAGAAGGTGGCTCTCAATGGATTAGCACCAATGGAATGCGGTCCTTGACAGAAAGAAGATTTCCGCACTCCTGCTCCATATTATAGATCCCCAGGCAAAGGACAGGATAGACTAAGGCAGCTTCCCTGACCTGGTGACCTCCAAATGTGTTGGACCACAACTCCCATCATTCCCATCAAGCTGTGGGAGGCTGGACTAAGGCATGAGAAGCTTGCCTGCAAGGAATGAAATTTAATAAGGATAAATGCCAAGTTCTACATCTAGGAAATAGAAACCAAATGCACAGTTACAAGATGGGGGATACTTGGCTCAGCAACACTACAAACGAGAAGAATCTTGGAATTGTTGTAGATCGCAAGATGAATATGAGCCAACAGTGCGATATGGCTGCAAGAAAGGCAAATGCTATTTTGGGCTGCATTAATAGAAGTATAGTTTCCAAATCACGTGAGGTACTGGTTCCTCTCTATTCGGCCCTGGTTAGGCCTCATCTAGAGTATTGCGTCCAGTTCTGGGCTCCACAATTCAAGAAGGATGCAGACAAGCTGGAGCGTGTTCAGAGGAGGGCAACCAGGATGACCAGGGGTCTGGAAACAAAGCCATAGGAAGAGAGACTGAAAGAACTGGGCATGTTTAGCCTGGAGAAGAGAAGATTGAGGGGAGACATGACAGCACTCTTCAAATACTTAAAAGGTTGTTACACAGAGGAGGGTCAGGATCTCTTCTCGATCCTCCCAGAGTGCAGGACACGGACTAACGAGCTCAAGTTACAGGAAGCCAGATTCCAGCTGGACATCAGGAAAAACATCCTGACTGTTAGAGCAGTACAATGGAATCAGTTTCCTAGGGAGGTTGTGGGCTCTCCCACCCTAGAGGCATTCAAGAGGCAGCTGGACAACCATCTGTCAGGGATGCTTTAGGGTGGATTCCTGCATTGAGCAGGGGGTTGGACTCGATGGCCTTGTAGGCCCCTTCCAACTCTGCTATTCTATGAAGATCCATACCTGGCTGAAGCAGTTGCAATTTGTGGCTTACCTTGATGGGACTTGA
Source organism: Elgaria multicarinata webbii (assembly GCF_023053635.1). NCBI lineage: Eukaryota > Metazoa > Chordata > Lepidosauria > Squamata > Anguidae > Elgaria > Elgaria multicarinata. The sequence goes on along the minus strand of NC_086179.1, from coordinate 92,727,568 downwards.
TGGTCTCCTTTGTAGTCCAGGAGATATGGGGCAAAATCTCACCAAGGCATTGGGGGCTGCATCTATATTCTAATGTATCATCTTGTGGATTTGACCGGTGGCACACTTGCCAAAAAGTTTAGCCAAGGCCAGCCAGGGCAGAGGTATCCATAAGACAAAGATGCCCTTGCGGACCTGTTCTCCCTCCCAAGTTACTTCCCCATTGTACTGGTGAACAAGGAAGTCACGGTCTTGTAGGGAGCAGTGGTGGTTAATCTTTCATTCATCCACAGATAATTAATACTAGTGGAGGCTGGTAGCTCTGATTTCGGTGGGGCTGTAAATCCATTCTGGGCTCAGTCAGGACCGGCCAGAACTCTAAAGAAGCTATTTGAAGTGCTGAATCCTAGCCCTAAAATGGGTTCCGCAACTTGGATATTTCCTTTAGAATTCTGACTGCTTCTGACTGAAACCCAGAATGGATTCACAGCTCCACCAAAATCAGAGCCACCAGCCTGCACTGGTTACTCCCATAAACGGTAAAAAAGAAATTGGTTTCTTGTGCACGAAGCCCTAATACACAGATTAAAAACCCTCTGACTCTAGCACATTGTGGGAAAGAGCTCTATTTACATCCGGTTTTGGTTTTTTTACAATTATTTTCCTGTCTGTTTTGTGCTGCTGATGGGATCCATGGAGACAGGATCAACATAAACAGCTGCAGAACTTGCTTCAAACACTGGGTTCAAAAACCACTTGACCTAGCTTCTAGAAGTTTATTGCTCTACAGTAGAAAAATCCCTCGGCGACACAGCATTTTCTTACTCTGCAATGCTTCTCCTACGAAAAAAGCATGTTCGTCTTCTTATTTAGGCATCAACTTCAAGGAATAATTCCAATTACATTTTAAAGGGAAAAGAAACATTCCTCCTTCTTGCTGGGAAGTCATCGATAGATGAAAACGTAGTACTAGCAATGGGTCAGAATTTTCCTTTGTTTAAACTCTCTCCCCATCTCTCTCTCTCTCTCCTCCGCACCCCTTCGTCCTCTCACACATACCCCCAACTCTATTCAATAAAAGGGATTAATGTGATGTCCCAACCAAGAGATTATTTGAATGAATTACACATCAGATTAAGGAAGATCTCATTTGTAGCCACATCAAAATAAAACCTTCACTGATTAAAGTGGGGAGGAAAGCACACATTTCTGAGAATAATGAATCAGATACTTGGGCTCTGCGTGAAGCCAAACTCAGTACAGCCTCCACCTTACGAACTTCACTAGGCTGCACTAGCAAGCACTAAATCACGTTTCTGACATGTTTGTTTGGTCCGTAGCTCACTGCAGTGGAGATTTCTTCTTCTTCTTTTAACCCCACCACGTGTGGGCTGGGCTGGAATTTCAGTGGGGAAACAGGTGGGGGAGGTTCAGCCCTCCCTCCCAATCTGAGCTGGGGGTCATGTGCTCACATGAAGGTAAAGAAAAGTATCACTCATAGCTCTGATATGCCTGATCAGCTGAATGTTTAAGTCTGCTCAGAGTGGAAGGACACAGGTGCAATCTCCAGCTGAAGGACCTTAGGGTCAAACTCCACCTTATGTTAACTGTGGGTGTCTCTACATTAAGCAAAAAAACTGCATCCTTACCGTTGCTTTCTGCTTTTGGGTTCTTTGCGGTTTTATGATGGGCTTCTTTATATGGCAGACACATGGTTTGAATTGATGGAGCACCTCCCTCCCTCCCTGGCATGTGTGCAAAGGTGTGGGGAGTCTTGTTTTTGTCACTTAACTTGTGCTGTACTGTTTCCTTGCAGCCCCCAGGAAAGCCAAGACTTACTTCTGAGTAGATGTAAGATTGTGTTGTAAGTCTGCTACCCTAGGCACACTTACTATGATTCTATTCTGTCAGGGATGCTTTAGGGTGGATTCCTGCATTGATCAGGGGGTTGGACTTGATGGCCTTGTAGGCCCCTTCCAACTCTGCTATTCTATGATTCTATGATTCTACTTGGGAGTAAGCCCCATTGAATACAATGGAACTTCTGAGTAGACATAGAGTGCACTATAAGTCTGTAACCCTCAGCACATTTACTTAGGAGAAAGCCCCACTGAACTTAACCGGGTGCTCTTGATCGGATGGGAGATCAGATCCGCCTCCCTTTGTTGCAGGGAGGCATTTTACCTTCTTCTCCCTCCGATCGCAGAGACCTTCCTTGGCAAGTTCATAGTGCAATGCCAGCTTTACACACTGCCAGTTACGCACCATTAAGGGTTTATTCCGGTTTATCTCCATTCTTTTCGAAAACGGGATAAATCGGGGGAGGTCGGGATATGTCCTAGCTGTTGACGTCATGAAATTGACCCGCAAACCTCCGTGAGTGGCCAGTCACAAGCATGCTATAAACCACTCGTTTAGAGAAGCCCTGTGTAGCGTGTTGCCAAGCCTTATATTTTTCTTTACTTTAGAGGACGTGCACGCAGCCATGATTTGGATTGGGTCCAGCACACAGTGGGGGGTGGGGGGCAAGATGATACCCCCCCATCTGCTTCTCAGTCACTTATATCTAGTGGGCCATGAAGCAGGTGCTGAATCGTGACTGGGGAGGCAGAAGGCTACTGATATGTTTCTCTACTTCCATGAGTTTCCTCAGACTCTCTTCATGGTCCACTTCCTCAGAAAGAGTTGAGCTCTTGGGTTCCACCAGAGGGCTGCACTGCATAGGTTGCATTTAATCTCACTGTGGAGTATGGATCTGGTTGTCATTACAGAAATAGTTTTACGGAGTCTTAGCCTCACCAAACCACCCTTAAGACTTAGGGTTTTAAAACATGTACAATTATTTTGCTCTACTTCTAGTAGAATGTGGCATAGAACCACGATTTCCATTACATGGTGAAGAGCCTGAAAAGCGCAATGTTGTATTGTTGCAGGACGTGGGGAGGTAGGTGGGATGAATGGAAACATTTTTACAGAAACTGATGACCATGGGGAATGACTGGAAGCAATGCTCAGAGAGAAAGAATCATATCACAGAAGAGTAGAGTTGGAAGGGGCCTACAAGGCCATTGAGTCCAACCCCCTGCTCAATGCAGGAATCAGCGTACATGGGGTTCCCAGGTAGTCACCCTTCCAGAAACTGACCAGGCTTAGACCCACTTAGCTTCATCAAGGTTGCAGCATCTCATGCCATCACACCAGATAAGTAGGGTGACCATATGAAAAGGAGGACAGGGCTCCTGTACCTTTAACAGTTGCATAGAAAAGAGAATTTCAGCAGGTGTCATTTGTATATACGGAGAACCTGGTGAAATTCCCTCTTCATCACCACAGTTAAAGCTGCCAGGAGCTATACTAGAGGGACCAGATTTAAAAGAGGGCAGTTAAAGCTCCTGCAGCTTTAACTGTGGTGATGAAGAGGGAATTTCACCAAGTTCTCCATATATACAAATGACACCTGCTGAAATTCCCTCTTCTATGCATTTGTTAAAGATACAGGAGCCCTGTCCTCCTTTCAACATGGTCACCCTATCTTAGCCATCCTGTTTCCTTTCAGGGAGCAGTAAATGTCTATATGCACCGTTGGAAATTGCTTCATACATTTTACAGTGCTTTGAACAAAGAAATGCTCCTGAAACTATACATTATAGATGGCAAAACGGAAACATACTTGCACAAGCAAAAAATAAATAAAATGCGTAGGGTCATAGAGAGGTAATGCCTGATCCCCAAGGTCTCTGTTCGTTATACTCTCTTTGCTTTTGGAGGAGGGGGGTTGAGAATGGTTTTAGATAAGCTAGGGCAAAGGTAGGCAGCCTCCAGATGTTTTGGATTACAATTCCCATCAGCCCCAGCCAGCCAGAATATTGGTCACGTGTGATGGGACTTGTACTCCACAACATCTGGAGGACATGCATTTGCCTACCCATTGCGCAAGTGGGGAGACTTCCCATCCAGAGAAGTGATTCCCAAATGTTGTGCTGTGGGACACTCAGGTGCTGCTACTAGGGCTTAAAAGAATGCCAATATATTGGATGCATTCGTCACTCTACGTTAATTGGAGCTGAGAAGCCTTATGGAGCATTGATCCCTCTGCCATTACATGGCCAGTGGCAGCAACCTAATGGTGAGACCACATCACGCCAGTCCTTTTACAACTTCATTGGCTGCCAGTCCAGGTCCGGGCCCAATTCAAAGTGCTGGTATTGACATTCAAAGCCCTAAACGGTTTGGGGCCAGGTTATTTGAAGGAACGCCTCCTCCCATTTGGACCTGCCCGGACCTTAAGATCATCTACAGGGGCCCTTCTCCGTGAGCCCCTGCCAAAGGAAGTGAGGCAGGTGGCTACTAGGAGGAGGGCCTTCTCCGCTGTGGCACCCCGGCTGTGGAATGAGCTCCCCAGAGAGGTCCACCTGGCACCTACACTGTACTCCTTTAGTCGCCAGCTGAAGACCTTTTTATTCTCTCAGTATTTTAACACTTAATTTTAACTTAAATTTAAATTTTACTGTTCTAACTCTGTATTTTAATTTTATATCAATTTTTGCTGTGTGGTTTTCTCCTGGTTGTGCTTTTTATACTGTATTTTGTATTTGTGTTTTTAAACTGTTGGTTGTTTTATTATGGTTTTAATTTTTGTGAACCGCCCAGAGAGCTTCGGCTATTGGGCAGTATAAAAATGTAATAAATAAATAAATAAATAAATAAATAAAGGAGGGAATAAAGAAAGATACACCTAGATTCCAGTGGAGGCTGGTGGCTCTCATAAGAACATAAGAAGCGCCCTGATGCTGGATCAGACCAAGGGTCCATCTAGACCAGCACTCTGTTCACACAGTGGCCAAACAGCCATCGGCCAGGGATGAACGAGCAGGACATGGTGCAACAGCACCCTCCTACCCATGTTCCCCAGCCAGGGCGCGGCAAAGCTGGTAATAGGCTTGGGCCAGATAGGAAATGTAGGCCCCATTTCAAACTGCTCATTAAGTATTTTTAATCAGTTCTAAATACACATAAACTAGAGCATAAAAATGGTAAAGGCAAGCACCTTTATTCAAGATGTATATAAGACATCCCTTCTTCACATTCAGAAATGCTTTATGTGTTCTTCTCTGGACAAATTCATCATCAACAACAACAACACAACAACAGAAAAATCAAGCAACTTTGCCCAGGGGGACTTGGAGTAGGCCCCCTCAAAATCATAGGCCCATGCCAACTGGCCCCACTGCCCCCCACCCCTGCCCAGCCCTGTCCCCAACAACTGGTGCGCACAGGCTTACTGCCTCGAATACTGGAGATAGCACACAACCATCAGGGCTAGTAGCCATTGATAGCCTTCGCCTCCAGGAATTTATCCAACCCCCTTTTGAAGCCATCCAGATTGGTGGCCATCACTACATCTTGTGGTAGTGAGTTCCATAATTTAACTATGCGCTGCACTTCCTTTTATTTGTTCTGGATCTCCCACCAATGCACTTCATGGGATGAGCCCGGGTTCTAATATTTTGAGAGAGGGAGAAAACGGCTCTCTGAATAGCTCTTTGGGGTTCTGACTGAAACCTGGAGCAGATTCACCACCGCACTGACAGCAGAGCCCCAGCCCCCACTGTTAGATTTCACTCCAGCCTGAGAGGGCCATTTAAACCCTTTTAAGGCATTCAGCGTGTCTGTCCTCAGACACATGAGGCTCTCCTAGTCAGATCAGTGCCTTCTAGGAGGGTGGTAACCTGCAAGGAGAGGTGGAGGGTTAGAGTGCTCCACTTCACGCATTTACTTTGTGTACATATTGATCATGTGAACAGGGCTTGACACCTCACCGAAACAGAGGACAAAAGGGGATATGTATTTGCACAGAACTTGTACGTGCTAATTTACATGCACCGATGCAAATTTAGAAATAATTATTAGAACTAATTGCCAAATTAAATAGAAAGATGAGAAGTACGACAATGGAACCAGTTACCTAGGGAGGTGGTGGGCTCTGCCACACTAGAGGCCTTCAAGAGGCGGCTGGACACCCATCTGCCAGGGATGCTTTAGGGTGGATTCCTGCATTGAGCAGGGGGTTGGACTCGATGGCCTTATAGGCCCCTTCCAACTCTGCTATTCTATGATTCTATGACACATATCACCATAGTGGGGAAGACAGAGACCCAGGCCATAGCTAGACCTAAGGTTTATCCCTGGATCATCCAGGGGTCAAACCTGTTCATCTAGGTGACACACAGGGGATCCAGTGCTCAGGCAGGGGCGAACCCTGGATGATCCCAGGATAAACCTTAGGTCTAGCTGTGGCCCAAGTGACCCATGTGCCTGCTCGGTCTGCTTTGCAAGCGATTAAGTGTTGATGGGCAAACTCAAGTCAGATCTGCTGCCTCTTCTTGTAGTTCTTTATCTTTAAAATGGATTTGGGCTGGACAGCAGCGATGGGCAACTTTGGGAGGTCCAGGGGCCATTCACACACACATCCCTGATCCCTCTGAGGGCCGCACACCCCACTGCAGGTGTCAAAAGCAGGGAGCAGGAGATAAATACACTCATTACGATCTTTTTGGGATCCCATAGTCACTACAAACACCCAAAGGGTAAAAATTAGCTTGCGAACATGCTAATTTGACCCTTTTGGTGTTCCATAGCAGCTCCAGTGGCATATTTTGTTGTTGTTAAAACAACTTTTAAAAAAGGGTTTGGGGGATCCCCCAGAATTTTGGGTGGTGGCAGGGGCCACACTGGAGGGCTGAGTGGGCTGTGTGTTGCCCGCCTCTGAAATAGAGGATGCCTTCCAACAGAGAGCCCTCTTCTGGCAGAACTTTAAATAGAGGACTGCCATCTGTAAAGTGTGAAACCAGATTCATTTAGCTGCAGCTCCTCAAAAACACGATGCCTTTAACCTGACTGTCTGTGTTGTCTATAGAGAGGACGTTGTGGGGATGTTTTGTTTTCATAAAGGTATCCAACCTGATCATTTTTGCACATTCGCAAAACGCGACTGCCTTTCTCCGCTTGCGTTTCACCATGCTGAAAGCATAAATTAATTCAATCATCACCGCCCACCCTCCAATGCACACCAATTGCCTCGGGTAGTTAATCTTTTGCAGAAATCACAACTTCCCTCAAGGTCTGCCATGTTGAACTCTGCCAAGAGTGCTGGGCTTAAGGCCACCTTTTAGATATTCGTCTAGAGAAAACGGCTGTTTCTTCCTGAAAATGATATGTGTAGTCTGGCTTTCAACTACAAGGCCTGGCCTCTGAGTCATTTCCTTGACATTTGGTGTGTGTTTTTTCAAATGCCTTCCCTGGCATTCCTTCAAGGCCATGTGGTAGACGCCCTGTCCAAACCACCTGAGTTTGGACTTCTCTTCATACACAGTCAGCAGTTTGGCCCTTAATTCACTGCAGGCGGTGGTGCTTATAAACTGGTTAGGCCTGGTGTCTTTTATAGTCCTTGCCTGTATTCAAATGACATCCCTCTGACAATGATTCGCTCTGGAGGCTTACCAGTCAAAAAAGGCTTTGGCAGGAACTGGTACAGCACACTGGCTGGCATAGGGCTCATCTACACCAAGCAGGATGTTCCACTACAGAAGTGGTATGAAAGTGGTATATGAAAGGCAGGAGCTACACTACTGCTTTATAACAGTACTGAAGTGCACTGACAACTGTTGGAGCCCATTGACACATCTACACCAAGCAGGATGTAACACTATGAAAGCAGTATATGGTATGTGTCAATAGGCCCCAACAGTTGTCAGTGCACTTCAATACTGCTATATAGTGTGGCTCCTGCCTTTTATATACCACTTTCATGCCAATTTCATAGTGGGATATCCTGTTTGATGTAGATGAGCCCATAGAGGGGCTGGAATTTAGGACACTGGCTGGCTTTCATAAATGGATCTGCTTCCATATCAGCTCTGATCCCTGATAAGAAGAAGATATGCAAAAGATCCTTGGAAAGGAGTAAAGGTAGCCAGGGGCTTAAGAAAACAAGTTGAAGAGGGAACAGTCCAAAAAACAGGGTGTAGAGAAGGCAAAAATACTGAGTATTACAGAATATCCAGTCATCTGCAATATCTATACCTATATATTTGAGCCTAAAGTATGGGTAAAAGATATTCTGAGTAATTCTCCAGAGGGACTATTTCCAAAGGTTTGCAGAACAAAACTCTTTTATTCAAGGACAGCAAGCACAATGCATTTCAGACACAAAAGGGTTTATCATTTTGGGGACAAAATAAAGGGATGGCTCCATTTCTACTAGAATTGCAAGGAGCTGGATGCTATTTTCCATTCACACTGATTGGGTTTGCGCAACGCTGACGTCTTGTCCGAACCCGGCGTGTTTTCGCAGGGTGGCCTATTTTTCTCGAACAACCCCGCCCTGAGAACCCATGGCTTGTTGTACAGTTATTCATACCCGTTGCGGATTATCATATTGTCCAAACCCAGGAGAGCGATTTTATCATGGGTTGCCAGGATCAGCTACAAAGTCACTTGGTGGCAAAAGCAGCAAAAAAAAGTCTGTGCCACTCTTCATGATCTCGCCAGGGCCACCTCCCACCTCCCTTGCAACCCAAATTGCACTTTGGAGGGTCTGTCATTTGTTCACCACTTTTTTTTCCAATTTTGAGGGCTTCAGGAGTAAGCAAATGGGGCCATTTTTTAATTATTATTTCCCCATTCTTTCGCAAGCACACAAGAGGGCAGATTTGTCTGTACAATATGCTCAGCCTTGCCTTGTCAATTTCCTTGTATGTTTCAGCTGTCAAAGGGAGCACCAAAGTGAGAGAAGTGGGTGCACCTAAAGAGGAGGAGGACACAATCTCTCCCACTGGTAATGAAATCCTCTCACTACTAAGTGTTGAACTGACACCTGTCAGTGTTATCCTCCCATTCAACACTTCCCCGAGTCTCCAGCACGTCCAAAAAAAAGGAAGATATTGGCTCCTCTCCACTTTTTGCAACTTCTTCTCAGAGCAATTACTGAGCTTCAGTAGGGAGATTTAATTGACAAGGCAAAGTTATGAGAGGGTTTCAGTGACAAAGAGGAGAAGTTGCTCCCCTCCCCCGTGCACTTACTGCTCTTGCATTTTTCCCCTTTTCCAGTGCTTCTACATTGCATAAATGGGTTCCTCCTTGCCCTTAATATTATCTCCCCGCGCCCACTGGCCCTTGGGAACTGTGCACGAGTTAGCCTATCTGCAGTCTCCCCTTGTTAGTGTCCTTATATGTTTCATACTCCACTTGGATGCTGTCTTTGACAGCTGAAACATACAAAGAAATTTATCGGCCAGGGCTACACACGTTAGACTGGCGAAAGGGCACTCTTGTGAATGAATCGAGAGAGGGATGATTTTTTAAAAATACAACCCCATTTGCATACTCCCAAAACACAGGTGTAAAAAAGGTGGCAAATGAAAGAGAGTAGAGATTGGAGCAGGAAGAGGGCAAGATGAGGAGTTAAGATGGGTCCTGTTCTAAAGGTGCAGGAGCTGGCTGAAGGACTGAGGAAGAAGGAGGAGAGAAGCCACAGCAAGCCTGATCGTCTGTTGGGTGTACCATGGGCTGTTCTGCAACAAACAACCCACCATGGCTTATTCATAGGGTGGCTTAGCATGATGTGTGAACCCAGCCGAAGACTGGGAACCAAAAGCAGAACTTCATACTTACACTACACCTCTTTTTAGTCTTGTTGGATATGCTTGCTTTAAGTTGTGTGTTTTCAGGTAGGTTGATGGGAAATATTAGTGCTATTCATGTCTGCTCAGAAGTAAGCCCCATGGAGCTCAATGCAGCTTATTGCTAGGTAAGCATGTATAGGATTGCAGCCTGAAGGTGAAATTTTAGACCAGGTATGAATCAGGCAGATGAGCCCATTTTTATCATACTACTCTGTAATGTGGAAAATTGCCAAGAAAATGATTATATTCACCATGCCAGCAAATAAGTGATGGGTAACAGACAGGATAGGAGAAATCACTGTATTTCTTCTTTGGCTCTTAGCTTGAATTCAGCATGTTTTCCATTTGGGATTTTGAATTCTAGAGAACAGATAATTCATTATATAGTAATAATAACAGAATGTGGGGTTATTATTGAACATTATCCAAGACACAGGACATCTATGCATGAAGTCTGGGAGGTTATGCAGATTTTGAATAGGCAAATTTTGTTTTTTATCCAATAAATATATATTATATCTTATCCAAGGGGTCTTTTTTTTCTTTCTAATTGGGAGTCTATTGTATAACTCGGATTCCTAATATGCGGCAGGGTCTTGCTGTTTTATTGTTTTACTCTGTACAGCACCATGTACATTGATGGCGCTATATTATTATTATTATTATTATTATTATTATTATTATTATTATTCAGCAGGGATGAGAGGGAAGGTAGACTAATAATAATAATAATAATAATAATAATAATAATAATAATAATAATATATTTCTTACCTGCCTCTCCGATTGGATCAAGGTGGGGAACAACAGCAAGCATAAAATACATAAAATACTGATTAAAAACATGGTATACACTGTTTAAAAATATCCTAAAAGCATCCTAAAAACATACTAAAAATATCCTAAAATTCTACTAGATTTGTGAGGAAAGTTAGAAGCAAATATTAGTGTCATATCAGAGCAGATAATAGTGAGTTAGATGAACCAATGGCCTAATCAGGGCAGCTCCCAAAACAGAGGGAATGACAACAGGGTGGGAACTGAGCACCTCTCCTTCTGTGATCTCCCTGTTCCCCGGCTTCCCCTTGTTGTAGAATCACAGACATCCTGCAACTAGTGTATTACATAGACTTCCACACACTTACAACAACTGTTGCAACTTGGAGACACTTCCTTACAGAAAACATGGGTCTAGGAGTTTAGAGCTGATCCATGGAGGAGCAAACAGAGCTGTGAGCAAACCTGTGGGTCCCAGTAGCAAACACGCAGGGTTGGATGAATGCCCTACATCTGTTTGGCAATAAAACATTATACTAACTTATTCTTTTGTGTTACCATTATGCAAGTGAGCCCCTAACATATGACACATTATCAGAAGTGTAGGCCAGACTTCTGAAGCAAGAGTAGGGGCAGCTGTGCATTGTGAGCAGGAAGAGCATCACCCAAGAACTGGGATGCAAGTAAAGAGAAATATGCAAGTATAGAGAAATCCCCAGTTGCTGGGGAACATGGGTGGGAGGGTGCTGTTGCACCATGTCCTGCTCGTTCATCCCTGGTCGATGGCTGGTTGGCCACTGTGTGAGCAGAGTGCTGCACTAGACGGACCCTTGGTTCTGATCCAGCATCAGGGCGCTTCTGATGTTCTTATGCCAGAGCTAAAAACTCTTATTATGTATTTTATTGTTTATTGTTTATTTATTTATTTTATTTTATTTATTTATTACATTTCTATACCTCCCAATAGCTGGAGCTCTCTGGGCGGTTCGCAAAAATTAAAAACTTTCAAAGTATAAAACAACAGTATAAAACCATAATATAAAATACAATATAAAAGCTCAACCAGATAAAAACAGCAGCAATGCAAAATTCCCCGCCTCAATCATCATCGTTGTTATTATTATTATTATTATTATTATTATTATTATTATTATTATTATTACCAAGGCCTTTGGAAATTGAACCGACTGTGATCAGAGAGAGGATTGTTTGTGGCAATATGGAGAATGCAATAAGGGAAAGTCTCTTGAAAAAGACCTCACCTTAGGTGAGGAAAAATTCTTATGATACACAGAGCAGCCAAGCTGGTGAGGGCTCAAGAACTGATGTCATCTGAAGAGGCTGCCCAGGTACTAAGCAAACAGGAATATGGACAACACAAGCTCATCCAGAGAGTGCAGCAGCCATCTAAGAAAGCACCTGAGAACGCAGAAAGAGAAATTTGTTGCATGGTCCCAAATGTTTGGGGAGTTCTGCTATAGCTCTGGTGTGCTGCAGCTCACAAGTAAACAAACCCTAGGTCCATGTTGTTGAGCAGGTGCAGGAAGAGGAGTTTTATGTGAATGTAGTAGAATAACATGTGGGCTGAACAAGGCCATAGCTAGACCTAAGGTTTATCCTGGGATCATCCAGGGTTCGCCCCTGCCTGAGCACTGGATCCCCTGTGTGTCACCTAGATGAACAGGTTTGACCCCTGGATGATTCAGGGATAAACCTTAGGTCTAGCTATGGCCCCAGTCTATGGAAGACTCCAATTTAGGCCAAAGGTACACCCAACAACCATGAAAGTATAAGTGGATATAGCAGTGAAGTGGTAGGGTATTGCCAGCCTCAAATACAAAAGCATCATGTATAAATTGGCATTTATTATAGGACCTATCCAGGTGACTCCAATATTGGGTATAGCAGCATGTGCGAAACTTAACCTGGTTGAAAGGGTGCTTGCCATCCAAGGCCATGAGGATCAGGAATGCAAAACATTGATTTTGACATATCAACATTGCTTACTAGGTGAACGTACCATCCAAAGAAATAAAGCCATTGCTTCATCTTATGTAAACTGCCCAGAAAGCTTCGTCTATGGGGCGGTATAGATGACGACATCATCATCATCATCATCATCATCATCATCATCATCAATCTGTGAAGAAAGGTGCCATTTGCCCTTCATGACAAGCTCAGGGAGGAGCTTTTGAAACAGCTCGTACAGAAGATTCAGGAACCCACAGAATGGATGAACTCCCTGGTCACTGTAGAGATAATGAATGGCAAGTAATATGTATGTCCCAGAAGCCTTAACAAGGGCATCAAAGGGGAGCATTTCAAACTCACATCTAAGTAGTTAACTATAGCACAAATTGCAAGCGCTTGCTTTGCCAGCAAACTTCTCAGGCTTTGAGCAATTTTAACTCACAGAAGACAGTTCCAAACTTTGTACACTTAATAGCCCCTTTGAGAGATATTTCTTCCTTTGGCTCCCACTTGACATAGGTTCAGCACCAGAAGAGTATCACAAAAACATATGCATGATATTCAAGCATGTTGGAGTTGATACCTTAATGCAGCGGTCCCCAACCTTTTTGGCACCAGGAGCCGGTTTCATGGAAGACAATTCTTCCACAGACCAGGGTGGTGGTGGTTGAAGGGATGGTTTTGGGAAGCCCCACCACCACCACCACTCCAGCGTCCTGGCTTCGCTTCAGCTGGGTGGGCGCCCAGCCAAAGCGAAGCCAGGACGCTGGGGCGGGCGGCTTCCGGTCCATGGCCCGGGGGTTGGGGACCCCTGCTTTAATGAACCATATCATCTTATTTACACTACTTGTACAATTTGATTGAAAGTTGGTTAACAAAAGTGCATTCAGAAGTCAAATAATTTCTAGTTCCATCCCGTCATATAAGGAGCCTTTTTAAAAGTAAGCTAACATAAGAGATCCAGCGTTGCACAGCAGACAAGAGTGTTGGTCTGGACTGCGAAGGCTTGGCTATACAAATCCCCATTTAGCTATGAGGCTTACTTGCTGGTCTTGGGTAAGTCACTCAATGGGTCATTAGTGAAGTTAAATTGGACTAACATTGTGTATGCTGCCCAGTGTGGTGGGTGGTGTGCAAATGTGGAGTTCTCACCTATCCACGATGACCTTTGCAAAGATGTGTTCCAAAACTATATTTTAGGGTGTCACCATCAGCACCTCAGGAGAAAGGTGGTGTATCAATATGGTCCCCTCTTCTTCTAAGGCAGTATGTCCTTAGCTCTTTTTAAACCATATCACAATAAGTGACAGATATGCTGTTGTGTTGTAATGTTTTAAACTCATAAAAATGAATGTGTGTGTGTTTATTCCTCACCCATTAATTTTTATTCTTTACACAGTATACGGAATTTCTCATCCATGTATATCCTACAACCCGCCCACCCATGTAATTGTCACACCATGCTGAACCCTGCAGTCTGGTGCAGACTCTACCACTTTGAGAACAACGGCTTTTCTGTGCTTTTGTGTTTTCTAAAAAAAAAGACAAAATCTAGTGCTCAGAAAGTCCTGTAAAATATTTCTCCTCAGGGCCACCTTGTAGTAGCTGGGACTAAGCTGGTATAAGGATAATTAGAGTTTACAGTGTTTCATATTGTGGTAGTCATATTACTGTTTAAGTTTGCAGTCCTAGGCACATTTGCGAAGGCATAAATGCCATTGATTTCAGTGGGACTTATCATTTCTGAGTGAAAATGTTTAGGATCCAGCTGCACATGTGCGTTTTAAAAGAGAGAAAGGAAAAGATAACAATGTGTGAACAGTCTGCTAAAAGCTTGAAAACCAGCAGGACGCTGGGAAAAGGCTTCCTCAAAAGCCTTTCTGTTAATTGACATTTGCTGTGAATTAGTACTTCTGAATAACATCCATTCGGGATTTCTGTTCATTTACTAATTCCTAAGTGTTTTCGGAAGCAAAAGCCTACCTCTCGGTAAGCCAGGGGCATTGGTAGTATCACATTCTCTGAATGTCATGCATTGAAATAAGTGGAGTTAATCATGCTAGGCTTTCAGTAGCTGGCCACTGCAAAGCAGAAGGGAGAGGCAGACAAATGGTTTGTATGGATCTTCCCTGAAATCATAATTAATCTGGCTCACTGTTGAACGCGGCAGATAACATTATTAAGGAGAGGCAGTCTAATTTAGATGTCGCTCCATTCGCCACTAGAGTAATAGTACCAATCACAACACAAGCACCCAAAGTGCCTACAGAGGCTAGATCATAGAATCATAGAATAGCAGAGTTGGAAGGAGCCTACAAGGCCATCGAGTCCAACGCCTCTAGTGTGAGAGAGCCCACCACCTCCCTAGGTAACTGATTCCACTGTCATACTGCTCTAACAGTCTGGAAGGTTTTCCTGATGTCCAGCCGGAATCTGGCTTCCCAGGGCCAGTGCCAGACTATTTTGCGCCCTAGGCAAGGAGAGCTTCACACACACACACACCAAAAAATGCCAACTTTGATTTTTAAGAACGTATGTTTCCTGGAAATAATAAGAAGCATAAAACTTGAAACTGCTAAATTTATTTTAAAGTGCAAGAAATACGTCATGCCAATTATAGCAAACAAATTGGAAAGGAATATCTATGGGTCTAAAAAGCATTATTTAATAGGCATATCACCTCCAAATCATCCCCCCCAACTCACACACGGCGCACACACACACACACTCAGCATCACTCACTCCAAACAAACACATGCATTGACACATATTCACTCAGACTCCATGCACCCCATTCATCCATACATTCTCTCTCTCTCTCTCTCTCTCTCTCTCTCTCTTCCGGGCGCGTTCTGGAAGTCAGAATGTGGAGCCACCCCACCCCCACCCCACTGTCCCTGGCTTCGCTTCGGCTGGGCGGGCGCGGGGCTCCATCTCGCCTGCCCAGGCCCAGCTGAATCCTCGGGCCGGGCCGGCTCACAGCCAACGCAGCTGCCTGAGTGGCCTCTATGGTAGCACCGGCCCTGTGGCTTCCTTTAACTTGAGCCCGTTATTCCATGTCCTGCACTCTGGGAGGATCAAGAAGAGATCCTGGCCCTCCTCTGTGTGACAACCTTTCAAGGATTTGAAGAGTGCTATCATGTCTCCCCTCAATCTTCTCTTCTCCGGGCTAAACATGTCCAGTTCTTTCAGTCTCTCTTCATAGGGCTTTGTTTCCAGACCGCTGATCATCCTGGTTGCCCTCCTCTGAACACGCTCCAGCTTGTCTGCGTCCTTCTTGAATTGTGGAGCCCAGAACTGGATGCAATACTCTAGATGAGGCTTAACCAAGGCCAAATAGAGAGGAACCAGTACCTCACGCGATTTGGAAGCTATACTTCTATTAATGCAGCCTTCTATTAATAGCGGTATTGAAGTGCACTGATAAATGTTGGAGCACATTATACATACCACATACCACTTTTATGGTGTTCTTTCCTGCTTTTTATTCCACGTTCATAAAGACTTGATATAAGGTGTAGATCTGTCCAGAGTCTCCACGTTTGCAAAAGAAAAACAAACAAACAGACCAGCGTCTCCCTATAAATGATAATTATTTGTTTTCAAATATTGTCACTTCCTGAGCCTTCAGGGTTAAGTCTGATGGGGGGGGGAAATCTATATGAATTAAATAATTTCAAAAGCTATGTGAAATATTCTTGACAGCCATTGCCGATGCATGTTTACTCTGCTTTAAGCCCCACTGTGCAAAGTGGGATTTATTCCTAATTAGGTCTGCATAGGACTGCGGCCTTGGTTTTTACAGAGCTCAAAGTGTTTCACATACATTATTACAGTAATCCTTACAACAATCCTGCATGGACTTGGCTGGTAACTTCTAGAATAGATTGCTGTAATGCTGCCCTTGAAGACCAGTTTGGAAACTTCAGCTGGTGCAGAGCACTGCTGCCCAGTTTCTGACAGGTGTAAGGCACTGCAAACATCTCACCCATCCTAAAACAACTCCATTGGTTTCCACTTTGTTTGTGAGCCCAATTCACAGTGCAGATTTTAACCTTGAACAGTGCAATCCTATACATGATTACTCAGAATAAGTCCCACTATGTTCACTGGGCCTTACTCCCTGGTAAGCATGTTTAAGATTGTAGCCTTACGCTCTAAACAGCCAGGGTCCAGATTACATATCATTCCACTGTCCCTGAGATAAGCTCACAAGGCCTTGCTCCAAATATTGTACTCTTTCAATGTGCATTTGCCATCACAAAGAGCCGAGTCTTTTCTGTAGAAATCCTGGAATTATGGAATGCTCTCCTTTAGATTTGGTTGTCTCCTTCACTTGCTTGGAACCAAGTGGAAACGTCCCTATTCTGTTGAACAGAATGTTTGATTCCATATCTGCTGTTGGTACGTGTTTTCTTTTTTTTCTTTTTTCTTTTCCTGATTTAAAGCGTCATGTTTGTTGTTCTAGGTTTCTGTGATGTTCTGATTTCCTTTCCTCTGATTTCCGTGCCCTCTTTTAAATCTGGTCACTCTAGTATAGCTCCTGCAGCTTTAACTGCTGTGATGAAGAGGGAATTTCACTAGGTTCTTCTTATATACAAATGACACCTGCTGAAATTCCCTTTTCTGTGCAACTGTTAAAGGTACAGGAGCCCTGTCCTCCTTTTCATATGGTCACCCTATATAAACCTTTGCGCGGGGAGCATTCTGTGTTCCTAAGGCTGCCAACCTTTTTACTGGGGTCTATTCCTGTGCACTGGCAGGTGATAATACCTATCTTCAGGAGATGGAACGTTTCGGACTGATCAGGCAGAATCCCCCCCACACACACACACACACTCTCCATTTAACTGATAACTCTAAATGTCTCGTGAGATGCTTTCTGGACTTCTTTATTAACTGGGGTTGGTATTTATTCCCATCTGCCCTACAACTTTGTATCTGCAATAACGAGGAGGGTGGGGAGAAGAGATATAAAGCGTTGAGTTAACTCGATATATTTATACCCACCCTATCCCATGGACCTAAAAGCAGCTTGCTGTGATTTCCTTGCATTTAATTTTGTATTAACCTATCCCCAAGCAAAGGCTGCTTGCTGGTTGGCAGCACCGGTAGCAGAAATGACTGCTTGCGTCATCCTGTTCCTAGGAGATGCTATTCAAAGGAAGTGTCTTTAACGTATTCTTGGAACAAATTGTATTTGCACTTGCTAGGTTCGCCGATAGCACTAATTGAGGCCAGCTTGCTTGTACAGTACCGCAGACAAAAATGCAGGCTCTCCTCCTTTACCATAGTAACCTTGCCCTGATAAGCAATTTGTTTTCTTCCAGACAGGTTGATGCATGCTGGGATGTAGCTCACACTGTAACCAGTGTTATATTTATCTTCAAACCATGGTTTTCAAGAGGTGTTCTAGGGGGAACCCCGGAGTTCCTCCAGAAGCTTGTACGGAGTTGATCAATAACGGAAGACAAGCGTCTCAGGAATACAAGTTACCCAGCACCACTGGCATGCCCCACCTTGCAATCTGCAGACACAGGGGATGTAGGGTTCATTCTTGGGCACATCCTCAGGTTATGCAGGAGAAGGGTGAGACCCCTTGGGCATGGCCATTGCCCCACATCCCAGAATCTTTTAATCTTTGTAAAATGCCCAGAGAGCTTTGGCTATAGGGTGGTATATAAATCCAATAAATAAATAAATAAATAAATAAAATATAGTGAGAGTTCTATGCCAAATATTTGGGGGTTCTACAGCAGACATTATCCCCTCACGTATTTCCTAAAGACTGCATGTAACAAAAGCACCATCGATCACACCCATCTTTTGCTCTTTCCATCTCCCCATTTTTTTTTCTATTTTTGGTTGATCCTAACAAAAGTACCACATTCCTTGCATCGGTTGTGGTTAGCTAGAGTTTGCCAGGAACTCTGTACATTAAGAAGTTTACTATTTATTTATCTTATATCTATTTAGTGAGCCTCGTGTGGCGCAGAAAGGTAAAGCAGCAGTTTCTGCAGCTGAAACTCTCCCCACGGCCTGAGTTCGATCCCAGCGGAAGCTGGTTTCAGGCAGCTGGCTCGGGTCGACTCAGCCTTCCATCCTCCCGAGGTCGGTAAAATGAGTACCAAGTGTGCTGGGGGAAGGTAACAACGGCCAGGGAAGGCAATGGCAAACCACCCCGGTATAAGGCCTGCCAAGAAAACGTCAGCAAAAGCTGGCGTCCCTCCAAGAGTCAGTAATGACTCAGTGCTTGCACTAGAGGTTCCTTTCCTTTCCTATATCTATTTAGGGTGCAATCCTATATCTGTTTAGCCAGAAAGAAGTCCTGCAATTCCCAGCATTCAAAATTCCCAAAGTTGGGAGTTATAGGACTTCTTTCTGGTGAAACATGCATAGGGTTACACCCTTAGTAAACAAACACCCGGTCTTTGACTAGAATCCTCAAAGGGGTTTACAATGTTGATTAAAAAATGCAAGCCCTACGCAGGTGTTTCTTTCTCCACAAAATTAAGATCCATGTGGAAAGGAGGGAGGCCTGAGCACCATTCCCCTACCGGCTCTGTTGCCTTCACCACTGGGGCGCGCATGCTCTTTCCTGCTTCCTTTCCACACAGACTTAAAAGTGGAAAGAAAGGAATGCCTGCACAGGGCTACCATGGATACACAAAGCACCACAGTCCCAAAATAAAGCAACCAGCCCATTGGAGCAAGAGCCAGCATCTGACCTTCCTTCCCACAGGGCAGACGGTTTAGTTTACGATGGGCAACTGTCTCGCTGAAACAGGAGCTGGCTTTGATGCCTTTTTTGCCTGCTTTCCCCGCTCTCCTGTCCCTTCTCCCAGGCCACTAATATGCATTTCTCTATGCCTACGACAACAGCTTCAGCGAAGGATAGTGTGTCTCCTCTGAACGAATGCTTGGAGATGGTAATGGGCTGGATGAGGAAACACAAACTGAAGCTGAATCCAGACAAGACGGAGGTGCTCGCTGTCAAAGGTCATAACCTAGGTTTGGAGGTGTGTCAACCAGTTCTGGATGGAGTTACACTCCCCCTGAAAGACTGCGTTCGCAGCTTGGGGTGCTTCTGGATCCGTCGCTCCAAATGACAGCTCACATAGATGCGACGGGCAGGAGTGCCTATTATCAGCTTCGGCTGATACGCCAGCTGCGCCCCTTCCTAGAGTCAGAAGACCTAAAGACGGTAGTGCACGTGCTGGTAACTTCAAGGCTTGACTTCTGCAATGCACTCTACATAGGTCTACCTTCCTCTAGCGGGAGAGATTTGTCAACTTAACAGTCTTCCAGAATTTAAGAAAACCATAAAGACTGATCTCTTCCGGCAGGCCTACCCAGCTGAATTTTAAGATGCCTTTTTTTAATGGTGTGCTGCTTTTAATGATGCACTGGTTTTAATGTTTGAATTAGTTTTATGTATTTTTTTAAATTGTGTTGTACCCCACCTCGATCCAGAGGTAGAGGCGGGTAACAAATTATTATTATTATTATTATTATTATTATTATTATTATTATTATTATTATTATTATTATTATGGTTTTACAGAGGCGGGTTTCTTCCACCCTTTTTATTTCACACAACCAGCTATGACATAAATGTGCATTCCATAGCCCTCCAAATGCAAAATTAACTCCCGGTCTACGCCACTTGCCTTACACATAAAACTAGACACAGAAGCTGCTTAGAGTATGGGATTAGGACTGGGGAGATCCAGGTTCAAATCCCTACTTGGCAGGAAATTCACTGGGTGACCATTGGCCAGTCACTCTTTTTCAGCCTATTCTACCTTCACAGAGATGTTGCAAGAATAAAATCCAAGGGGCGTGGGCACGACAACACTATGGGGTTCTTCCCATGAGCGAAATAAGGGATGCTTGTCATTGGCCACTCATGGAAGTTTGCAGGTCCTTTAGACAACAACGTCAACCTCCTGCACATCTCCCGTGCCTTCTCCCCGTTATTCCATTCTAAAAAAAACTCTGTATATCCCGATTCTTCTGAAATATCATGGGATTGCCTACTGTATGCAGCTGAAGTTGCGCTATAAAGCACTCACTTGAGGGTGGTGTCCCATTCAAGGCTATGAGCACCGAGAGGAGAGGATGTTTTCAATTATAGAACAGCATAGTCACAACTCTCCGCCTGTGTAATGCAGTCCACTACAATTGTGCAAGAGAAGCAGAATGCAAAGCCCTGGTAAGACAACGCAATTTCCACTTAATCTAAAGAAGCCCAACATGCCAGGGTACAGAACCTCAGGCCCAGCAATCAAATCCTGACCACCCTCCTCTGGGTTTCCCCTGATGGCCCCACCCACTAATCCAGGCCCCACCCTCTTTCCCAGACCACCAGTTTGTTTATGTTTTCCTGGCTTCTGTGCCGAGTTCCCCCCCCACACACACACACATAAACACACACACTCCTAAAAGGTTGAAATGCTTCTCCTAAGGTTTAGCTCTTGGCAGTAAAATCTTTCAGCTTAAATGTGCTGGTAATTTGGTATTTGGGCCCTGCCCCTTTTGCCTTTGGGCCTACCCACCACTGGAATGAGGCTCCCAAGAGCTTCTCTGAAATGGAATCCAGCCCTTGGGGCTAAAAAAAAAAGATTTAAAACCTCTGCTATATATGCTGCTTTAAGGGCCTTGTAGGAGAGCAAGGGAATAAGTATAATAATTAAAACAATCAAAACATGTCTTTAAAAGAAGAAATCCATGCTGGAAACAGAAGGATTTCTCAAAACAATTGACCCGTAGTGATTTAAAAAGATCTTCAAATAGTCCTTTAAAAGGAATCACGGCTTCTTAAAGGGTTACTACATTTTCCAAACTACGTCCAGTTGCTGAAACGCTATTTATAAAATAATGCTCTTAAACGAGGATGTACACTTAATCCCAAGAGTCATCGTTAAAAAACAAGGAGAAATAAATTAGAAGGCAGAAGGGGAGGGAGGCAAAGCATTGCTATGACAAGGTTATTCTTTGTTGTCAAGTGACCATTTATTTTAAATAATAATAATTATTACACTAAGAGCATATCACTCTGTTAAATCCACATGAAAAGGTTTACATCACATAAGATGATCTCTGGCCTCCCTGTTTTGGCAAGTCTCGTGCTGTTTCCTCAGCAAATATAATTATAATTAACTTTGCAAATCAGGCCACAATGCCGAGGAGATATAGATAGGAAGAATGACAGCTGATGGAGAGCGTCACGTCACATCAGAATTGTTGTCGAGGAAGAAATTGGATGCAGCCTAATCCTAAGGGACAGACTAAAATAAATGCTACTGAATGGCCAAAGTGAAATGAATTGGATCTTTCCAAATGTAACTAAGTCCCTAATCCCAGCCATGTGTTCTGGTCCCCCTGGTTTTCAATTTTCAACTGAGGATGTACAGAACTGTAGCTAATGCTGCCCAACCCCATGCATGTTTTCTCAGAAGTAAATCCCACCGAGTTCCTAAACTAAATGCACAGGATTTCAGCTGCCAATTTTCTCTCTCTTTTAAGCACAGGACAGGAGGAGCACAGTCGCTTTTGAGATCGCAACTCTGAGACTGCAAATCCTTTGCACACTTACTTGGGGGGGAAAGAGTCTCTTTGAACGATGGAGCTTTTATCTGAAACAAGCATGTACAGGATTGGACTGCCTTTCATTTAGAAATCACTCTGCCCACCAAGGCGGCTCAACCTGTGAGCCTGACTGTGGGGAAGTTACCTGGAGAAGTTGCTTAGTGCCTGCTGCTTATCTCAGGTGCATGGGAGATTATCCCCACAACCAATTGTAAACCAACTTTACTGAGATGAGGCTGCTGCTGTTTCGATAAAGGAGCTGCTTTTTGTTGGAAGAGCCCAGAAGACAATAGCCTAGCGGTAAGCATGTAATTGGACCTATATGCAATTGGACCTACTTGCTAGCATTTGGCTGTAATCCATAGGAGAGGCATGTGATCCTGGGGGAGGGGGGGTGGTTGGGAAAGATGGGTATAACCATCTGGGAAACCCAGGAAGGAGGGCAGGATTTGGTCCCCAGGAGGATTGGATTTGCCCCTGGTGTTCCCAACCCCTTCTGTAATCCGATGCCCAGGTTTCTAGGAAGCAGCTAAGTCCCTTTGAATGCAGCGGGGCCTGCTTCCAAGCAAACATGCATGGTGCTTTGCTCTAAATGTGCATGTCTCCTCGGAGGTAAACCTCTCCGAGATCTTCCCCCCACCCCACCCCCTAAAGTGAGCGTGGCGTGGCTTTTCCTTCCTGCCCAACACTGCGCGTATTTACGCATCCAGTCCGCCCCATTGAGTTCGAGAGGGAGCCACCTAGCAAGTTTACGCCCTACTTTGTTTCGGGGTTGGTGGTGGGGCTGATGTCTCCTCCCCGAAATTCGGGGGGGGGGAAGGAGCCCGATCTTTCCTCCTCCCCCCCACCCCGACTCGCCCCGGAGATGGAGGAAGCGCTGGGCACGAGACGACGACGCCACCGCCACCCCGTTTGCTCGCCTTGCGGGCCGTCGCGGCGCGCGCGCTCCACCTCGGCCTCTTCCCCAGCGCACCCGTGGCGGGTCTGACCTCCGATCAGGCTCCAGCTCGCTCCGACTCGCCTGCTCTTTGGCGCCGGCGCCGCCTGCCTTTCCCCGCCCCTTTTCATCAATCCGGAGCAAAAACCGGGGGGGGGGGGCGGTGGAGAGACAGGGAAGAAGCGCGCAGCCTTCGCCTGGCAATGGGATGCGCCGCCTGAGCCGCCCTCCCCGGGAGCCTGGTGAAAAGCAGTGGCCGGGAGGAAGGCGGGGAGGGCGCCAGTCCCGGCCGCGCGTCCTGGGTGTGATGTCGCTCTGGACTGCAGCCGCCGCCGCCGGCGATTCCCCCCGGGGAAGCTGCTCGCCTCTCAGGTGGGTGAGACGCCCTTCTCCTCTGCCCTCTCGCTCTTCGCCTCTCCAAAGCCTCGACCCGTCTTCCCCAGCTGCGTTCGGCCATGCACGTCTCCTCGCTCTCCCCTAACCCCCCACCCCACCCCACGGCGTCGTCCTCCCAGGCGGTGCAATCCCGCACACCGACTTGGGAACCAGCCCGACTGAACTCGGCGGGACTTGCTCCCGAGTAATCGTGGGCGGCTCCGCGCGAAGCTGCGCTGCCCCTTCTCCCGTTTCCACCTGGCTTCTCCAAACGGGTCTCCAACCCGCGTCTCGGTCAGGCCGGCAACTTCTTTCGCGCTCGTCCCATCCGTCCAACTCCCGCCCGCGTTTCCCTTTCCCCAGCCGGATCCCCGACATCTCGCGTGCGGGGGGGGAGCGGGGAGGGGGCGGCGGCCTCCACTTCTCACCGTGCCATCAGCTACAATGCCCAGGCTAGAGCGCATCTCTCCAGATGTGGAACCCTTCCTCTTCCTCCCAAACCGCTCTTACTCGTGAGTAAACCCCCAGCGTGCCTTACTTCTGAGTAAACCTGTAAAACGATCGGGCTGTGAACCTCGCCGGCTTTATTCGGAAGTTAAGCCCAGCTGCGATCCATGGGAGTCCCTCCCCAGGGAGTGTGCGTAGGCGGGCAGACTTCGCCTAGGAAGCCGGTCCTACTGAAACCGGTGGCACTTGCTTCAGAGGACGGGCCCGGATCCCCGAGCCTCCGCCCCTCGGTGGGCGACCTCCCCCAGGCGGCCGGACTCGATCGACCGCCCGCCACCCATGCCGTTCTCCCGATAACGCCGCCGGCATCTCCAAAGCGGCACCTACTCAGGTGCGCGTCTTTCCTTCTATCCTTCCCTGCCTTTCGCCCCCGCCCCCGCTTCCCAAAGAGTTCGCACCGCTGCCCCAATTCAGAAACAGAAGCCCCCACGTTCAGGCATCCAGCCTCCCTCCGGCCGGGGAGACCTGGGTCGCTTTCGCTGAGTGGGTTCGAGCCTGGTTCCAAAAGAGAAGCCGCGATGTAGGAGGGATCTCCCCGGAACCACAGCCCCCGTTCCTGCCGCGCGCCCTGGAGAGGCGAATGTTGGCTGCGCCGCCCCTCGACGCGGGGACGAGACCCGAGGTTGCGCGCGGGAGGGAGCCGGCCTCGGGGCCTCTGCTCCGAAGCAGGGTGAGCCGCAGTAGCGCGGGGATCCCCCTAGAGGCCAAAAGGCGGCCGCGAGGTTCGCAAAAAGGGAAACGCAGAAGGAGACATTCGCGCGCGCGCTTTAATCGGAAGCGTACGCGGCTGCGCTTTGGTGGCTTTTCGCACGAGGGTGCGGAGGCCGGCGTCGAAGAAGAAGTTCCCAGGAAGCTCCGGCTAGAATGCGGACCATTTCGTTGTAAAATACGCGAAAATAAGAGTTGCAGAGAAGTCTGGCAGTGGGGGGGGGGGGGGGGAGGCACGGCGGGACGACGAGCCGGCGAAAATGGGGCTGCTGTGGACCTGGGGAATTGTACGTTTGGAAACTGGGCAGCCCTCTAGCCAGAACTATGGTAGGGGTACACCTGTTGGTGAGAAGCTGATCAATGCACAACAGTTGGAAGGATCTAAAGTTTTTTATCTGTACGCCGCCCTGAGATCTCAGTGATATAGAGCGGGATATAAATATTTTAAATAAATAATAAAGTGTGTAGATAATTTTAAAATTATATACTGCTTTAATGCGGGTTAAAATGTGCATAATGTAGCAGAGGGAGGAGGCTTTGGGCGAGGACAGCTGTAGTTTTAGGTTGTCGTTCTATATCCACTTACTTGGGAATAAGCCCCATTGAAAACAATGGGGCTTGCTTCTGAGTAAACATGACTAGGGTTGCCCTCATAGTGCCAGAACTCTGAGAGGCTGGAGCAGGTTTCTTCTTTCTGAACAACTGGGCAATGAAATGTTAGAGAAATTCCCCTAACCTAATAGGGAAGGAACGACTTCACCACCAGTCTTTATTATCTGTGTGCACAGGAGAAACTAGGACAGAGACTCTCTTTCCATCATCCACATCAGCATACATTTATAACTTTTCAAGCCCCTCCATGCATTATACAAGAGTCCCTCCTTCCCATCTTCTATTGATTACATACTTTCTACATTTTCCATAAACTATTTCACCTAGAATAATGCCCCATATTGTGAGAACTGTGTCCACCGTATGTAACTTCTTGTACTTTGATAAGACCCTTGCCGAGGTCAACCGAAAGTGTCTCCAGCCAGCTGTGAGCCACTTCTCGGTGCCCACTGAGCGGGGAGGGGGTCTTGGTGATAAGACTTAGAGATGCCTCTATGTCTGGGGGAATATGGAAACTTGTTTCCAGCTTCAAGGCTTTCTTTCTGATATGTTTCACGGGACTAACCTTTTCCCTATGTCAGATTACCAGAGTGGATGAGTGGGCACAGGGGTTGGGGTAGCCTTGAGCACCGAGGCGCTTTGCTTTCTCCGTTTGGAGACACAAAGGTGGGGCCAAGGATGAGGCGTGTGCATGCTTTTGCGCTTTTATTCACATTGAAATGGGCTTCAGGAGGGCTTTTCAGATTTTTCTGTCGGTAATAAATAACTACATATTGCCTGCATCCTTTTCATAGAATCATAGAAGAGTAGAGTTGGAAGGGGCCTATAAGACCATTGAGTCCAACCCCCTGCTCAATGCAGGAATCCACCCTAAAGCATCCCTGACAGATGGTTGTCCAGCTGCCTCTTGAAGGCCTCCAGGGTGGGAGAGCCCACAACCTCCCCAGGTAACTGGTTCCATTGTTGTACTGCTCTAACAAGTAAAGGGTTAGAGGCAGTTCTGGACAGGAGTCTGGGATACTTCTGGGGAGGCTGGGTCCCTGTGGCTACTCCAGTGAAGGCTGTCCATGGGAGCAGCAGCTGTGATATTCTGGAAGAAGGTGCTGTTTGTGGAAACAGAGGTGGTGTTCTTTACAAACACTTTGCAGGAGCAATGGCTAGCTGGGGAATGCTGAGAATGGTAAAAACTTTTTTTTTTATCTAAACATGTATAGGATTGCACCCTTCGTGAGTGCCCATTAACGAGCGTGCAATAAAACGCTCATCGGATGGAGCTTAAGGTGTGTGAGTTTAGTATTTAAGCACAGCTGACATCATAACCCAGTCTTTCCCAACCTGGCTTGGACTTCCAACTCCCACTATCCCCCAGCCAGCATGTCCATTTGGAGGACACCAACCATGCTGACTGTGGAATGATGAGAGTTTATTTATTGTGACATTTATCTCCCGCTTTTCGTCCAAGGAGCCCAAGGCAGCATACATGAGCTTCTTCCACTCCATTTATCCTCACAACCAGCTTTTGAGGTAGATTAGGCTGAAAGTCAGTGACTTTTCTCACTCAGTGAGCTTCATGGCGCAGAACCCTGGCTTCCCTGGTCCAACACTCTAAGCATTAGTCCAACCCATCTGGAGGGCCCCAGGTTGGAAAAGGTGCATCAAGAACCCGTCCATTTCCCTGTCTGTTACTAATTGCAACTTGGGCGGGGGGGGGGGGGTTGAATTGGGGCTCCGGTGTATGGGAAATGGGCTTTACCCCTTCATGCTCACTACCACTACCACTACCACCACCATGCTAGAACACCAAAACCAAGTTCCCATGTCCCACCTTCAGGAGCAGTAAGATCATGGCTAGTCCTCTCCAAGAATCTCAGGGCAACATACATAGAGTTATTCCCCTTATCTCAACACCCCTGGGAAGTAGGTGAGGCTGAGAGATCACGGCCACCCAGGCTGCAATCATAAATACACTTAATTGGAAATAACCACCATTGAACCCAGGGGGACTTACTTGGACAGGATTGTGCCATCAGTGAGCTTTGTGGCTAAGCAGAGATTTGAACCTTGTCTTATCAAACCAACTCTGGTATTCTCCCTACTAGATGATCACCGCGTTGTAGTCCAGCCGTCCTAACTACAGTCTTGCTCCCATGTGCTGGTCTTTCTTTCCTTCTGAAGCATTCTCTGACTTTACCTTGCAGATGGCCGGGAGTGAGTGCATTCAGCCTGAGACAGCAAATAGCTTAGAGGTGGATGGCAAATTTCGTTTCTCGGTGGTTTTCCTTGATTGCTAATTCCAAAGAAGACTTGTATTTGAAAGTGTTTTAATTCCAGTGTTTAAGGAACCAGATCCTTCTCTTCTTCCTCCGCTACTCTCTGCGACATGGGAAATCTGTGATCCTGACGGTTTTCAAGTTTATCTATAAGCAGTTGTGAGGACTCCAGAATTTGATTGGAGTCCGGGCATTGGAGCCCTTTCCACCAGGTGTTTTTCCCCATTGTAATTCCCTTTCACACACCCTGATGCTGCTATTAGCCCCTCAGTGGAAAATATGCTCTTTTATGCAGCAAGACTAATAGTAGCTTCAGGGCAGTGGAGGCTGGTGGCTCCGATGTCAGTGGGTTGGTGATTCCACTCCAGGTTTCACTCAGAATCAGTCGGAAGGGGCTGTCCATGGTGCAGAGTTCCTTTAGAATTCTGATTGAAACCCAGAGCGGATACACTTCCCCAATGACATAGGAGCCACCAGCCTCCACGGCTTCAGGGGGAT
The DNA here is from genome assembly GCF_023053635.1 of Elgaria multicarinata webbii. Classification (NCBI taxonomy): domain Eukaryota; kingdom Metazoa; phylum Chordata; class Lepidosauria; order Squamata; family Anguidae; genus Elgaria; species Elgaria multicarinata. The sequence continues at coordinate 92,699,660 of NC_086179.1, read as the reverse complement.
AACTTAGATGGCTGGTACAGAGGGGGGGGCATAGAACTCCCCCTTCCCCCAGCGCCCATTGCTCTGATGAAATTTTGAGCCTTCCATTTCCACATTGCCTTGTAGGTTAAAAACAATAATTGTCAGGAGACCAACTGATTATGGAACTTCCAGATCTGATCTGTTTTCTTCCTGAGAAGAAGTTTGGCCACACTACCATAATCTGAGATGGATCTTTTTCTGGGTAGAACAAACTGGGAGGAGCCAGAGAAGACCTGTCCTGAACTGAGAGTTTTTCAGCTCTTGAATGAAACGGGAATGTATTTATTGTACGTCAGTTTATTGTGTGAAATGAAACTTTAGGGAAGGGGGAACAGCTCAAGAAACCAAAAAGGAAAGAGGTGAACCAATGGGGTATCATTTGTGGAGTGGGAGAGGTTGTTTTCTCGTTTTCAAAATGGCCACCTTTACCTTTTTGACTGCTCCGTACCCATTTGCGTAATGAGTCAGTGTTTGCCGTTCTTAATCATTGGTGTCTTGGAGAGCTCATTAGTGGAGACTTGTTTCCATGACAATATGACCCCTAAGATTGTTCTGGTTATCATTCTCCTTAGGCTAGGTATTTATAGTTGCATAATAGGCTACCATTATTATCTAGCTTAAAAGTAATACCCCCCACTGGTCCCTTCAAGGTATCTATTTTTCTTGAATCTGTACTGGAGAAGAAAAGTGTTGGACCTTCTGGTATATACATGTTTATTTTAATAGCCTGAATTAAAAATGTGCTAGGCTGTTAGTGATTTTGTGCAAACTTAAGAAGAGTGATTTTAAATGTCATGGTTGCATGTTCGTCAATGGTTTAAGTCACTAAAATTTAGCTGCATCAGATGAAGTACCCTGTAGACCATGAAAGCTTATGCCATAATAAATTTGCTAGTCTGTAAGGTGCCACAATTTGCTTTGTTAAAAAAGAATTAATTGTACATTGGAATCAAGGAATCTATATGTATCAGCAAGGACATCTGATTATATGTACAAAAAGAACCCTCCCACTTTTGAGGTTCTGAAAACTCTTCTTCAGGCTGGATGTTTAACTAAATAAAGGTAAAGTTGAGAGAAAGGTGTTCTCACTGCTTTATGACACTTTAGTTGATGCTTTATAAAGGCATTGCCCTACGCTTACCTCTGGTTATGCATGTTCTAGAACTGCGATCAAGTCATTGAACTAGAAGTAAGGAGTTACTCACCGAGACTAATTTCACATGCTTGCCACTTAGAACACCTTTGAGCCTTTCCCCTGCAGTTGATGTGCATGTGTGAAAGAAATGCAGTCTTCACTGTACTTGCAGCAGGTTTTTGAACTGACGAGAATCCCCATGCAGGAAGGGGGATTGGCTATAAAATGTCAGACTTCTTGTGCTTTTTTGTATCGTCTGTGAACATCTAACGTCCACCTTTAAGTCCTTCCCTCGCTATTTTTCCATAGAGCTGTGTCCGTTTGGGACTGGTGCTTTTAACACATTTTCAGCTCTCCTTCCTGTACAGAACTTTTAACTGTTGCTGATTTCCTTCATGACTACCCTTCCTTGTTCTCCAGTGACTCCACTGACTACTTTGCCTTATCCTCTACAGCTTCTCTGGAAAGGAGGGAGGGTGAAAGAAATGATTGTAGTTTGGGCTAGAAGGAAAGGGCTTCTGTAGGGTGGTATAGGCCCGGATCTGGTATTTATTTGTTTATTTATTTATTACATTTCTATACCGTCCAATAGCCGGAGCTCTCTGGGCGGTTCACAAAAATTAAAAACATTCAAAGTATAAAACAACAGTATAAAACCATAATATAAAAGACAATATAAAAGCTCAACCAGATAAAAACAGCAGCAATGCAAAATTACAAATTTAAAACACCAAGTTAAAATTTATTTATAGACTGTTAAAATGCTGGGAGAATAAAAAGGTCTTCACCTGGCATCTAAAAGCATATAATGTAGGTGCCAAGCGAACCTCCTTAGGGAGCTCATTCCACAGCCGGGGTGCCACAGCCGAGAAGGCCCTCCTCCTGGTAGCCACCTGCTTCACTTCCTTTGGCAGGGGCTCGCGGAGAAGGACCCCTGAGGATGACCTTAGGGTCCGGGCAGGTACATACGGGAGGAGGCGTTCCTTCAGATAGCTTGGCCCCAAGCCGTTTAGGGCTTTAAATGTTAATACCAGCACTTTGAATCAGACCCGGACCTGGACTGGCAGCCAATGAAGCTGGAAAAGGACTGGCGTAATGTGGTCTCGTCGGCCAGTCCCTGTTAGTAAACGTGCTGCCCTGTTTTGTACCAGTTGAAGTTTCCGGACTGTTTTCAAAGGCAAGTGAGGGAGGGTACAGGCAAGTGAGGGAGTTTCTTATCCTACATTAGCTGAATGCAAAGCAGAAGTTGTACACGGTGATAATGCACGCTAACAGAAACGGGGAGACTCCTGAGCTATTTTAAAACACTTTTAAAATGTGTATGTAATTTTGGTCCAAGAGACCATGTTCCTGAGTGATGCAGTGCATTTGCTCACGTCTTTTAATGCGCCTTCATTGTGACAAAAGGCTGCTGTCAAGCAAGCATCTCACTGCGTGCACTCTGGCAGAGATGTGAGTGCATGTTAGAAGCGGACTGTAGCTGAATTACAGCAGAAGTAACTTAAGAACAGCATTGCGGGTTTGGCTAAGGGCCAACTTGCCTGGCATTCTCTTTCCAGTAATGGGCAACTGGAAGTTTACAAGTAGGACATGAAGAGCAAGGGGGGTGACCACGTTCTGTTCAGCAAGTAGGATATTAGTGACATCAAAGGGAGCAGCCCTATGTATGTTGAGACAGAAAAAAGCCCTACAACCCCCAGCTGGCATTGCTTTCCAGATGTTTTAGACAACAGCTCCAATAATCCCTCACCAGCACCTATACTGGGTAGGGCTGATGGGAGTTGCAGTCCAAAAAATCTGGAGGGCTGTCAAAAATGGGACATAGTGGCTGTATAGTGAGCTGAGATTGGCGAACAGTGACTCATTTCCAGCTCTTTAATATGCATCTCTCTCTTTTTCTCTCTCTCTTTTTTTTCCCTTTTGTGCATTTTGAGACTCTGGAGCTACAGTTGGAAGAATTAGAAGTGAATGCAAACCCAACTTGCAAATAAGTTTGGAGAAGCTACTACGAAAACATTTTTCAAGCTTCCTTGACCGCCCACAGATATCTTTGTCATTTACGGTGCACTTTGGTCCTGAAATAAACAACCTCCCATCCCATCTAATTATCTTCCAATCTATAAAAGCTTCCCTGCCCTGGAAGGGACTATGACACACCATAGGTGAACGGCTATTTACAAGTCTGACGTGAGCCCTACCTTGGCTAGAATGTACAGTCTGTGAAAAAATGGCCTCTCTTCTGCTTCCTACAACCCACCAACCCATCCCCTGCCAATATGTACTATATATCTCTGAAACTCTTAGTAACACTCTTGTGCATCTGATGAGGTGAACTATAGTCTACAAAAACATATAAATTTGAGGTGAACTATAGTCTACCAAAACAGAAAAAATGGTTAGTCTTCAAGGTGGAACAAGTCTCTTTGTTATTTTTTCTACAATAGACTAACGTCTGGAAATTGCCCTGTGTATAACATTCATGCATTGCATACAAATGGCATGAGGAGACTCAAAAACACTTTGCATATCATTTTTGAAAATGCTCTTAGCCAACCACTTTACAGTGAAAGCAGTGCTTCTGGTTTGTCCAGCAGTCGACATCTTGCCAGCCTCTCCAAAAGAGTCAAAGTTAATCAGCCTTGAGTGGGCTTGAGAGTTGTAGCTTTTAGTGGGCTTGCAATAATAATGGCACTTAAGCAAAGAAAAAAATCTGTTGGATTTCCAAACGGAACAAATTTGCTAATGAAACTATTAGACAAGTTAGCATAAAGGCTTGTTATTTGTACAGAATTACTTTACAGAGCATAATTGCATTCAAATATAAAAGCAATTAAAATGTTAATTTACATTACAAAAGATACTTGGCTTTCAGGTAGGAGCAAAAAAAAAAAATCTTCCTTCTAGCAAAGTCTAGATGAAAAATGATGTTAACCTCCTGTTTTGTTTTGTTTTTGCTGTGCCTTCTTACTCATTTGTACATGGAGGTGACATGGCCACTTTAAGCCCCAGCTGTGCTTCGGTCACCTGGCTGGAAAGTTTCATTAGCTAATCAAGTGGAGAGTGAAACCCTGGCTGGCACAGGGGCCAGAGGGATGGGTAATGAACTGACACCTGGAGTTATAGTCACTTGACCCAGCATCTCCCAAGAACAGATGTGCTATTGGGGAAAATATTTGATGTGCAGTTTTGCATTACCATCTCTCATACTAATGCTCCATTGACTTGCAGGCAGGCTAGTTGCACTTTTAAAGGTTCAAAAACATTTTTTTAAAAAATTGCACTTCAAGTAAGACCTATGTTAGAGCAGGGACTCCTTCCTTTGATGTTAACTCCTGTTTTTCGACCCTTCAGCCAAAGGCTCATTTAGTTGCAGGAATCCAGAACATAAAGTTCTAGTTATGCAATCTTATGCACAATTACTCAGGAGTAAACTCCATTGCAAATAGTGAGAATTACTTCTGAGTAAACATAATTAGGATTGCACTATTAAACAGTTTTGGGGGTTATGTTTGCCTAGGGTGACCATATGAAAAGGAGGACAGGGCTCCTTTATCTTTAATAGTTGTGCTGAAAAGGGAATTTCAGCAGGTGTCATTTGTATATATGGGGAACCTGGTGAAATTCCCTCTTCATCACCACAGTTAAAGCTGCAGGAGCTATACTGTGACCAGATTTAAAAGAGGGCAGGACATGTGCAGCTTTAACTGTGGTGATGAAGAGGGAATTTCACCAGGTTCTCCATATATACAAATGCCATTTGCTGAAATTCCCTTTTCTATGCAACTGTTAAAGATACAGGTGCCCTGTCCTCCTTTTCATAGGCTCACCCTATGTTTGCCCCCCATTCTATAAGTTTATTGCTGTCTATTTTTATGATAATTTGAGGACTTCTTTTTCTAAAAAATAGTGTTCTATCAATGAAGTTGCTCAGACGGATATATAGGATTTTATTTTTCATAGTTTCCTCACAAAATGTCTTCATTTGAAATGCATCAGGCCTAGTAAACTACAGATTTCTGCTGCACCTGCCTTAGCGGCTTCCTTCACATCAGCCTGATGCAGGGAAACTGAGCAGATGACTCTTTTTCCTACCACTTGCCAAACTAAGAGAAGCTTTGCCTACTAAACTGTAGTGCACTGGGCTGCTTTTAAGGAACACGAATGGGACCAACGAAAGAAGATTGCAGCCCAAATGCAATCTAACCTGTGTGGGAGGGTGAACTTCACTTTAGAGTTGGAGCCAGAAGGAAGTCCGTAGAAGGAACAGGGTACAGGGAGTTGGGTGGGTGTGGGTGTTCAGTTTGTGTAGGTCCAGCCAGGGGCTGGTTGACTTGCCTTTCTGCTTCCAGGGGGATAATTCATACTTTTATAACTTCAGTTACCTTATATCAACTAATTCTAGAATAGTACTGCTTATCCTGCTTGCGTTCTTCGGTGCTGGCATCCACAATATCTACCCTTTATAGTTCATCGAGTACATGAGAAATTGAGCCGTTTCCTCCCACTAAATCTTTTATTTTGTGTGTTGCAAGTGAAAGTATACCCATTTGTCCAATTGAACTAGAACTGTCAATACAACAAATGTAATGTATTGCTTTGAAAATGCTTTGGGGCCATTTTGGGTCTCCCTCCAAACTCATCCATTATCACAAGTGAGATCTGGAAACAAATTAATTCATACAGGATTTCACAAGTGGCTAGTCATAAAGTCTCAAATTGACCCAGTTCAGTCTTATTGGGAAACCAGTATGTGAACGAGCCTGCATGAGACCCCCAACTCACAAACTCCCTTTTCTTCTCTTTCATTTATTAGAGGAGGAAAAGCTGCTTCTTGCAAGTGAAACACGATTCACCATGAGACTGAACTGTGGTTTGTTTAAACTATGTGCGAACAAGCCAGAATCAATCCTTGGTTTCAGATCTTAGCTTGCTTGGAAACCATCGTTTAAGCCATGGTTGGTAGTTTGTGGTCCAATAGCCAGCATAGCCAACGGTGAGGAATGTTGGAAGTTGCAGTCCAGCAACATTTGGCAGCCAAAAGTTGCCCACCGCAGTTTAACTACCGCAGTTTAAACTGCGGTAGTTTAAACAAACCGCAGCTGTTTGGAACCATGGTTGTTTTAAAATCTAAAGTGGATGCTTCTGATCGCCTCCTCTAGCATGTGAAAGAAAAGAGCAAAAGTGCAGACTCAAGGCTTGTGCAGACTCATTTACAGCGGCAAAGCATGGTTTCTCGTTAGCTATGTTTGAACATAACACTAAACCATGGTTTAGCATTACAAGAGCAAGCCTGTTTTGAACCTTGGGCTCACTCGCTTCTCCTCCTCTGGCACAACCGCAAGAAGGAAATCAGAACCTTCCATTTTGAATTACCTGTCCTTTAGCGTGCCGTGCAAACCCTAAATTCTGATTAATCTTAAGTATGGTTTGTTGAAACAAACCAGCTTGAAAACAATGCTGTGAATTTGGCTTGTTTCAAGAAACCATAGTTAATTAACCACAGTTTGTATGAGTTTGGAAAACATAAGAAGAGCCCTGCTGGATCAGACCAAAGGTCCATCTAGTCCAGCGCTCTGTTCACACAGTGGCCAACCAGCCATCGGCCAGGGATGAACAAGCAGGACATGGTGCAACAGCACCCTCCCACCCATGTTCCCCAGCAACTGGTGCACACAGGCTTACTGCCTCGAGTACTGGAGATAGCACACAACCATCAGGGCTAGTAGGCATTGATAGCTTTGCCTTTGGCAACTGTGGTTAATCTCAAATAGAAGCAAAAGCTTCTGAACTTCTTTGAGCTAAAGAGGAAATGAGGAGTGTGGGAGACCAAGGCTGAACTATAGGTTAGGGTTATATCTGAACAATGTTTTCCTTCCATCTTTTGGATGCAGAAAGGTTCTTTGTGTAGAAGTTCAAAGGTGATTTCTTTTTAAGGGGCACGGTGGTGATGTGCCAGAGTTCTTCTGTGCTCAGTCACCCCTTTCCACCAGCAAGCCAGTCGCTTTGTGCTCCCTGTCCTTTTGTAGCATGGGCGCGTACTTGCTTCTCAGCCTTCCTTTCTCCATTCTCTTGGTTAAAGCGATTGCACATGCTTAGGATGACCCAGAAGGGTATTTTATATGTGGGGCTGCCTTTGAAAACAGTCCGGAAACTTCAACTGGTACAAAACAGGGCAGCACAGTTACTAACAGGGACTGGCCGGTGAGACCACATCACGCCAGTCCTTTTCCAGCTTCATTGGCTGCCAGTCCAGATCCGGGCCTGATTCAAAGTGCTGGTATTAACATTTAAAGCCCTAAACGGCTTGGGGCCAGGTGATTTGAAGGAACTGCCCGGACCCTAAGGTCATCCTCAGGGGTCCTTCTCTGCGAGCCCCTGCCAAAGGAAGTGAGGCAGGTGGCTACCAGGAGGAGGGCCTTCTCTGCTGTGGCACCCCGGCTGTGGAATGAGCTCCCTAAGGAGGTTCGCTTGGCACCTACATTATATGCTTTTAGACGCCAGGTGAAGACCTTTTTATTCTCCCAGCATTTTAACAGTCTGTAAATAAATTTTAACTTGGTATTTTAAATTTGTAATTTTGCATTGCTGCTGTTTTTATCTGGTTGAGCTTTTATATTGTATTTTATGTTATGGTTTTATACTTTTGTTTTATACTTTGAATGTTTTTAATTTTTGTGAACCGCCCAGAGAGCTCCGGCTATTGGGTGGTATAGAAATGCAATAAATAAATATTTTCATCCCCTGCAGACTCAAGCGGTGACGCAGGGCATCTAGAAGGACTGCTGTGCCTCACTCCCATAATTGGCTCTCAGGACGGCAGCTTTTCCCCTTGAGAAATGGGTGCCCATGTAGGACAGCCAGAGCCAAAAGTAGTTTTGGTTTTGTTTTGGTTTTACATACCGTTATTCCTGCACAGCTGCAGCAGCAACACAGGCTAATCCAGTGGCCATCTTGCTGAGCAGCAGTGTGGAGTGGACTGAGCACTTAGCCACTAGCTCCTTCCTTTACTTCGGCTATTGGGCGGTATAGAAATGCAATAAATAATAAATACGTGGGAGCAGCAGACACAGCAGAAAGAGAGTGAGAGAGAAAGGGGGAAAGCTAGGCCTTAGCTAGACCAGGCTTTATCATGGGGCGAACCCCGGGATCATCCCTGTGCATCCACATGACCCACAGGGGATCCCAGGATCAGGGAGGGATCCTTGCCCTGGGATAGAGCCTTCCACTTTGGGCTTGCTTTTTCTGCAGTCTCGGGCTGAGCCCAAGACCACAGAATGTGTGGCCCATTGCCGGGAGCTGCGCCCATCAGGGGCAGGGCAAGGGGAGTGGGGAAATTAAGTTAAATTAAAAATAAGACCTACCTTAAGTGCATGAGCGTTCGTGCGCTGCTTCTCCTTTAAACATAAAAGAATGGCGGGCGCAACACCTCTCTTCCTGAGGTTGTCGCACCTCATGTGTAAACGGAGGAGGAATCTTGCGTTAATCGCGACGCGAGATCTTCCCTCCTCCATCCTGGATTATCAGGTAGATCTAGCTAAGGCCTAAGTCTGTGTAATTCAATTTCCATTCCACCCCCACTTTCCCCTTAGTTTGCCTTTCCTGTGCAATGGGTTAGGGGATTGCTACTCGAGCAGAAAAATGTGGGTGCAAAACAGTACTTTGATGTTTCCTTTTTCCATGCCATCAGTTGCTGCCGCTGCTGCTGTGTATTCAAAAGATTGCTTTTGTGTGTTGCTCTCGGTCAGTCCCCACCACCACCACTTTGCAGGCATAATCTTGAAGTTAATTAGCTTCCATTACCCTCTTCCGTGCAATGAATCGCTGCCTTCGCTCTGCCTCTTGTGACCCTTGGCTCAGTCTACCCAATACCCACCTGCCCTTTTCTGAAAAATTGTCTTTAATTTAATGCTGCCTCTCCAATGTTATTGTTATTAAAAGGACAGTACAAATACTACCGTATTTCTTCGATTCTAAGACGCCATCAATTGTAAGACACACACTAATTTCAGTACCACCAACAGAAAAAAAAAAAGCTCTGATTCTAAGAAATAATAAACGCACCCGTGATTCTAAGACGCACCCCATTTTTAGAGATGTTTATATGGGGGGGGGAAGTGTGTCTTAGAATCGAAGAAATACGGTAGATGAAATACAGCATATGGAGCTTCAGGGGCGTTGCAAATAAATAAACACTCATCATCTTTGTAATAAGCATATATTCTGTGCTATAGTCGTGGGCCTCTAGCAATTGCCAACTGTAATTGGTGGATGGAAGAACTCTTGTGACTGCTCTTAGGTCTAATCTACACTAAGCAGGATATTGCACTATGAAAGCGGTATATTAAAGGCAGGGGCCACACCAAGCAGGATATAGTGGTATGAAAGGGGCATATGGCATGTGTCAATGGGCCCCAACAGTTGTCAGTGCACTTCAATACCGCTATAAAGCAGTAGTGTGGCTCCTGCCTTTTATATACTGCTTTCATATTTATTTATTTATTACATTTCTATACCGCCCAATAGCCGGAGCTCTCTGGGCAGTTCACAAAAATTAAAAACATTCAAAGTATAAAGCAACAGTATAAAACCATAATATAAAATACAATATAAAAGCTCCTGCTTAGTGTAGATTAGGCCTTAGTTTATCATTATTGTGGCAGAGGTTGTTTCAGACCTACTAGGCCAGGTGGTATTCTGGTTCCAATATATACACCTCAGGTTTTTCCAGGACACTGTTGCCTGTGCTTGCTCTGGAAAGGGATCTTGTTATCACAGCAGGATTCTCCCAATCTATTTGATACTGTTAAAACAGGGATACAAAAATATATTAAGATTTCATTCACATACTTTTGATTTTTAAAAAATCCAAATCAGTTTCTGCATTCATATGTGCGCACACACACACTTTTGTTTTTGTACAAACCTAATCTGCGATAAAGCAATTTTTATTACTTAGCAGTTTTGCTTCACTTTTGGTTCTTCTAATAACAGATGTTATTAAATGTTATTCCCTGCCTCTCCTGAATAAATCAAAGTCTGTCTCCACATTTACATCCATTTCATCCAAAAGTGGCATGTTCAAGCCACACTCAGTTGAGAATTCTGGAAGCTTCTCCAGAGGCAGGCAGAACGGTTTATCTCTGCTTATCTTTTTCACTCCTGTAGTACCTTATTTTCCTTACTCACCGTCCCAACCCCTAGGGAAAATTAGCTGCTAAAAGAGGACAGAAGACGAGCAGAAATAAACAACTGTGCTGGTTTCTGAGGATGCTTTCTGAATTCTTGCTTGCAGATGACTTCTTTTTTACACTGTGAGCTTCATGTGTAGCAAATTCGTTTGCATATTCTCTTTGGGGCACTTCACAAGATAGATTTTTAGAATTTGTGTAAGTTTATAAGCATGTGTTTGGAAATGTATGTTATGCAGGTGCCATTGTTAAGAGTTCATTTGGCTGCAACTCCCTGGGGGTGGGGGTGTAGTGGCAGACCTGGGTTTGCTCCCATGTAATGGGCCTGTTCCAACATAACAGCAGCAAATCATGGATTAATTAACCCATGATTTCCCGGGTCGTGTGCCACATATGGACCACTTCCAATTTGAATATGTAACCTTCAGTCAGTCCAATAATCGGTTGCTTCATGATATGCAAACCCAGACACTTGTTCATGGGAACTAAATCATTATAATTATTATTATCTTGTTATAACCATTGTTTTAAATCTTTCACATTTTCTGTTAATTGCAGTGTTAATATAAGCTAATAGAAATGATGATGGAACCATTTCAATATTCTCTTCGTTACATCTGCTGCATTTTCCCCAAAGTTTTTGCTTTCAGGACAGTTCCATCCTGGTGAAAAATATGTGTCCAACCCTCTGTTGATGTATTTCTTGTAGATTTGATTTTTCAATGGTATGGTCCTATCCTTGATATTCCTCTAATAATTTGCCCAAGGCTTAGGCAAAATCAGTGACAGATTTAAAGGCTGAAGTACACATTACAATGCAGCTGAATGTAATATTCCACAAATTTAATACACAGACACACCAAAGAACAGCTATGGAGGTGTGCAGTTGAAACCAGGAGATGGCCGTGAGTGCATGCACACACTCTTAACCCTTTGTCTGCTGTCTCCCCCTCAATCTGCTCTTCCACCCAAAAGCAAACAAATGAAATGCCAATTTTCACTGTGTCCCCTCCAACCCCCCACACCTCTGGATAATGTACATGCAACTTATCATTTGGCCCTCTCTGTTAGGGAGAAGAACCTGCTGGTAACTTGTATGTCCCCTTGATTGTGCAACCTACAGAGTATCATAATCTGTTGGGATAGGAGATTGTCCCCCTAAACTGGTAGTCTGTTTCCCCACTTCGCTGTATAACATCTCTTCCTTGATCCATACATAAAAGCTTAAACAACCCTGATTAAAATGTGAATGAATGAATGGTTTATTTGTTTGTAGCACAAAGACCATTACAAAATACAGAATTGCTCACATATAGCAACACACATTATTTGAAATATTCAAAATATTCGAGGTACAATCCTTGGTCAACCAAGGAGTCAGTCAGTGGGTCACTCTAGGGGTGCTCCATTTATCTGTAGCACCCACCCTTTGCTATCATGACGAGTCACAAGGTTAATTTCAGTGACTACATTAAAACCTAAAATACTAGCAGTCAATATCTGGCACTATCAGATAGGTGGGATCTCTGATGAAAGTTTATACAAAACTATTAAATCAAATGGTCCCCCTTACAATCTACGCAGACTTTGTTTAGAAAGTTATTTCTGATTTTTTGTGCTGCAGTCGCAAACTTTGCTACCTTGATTGTGATTACTTTACTATGGTCCGCCAGCAGATCACAGATAATGTCTCTAGTGTGCCAACCCACTCTTGCTAACAATAGTTCCTTTAGAAAACGCTCCCTGATTTCTTTGTACAGAGGGCAACGCAGAAGATAATGCGCTAGGTCTTCGATCTCCCCAGAGCCACAAAAACAGATCCACTGGGCATGGGGGACTTTTTTATACTTCCCCTCCAAGAAAGCAGAGGGCATTGTCTGAAAACGAAGGGCAGTAAAGGCCTTTCTTAGGGCAGGAAACGATAGGTCAAGCAAATATTTTGAAAAGTACTTTTCTTTCTTTATAAGACTAAACCATGGAGAGAAGGCCTGTAATTGGCTAGCTATTTCGTTTCCTTGGGCATCAGCCTCATAGATTCTATCTCCAATACTCCTTTTGTTATTAGCTAGCAGTTCCTGCACCTCCTTGGCATAGAGCTGGGACAAAGTTAACCAGTTATGTGCCCATCCACCCTTTTTCAACTGTTCATTGAAACATTGTTTAGCCAAGTTATTTTCATCTAGATTCATTAACTTTTTCCCATAAAGTATAATACTATTGTGGATTCTTGACTTGAAGGAGGGCAAATCCACCTCCATTCTTCATAAGGCAGCAGGAACCCCTACTGGAAGAGCTAACAATTCCTTCAACACCATGTTCTGTACGGTCTCTACTACTGATTAAAATGTAAAGATAAAAATGTCGCTAACGGCCTTGCTGTGGCCCCTCAGACAGGTTGTGCTGGAAACGTTGCATCAGTAATAGCTATTAAAACCAGGTTGCAAACCAGAGACAGGTTAGATGTTGCCTCAATTAAATTGCCTAGTTATTAGAAAGAAAGCCAACTCGATCAAGAAAGCCATCTGTTGTGTGTTGATTTGCCATAATCCCTGTTTAGAGTGTAAATGTTATTGATGTTTTTAATATAAATGTCATATCGCTATTGGCGACAATAGCAAGAATACTGTGTAGCTACATGATTCTACCCATCCCATCCAATTCAGCGGGTTCAACAGCTCTGTTGGAAGTCAGAAGAATTATGGATGTTTACTGCTCCCCAAAATGAAACCTGTCTTAAGCACTCCAACATGGCTATGGGCATGTGTGTGTTGATGCAGCTTCTGGATGAAGAACTAGGTGTGCAAACAAGAACTCTGTGCATGGGCCCCATCCAGCTGCTGTGGTGCATCATTGTTATCCTAGCATAGTTTTCCCCAACCTGGTGTTCTCCAGATGTTTTGGCCTTCAGCTTCTATCCGTCCAAACCAACATAGCCAGTGGTCAGGAAGTCAACTCTGGGAGTTATAGTCTAAAGATTCTGGAGGGCACCAAGTTTGGGAAGTCTGTCCTAGCTGGATGATTTCCAGCAGTGCTGTTAGAGTCTATACTCATCTTGCCTTTAATCATATGAATGTTTGTCTGGTACAACATATGTAGCACTTGCCTTATTGTAAAACACTGAATTTGCAGGTCTTGAACAGGACAAGAGGAGGCTGTGAAAGTAGGAGAGCCAATAGAGACTCATAGATGGGTCTCTGCTTGATTTGGATTGGACATCTCCTAACCTCCATAAGGGGTATGGACTAGGGTGACCATATGAAAAGGAGGACAGGGCTCCTGTGTCTTTAACAGTTGTATTGAAAAGGGAATTTCAGCAGGTGTCATTTGTATATATGGAGAACCTGGTGAAATTTCCTCTTCACACCAGTTAAAGCTGCAGGTGCCCTGCCCTCTTTTAAACCTGGTCACTCTAGTATAGCTCCTGCAGCTTTAACTGTTGTGATGAAGAGGGAATTTCACCAGGTGCTTTCATATATACAAATGACACCTGCTGAAATTCTATGCAACTGTTAAAGATACAGGAGCCCTGTCCTCCTTTTCATAGGGTCACCCTAGTATGTACCTATTAGGCTGGTGGATCCAGATGCTGACTTTAGGGGACTTTTTTGAGTGGCTCTATCAACTACTCTGTCAAGCTCTTGGGGCATCTGGAATAGGAAGATACCCTATTTCTTCGATTCTAAGACACACTTTTTCCCCCATATAAACATCTCTAAAAATGGGGTGTGTCTTAGAATCGCGAGTGCGATTATTATTCTTAGAATCAAAGCTTTTTTTCTGTTGGTGGTACTGAAATTAGTGTGTGTCTTACAATCGATGGCGTCTTACAATCGAAGAAATACGGTAATTTGGGCGGTAGACGTGATCACTCCTGGATGCCCTTTCCTGCTGAGCTGGTGTTGTGGTATATTAGAGGACTGCTGGAAGTAAAGCTGCTGGGAATGATGGCTGGAGCGCAAGAGGAGGCAGCCCTGGAATGAATTGACTGAACGTGGCAATTGAAGCCCTATTTCATGGCGGTGATGAAATAGGGGGTCATTCTTCTCTGTCAACATTATATCCACTCAGACTCGTCCAGCAGAAATTGTTGGTCAGACAAGCGCTTCAATCTAATCCTCATTGTGTTGTATTCTTTGACCCCTTGGAAAAATCTTGTTATTGCCAGGCATGGCCAGCTGTCAGGAATACTAGGGTAATAGAGCAGGGGAAGTTTCTTGCGTGAAACCAGTTGGAATAGACAGGACTGAGCTAGATGGACAGTATATGTGACAGCTTCAGATGCTGTGTTGTTGTCATTATTGCTCTTGAACTAAAACAGCAACTACCTGTTGGATTAGGCAGCAAATTCTGGCTCTCATAGAAGGCATGACTTCCCATCAGTCACTACTAATGAGTGAGCCCTGACGGGTGATTGAATGTAATCAGCTGTAACCACCCTCCTGCAAACTAAATGTAAAAGTGCTGTCTTTACACTAACATAGCCACATACAGCTTGAATTAAGCCTGGTTGTGTGTGTGCTTGTGTCTCTGTTTTAAGGTTTTTATGGCATCTGGTTATATTGTTCCCTTTTTTATTGGTAAAAAATATTACTCAGCCACCTGGCTTTTTCTGTGTCTTTCCTTGTTAACGTTCTACTTCTGTATTTCTATCAATGGGCCTTATTTTCCCACCCACTTCCCATTTGTGTTTTTTGTAGAAAATATTTAACCCTCCTACTCCTTTAAAAAGAAATTTTCTCATCTGAAATTAAGGTCAAATAGACCACAATTAGGTGTGCAGTTGTAAAGGGTAGATGCTGGATGAGCTCACCTGCTTGGCTGGGTGGGCGGGGCAGGAGGGAGGTGTATGAATCCACACCCTGGGATTGTCCATGCAGCTGTTTACTGCACTGAAAATGCACATTTTTGCATCTTCAGGCAGATGACGCAGCTGCAAATGTGAAGCCCTGGAAAATCCTCTCCAAAAAAGTCAGCCATTTACCCTGATTTTTTTGGCAGCGGAGGCTGTAAAAATGCCAAAAAATATTTAAATAACATAAAACCGGGGGAGGGGGAGAGGAGAGGAACAGTGCTGTCCCTCCCCCTCTTTTTTATTTTATGCTCTAAATGTGTGGAGCTCTGCAGAAACAAATATAGATTTGGGAGTCCCGGGCAACCTCCAAACCGCCCAGAGAGCTTCGGCTGTGGGGCGGTATATAAATGTAATAAAATAAATAAATAAATTTGGGAGGACCAGGCAACCCCGCCCCCATGCGCAGCTGCGCAGATTTGGTTCTCCGTATATACAAATGACACCTGCTGAAATTCCCTTTTCAATACAACTGTTAAAGGTACAGGAGGCCTGTCCTTTATATGGTCACCCTATATTGTCACCATGCTGCAGGACCTAGAGGCCCCAAATCCTACTGTGGTATTTAGGCTGCAAATGAGTCTTTCTTCTCTCTTCCTTCCACCCTCCTTGCGGTTTGAAATACATACTTACTGGCCTGATTCACATGTAACAAGAAGCCCCATGTAAACAAGAAGGCCGAACCCTTGGGTGAATTTCCCTGTGGGTTTTTTTGTCACAGCAGCAGCTGCCATTTTGAATATGTGAACTCGGTGAGAATGGGTTGTTGGAGTGGTTAAGAAGCCGCCCCCAATCCTAAGACAGCCCATGTGTTCTGGGTGGCTTGTCAACCACCCAACAACTCACCCTCAACAGGTTTGCAGGTAATGACAGGCTACAGCACGCCTATACTGTGACCGGAATATTTTGTTGCTGTTGCTGCAACAAAAAGGCCCATGGGGAAATTCACCCATAGTGGCTTCTCATTATGTGTTTACCAGGTCCCTGCTGGTGATGGGGATGTCCAGGAAGGCTCCCATTCATGATATGAATACCACAGAAGAGTGTTGAGCCTAGGTGTTGCTGTGGTGAGTCTAAGGCCTTTGCTAGACCAGGCTATATCCCGGGGTGATACCCGAGATTGTCCCTGTGCATCCAGATGAGTTCACAAGGGATCCCGGGATCAGGCAGGGATCAATCCTCCCTGGCCCTGGGATATAGCCTACCCCTTCAAGCCCGCTTTTTCCCACGGTCTTGGGCTGAGCCCAAGATCGCGAGTGTGTGGC
The DNA here is from genome assembly GCF_023053635.1 of Elgaria multicarinata webbii. Lineage (NCBI taxonomy): Eukaryota > Metazoa > Chordata > Lepidosauria > Squamata > Anguidae > Elgaria > Elgaria multicarinata. Next base: position 92,683,202 of record NC_086179.1, on the reverse strand, counting down.
CCATTTTTGCGGCTTTCCCCGGCTTCGTGTGATTACTCGCCAGGAGTTGCGGCTGTGCCCATTGGGGGCAGGGTGGGGGGAGTGGGAAAATCAATTTAATTTTATTTAAAAAACCTTTCCTTCACGCATGAGCATTCGCATGCATCGTCCCCTTTAAAAAAAAATTAAAAAATGGCGGGCACGATGGCTCTCTTCTTGAGTTGCCTTGACTTACATGTAAACGAGGGCGGGATCTCGTGTTATTGACAACACGAGATCACCTCCACCCTCCATCCTGGGATATCCTGTAGGTCTAGCAAAGGCCTAAGAGAAAGGTGGGAGCCATAGGAAACTGAAAAGAGGGCTTCTGCTAGGGAGGTCTTATGGTTGCTTCTTGCTGTGTGCTGCAACACAGTGGTGACCAAAGCGGTAAGAGCCTCATTCAGCTCATCCTCTCCACCTTTTCCTGGGACTTCCCCACTTTTGATCCCTGAGCCAAGAATCCTCCCTTACAAAAATCACCACATGCCAATTCATAGGAGCTTAATCTAGACTGAGTCCAAATTAAATTTTACGCCATCCTGGATATCGATCCACTTTTCAGAATCATCTGTTCTGCTCATCCCTGGACCATCAAATCACCAAACCTTTTAGAATTGCACTCAGTACATTTCCTACTGTAATGATGCTGAGTTCTTTGGTGTTCTTAAAAACAACAACATAGCGCAAATTTTCATTAACTCGCCAAATCTCTTTTATAAAGAGTCAAGTCAATCTCTGGAGGTAGGGATTTATTGTGACTTTTCAGGTGTGTGCTGATATATTTGTGATGGCTTTGCAGTAGATTTATGTTCTTATTGTATGTTTTATGAAAGAGAGAAAACCCATGTTGTGTTTGATTTTAAATAACAACATGGTAGGTACACAAATGACATAAGTATCTTTGTACAAAAGCAGCTATGTGTAATGCTACTGGCTGTAACATTATCAATATCTAACCTATATAACACCAGTACATGGATTGCCCTTCTTAGCATATAGCACACCTGATTAGAAACTTCTTTCATGTCCTAAATAAATTCTGACTCAAATGACATAAATGCTTGCTTGTCTGCAGTCTAGGTTTGGCAAGAACCACTTTGTGGGGCTTCAGGTGTGACACAGGCCTTAGCTAGACCTAAGGTTTATCCCGGGGTCATCACTGCCTGCTCCCGGAATATCCTGTGTGTCGTTTACATGAACAGGGATGACCCCGGGATGATCTCAGGATAAACCTTAGGTCTACCTAAGGCCCCAGTCACAAGGGGAGCCGGAAATGCAAGCCTGCTTTTTCCTCATCACTCCACCTAATCCATCTTTCACAAAATAGAAGTTTTACATCTTCCCCTTTGTGGAGAGTTGGACAAGGGGCAGCCTAGATATCTCTAAGCAAGTACAGACTGGAGAGGTTTAGTCTGGATAAAGTACAGAAGAGAAGAAACGGGAAGTGGAATAGATTGCTTTTGGTGCCCTTCTCCACTGCATCTCAAGCACATTTACATGCAATGCTAAGCACATCATTTGAAGTTCTGTGACTACTTTTTCAACCAGAAACAGCACATTCACATGGGTGACAAGGTAAGGATAAGGACTAATGTGATTAATCCTTTCCTAACATGCTGCAGTTGCAATGAAAATTGCCCCTTCCCAGCTGATACTTGGCTCTTGAGGGAAGGTCCCATTGCAACCAGTTGGAGCCACAAAGCAACTGGAGCGGGGATATTCATTGGGAATACAGCAGAGAATTACTCCTCTGTGTACCATTGTCCTGATTGTTCCCCCTTTCCAATACCTTTTATTTCTGTAATATCCAGCTATCAGTCAGTATTCTGTGCTCACTGAGATGCTCAGTCCTTGTTGGGATGACCCCACTTTCATTTTGGCTTTTGCAGGGGTATTAGGGTAGAAAGATACATACGTCCCCAAAAAAGAGAGGCCATCCAGTGCTTTAAAAAAAAAGGGAATAAGATTGTGTATGGTAATTTATGTGTATAGATGCACATTTAGAAATAATTGCTACAACTTAAATAGAAATATAGAACATCTTACCTTAGTGGGGAAGATCAGGTACAACTATTGTTCATAGGTGTCCTGCTCTAGCTGGGTTAGGCCTTAGCTAGACCTAAGGTTTATCCCGGGGTCATCCCTGGCTGCTCCCGGGATCCCCTGTGTGTCATTTACACGAACAGGGATGACCCCGGGACAATCCCGGGATAAACCTTAGGTCTAGCTAAGGCCTAAAACTCTAAGCTAGGCAAATACAGGGATGAATCCAATAGCCAAATCAATTAAGCATGCAAACAGTCAAGCACAGAGGTATCAATCCAGGATGGGATCAGTTTAAGGCAGGTCAGAGCACAGTATCACCAGGCAGGTAGGTGGTTTCCAAAAGAAATGTCTGAGGTGCAGCCAAGGGTCAAAACACAAGAGAGCAGTCAAGCAGAAACACATTCCCAAATGAAGAGTCAATCAGGAGTCTAGAGGTTAGTAGCACAGCAGTTCAATTGCTAGGTCAGGACACTGGAAATGAAGTCAAAGCATTGTTCCAGCCTTGGCTAGACTAAAACTGAAGGCTTATATAGCCAGAGAACCAACCCAAGACTCAGCTGCAGGTCATTACAGGCCCTCTGGAAAATGTCCTCATGAGGCCTTGGTTCATGAGGAGACATTTACTCTTGAGGTCTGGTTACATTTCTGAGGCACGTGCTACATCTCTGTCTGGCAGCTTGTGCTACCACCTTCTAGAACCAACACGCTCGGGGTCAGTGGGCACTTGGTTTCTTCCTCTGCTGCCACAGGTGAGTTACAGTCCTGAGGGAGCCCTTCTGGGAATTCCTATAAGTCTATTGCTATAGAAGGGCCCGATGCCTCTTCTCTCCTGATGCCAGAGGTGCCTGGAGTCTTGCTGACATCAGAGGGGCCCACAGGGAGGGTATGCTCTGCCAGGTTGAGCTCTTTGTCTGATGAGTCATCCCAACTATGTTTGGGGTCAGATATGACAACAGGCCTTTTCAAAGCCTCTTCTAGCTCTCCCTTGTGGTTCTTTATTTTTAAAACCTGATTTGGAGTGGACAACCCTTCAAATAGAGGGCACTATCAAATGCAGGAGTACCCTCTGTAAAGTAGGACACCTGTCACCATAGAGGATGTGGCGAACATGCCTGTGCCCAATCCCAACTACATTCAGTTATTTTATTTCTCCACTGAAGTTTTTGTGCAGCTCTCTATTCCATTGATGAGGGTATTTTAAAATAGCTCAATGTAAAGCTATAAAATGGTATATCCAAACAATGGGGTAGTTCTTTCTACCTTTTTATATATCTATGTGTCTTCTCCTCTCTTCACAGCTACTCTGTTCTATTGTAGTCAGTTCTTCCCCTCATTCAGTCGCAACATTCAATGCTACTGGGCTTTATTATGAGGCTGTTTGAAGGGTGTCACCCATTTAGGCTTTTTAAAAGGATTCTTTTGTGCATGTATCTATACTCCTTTGGGTTATCCTGAGTGGGTGGTATGGTTTTGAATCCAGCTGCATGAGCATGGAAAGATTTGAATCAGAAATAGAGTGAACAATGTCCATGTAAATTAAGTATTAGTAAAAAGTGGAATTGAGTTGCATTTTTTTCTTTACATAAAAGCTGAATTAATAGTGAAATGTCAAGGGGAAAATATTCTCATTTTGCATACTTCACCAACTTGAAATACAAACTTTGTAAAAACATGAATGACATCTGTGTATAGATAAAAGATATGGCATATAAATTGTTAAACTTTGATAGATATCTATTTGAATAATAACAGGTGCTCTGAATAATAACAGATAATAGATGCTCTGGTATTCATTTTTCATAATGTAGATAACAATCTTCATTTGATTTAAAACCACTCATTTTCTCTCTGGTCAGGTAATCAGAAATCATAATTCAATCAAGCCTGCACAACCAATGGTGTTTATTTCAGCAAAATTACAGGAATAAATCTGTAAATCTGTACTGGCTAAATTACAGAAATAAATCATCATGATAGCGAGTAATTAAGCATGTGAAAAGGTAAACTGTGTCGATTTAATGACTTCTGAACAGCCTGGCCTTTGTTTTGAAAGTAGGTTGGGAGAAGTATGTTGTGCAAAAGAGCAGTCCTTGTGCTGCTTGCTAGACAAGCAGTCAGTTGATCAGGTTTAGAGTAACTTCTGTACAAGGATCCGTAAAGGGAAAGTTGGTAGCACCACACATCATAATACAGCAAAACAAATATATATTTTTTAAAAAATACTTTGACCAAGAGCAGGAAAGAGTCTTGATTGAGAAGTTACAGGCATGACCAACTGCCAAACCCAGTCCTAGTAGAATTTTTATTTGGCCTTAGCAAATGTTAATCAACCTATAGTAAAAGGCTTTAACTTTTAAGGGAGGAAAGTTTGGAAATTGTAAGGTAAGAAAGAATTCCACAGTTTAATCATACATTTCTGCTTTTTTGGTTTTTATATAGAATGCTGCAGCTATTGTTCAAGAACATGTCTTCCATAATAGTTAAGCTATTTTTTGTTAGATAGTACTGGCTTCATAATAATTTATTATCTTTCAGGAGGTCAGTCTATGCAGTGAAATACTATTATGTCAGGAGAGTAAATGGGTGACACCCTTCAAACAGCCTCATAATAAAGCCCAGTAGCATTGAATGTTGTGACTGAATGAGGGGAAGAACTGACTACAATAGAACAGAGTAGCTGTGAAGAGAGGAGAAGACACATAGATATATAAAAAGGTAGAAAGAACTACCTCATTGTTTGGATATACCATTTTATAGCTTTACATTGATCAATTTAAAAGGAAGTATCAATAAGGAGGAGGAGGAAGTCAGCTGAGGAATGCTTCCTTGAAAAGAGTTGTTTTCAGGAGGTGCCAGAAGCAGCACAGTGTTGGTTCTTGCCTGATTTCCAAGGGCAGGGAGTTCCAAAGAGAAGGGGGTCACAGCACTAAAGGCTCTTCTCCTGGTGGATTCCAGTCAGACTGTAGGTCCATGTTGAACCACCAGGAGCTTGCTCTCCAATCACCTCAGTGACCTGTCAGGTTGGTAAGGGAGAAACCTGGTCCCAAGTTGTTTAGGGCTTTGTACACTAGTACCAAAACCTGCGCTGCGTGGCTCCGTGCCCATTTCTGGTGCCACGCTTATTCGCTTATGCCCACACCTCCTGTGGTCTCGGGGAAAACCCATGCCCATCCTGCCCTGCCCCGGGAGTCCCTGTGCGTCATTTGGACATGGCCTATGTGAGACTCTAGGTTGTGTTTACTGCTTACATGGCACAAAGGTTAAGGCAAGTGCTTCAGATTATAATTTCCACATTTGTTGGTGTATGAGTGAATATAGAAGTGCCTTAACTCTCTCCTGAGCCTCGTGTGGCGCAGAGTGGTAAAGCAGCAGTTTCTGCAGCTGAAACTCTCCCCACGGCCTGAGTTCAATCCCAGCAGAAGCTGGTTTCAGGCAGCCGGCTCGGGTCAACTCAGCCTTCCATCCTCCCGAGGTCGGTAAAATGAGTACCCAGTGGGCTGGGGGAAAGGTAATAATGGCCGGGGAAGGCAACGGCAAACCACCCCATTATAAGGCCTGCCAAGAAAACGTTAGCGAAAGCTGGCATCCCTCCAAGAATCAGTAATGACTAAGTCCTTGCACGAGAGGTTCCTTTTCTCCTTCCTAACTCTCTCCTCTTAAACTGAGGGGGAAGTGTTTGATCCTAAAATATTTATTTATTTATTTATTTATTTATTTATTACATTTCTATACCGCCCAATAGCCGGAGCTCTCTGGGCGGTTCACAAAAATTAAAACCATTCAAAGTATAAAACAACAGTATAAAACCATAATATAAAATACAATATAAAATACTACATATCAGGGATGGCTGACTTCAGTCTTACATGGTCTATGTATTCTTTTTTGAATTGTGTTTCTCCCAACCTCACCTTACTATGTATTAAATCTACAAAGCAAGAGAGCATGCTATGGACCTATTAAGAGTTACTTATAACTACTCACTGTTTTCAGTGATTCTGAATAGGCACTCTTGCTTGAGGGCAAAGGGCGGGGAAAATGCTTTGCTGGATCAAACCTAAATCTTCCTAATCTATTTTATTTATTTATTTGCAAGAGTGCAAACAACAGGCACAATGGCTGCAGACTGCCTTCTGCCCATCTTTGCTACAACTTCCATAGAAATAATGTCTGTTTTAAATGCTCTTAAAACCCATTACTATTTTAGTAGGTTTAAAAAAAAAAAAAAACTAGCTAAACAAAGCATAAATATCAAAGGATGGATCCAACTGTATTTAGAAAAAGGGTCTGAGGGCACTAAGTGTGGATACCTTCCAACAACAATTAGGTACTTCTAAGGACCACTGATCTTAGTGAGAGAGATTTATCCATGTTCATGTAATGTAGATGAACATCAACATTGCCTGAATTGTGGCATAAATTCAGAAACTTGATACCAGGGATTGCTCCAAGAGCAGATGACGATTGCATTGTTAAAACTATGTAGGTCAGTGCTTGGATGGGGAAACCTTGCATTAAATAGGGTGACCCTATGAAAAGGAGGACAGGGCTCCTGTATCTTTAACAGTTGTATTGAAAAGGGAATTTCAGCAGGTGTCATTTGTATATACAGGGAATCTGGGGAAATTTCCTCTTCATCACAACAGTTAAAGCTGCAGGTGCCCTGCCCCCTTTTAAATCTGGTCACTCTAGTATAGCTCCTGCACTTTAACTGCTGTGATGAAGAGGGAATTTCACCAGTTTCTCCATATATACAAATGACACCTGCTGAAATTCTCTTTTCAATACAACTGTTAAAGTTACAGGAGCCCTGTCCTCCTTTTCAAATGGTCACCCTAGCATTAAATAAAGTTGTAAAGGGCCCTTTCTACACCTAAGGATTATCCCACGAAAATGGAGAGATCGTCCCTGCCTGCTCCCGGAATCTCCTGTGTGTCATTTGCAGGCACAGTGATGATCCTGGATGATCCGTGGAAAAAAGGCAGGTGTAGAAAATATACCTTGGTTCTGATTCCATTGTTATGCTATGCCCATGTGCTCTGAGTTTTGAAGACTACATAGTTAGCTGCAAGATTAACAAATAGTTAGCTGTTCCTTAGGAATAATAATTTTCCCTCATGGTTATTTTACAGATGAATACATATTCAGGTTTTAGTCATTCCCTTTCAGCTGGAACCTCTGACTGTTTTCATGAATGCTGAATGCTGTCTGGGTTTCTGAATGACCCTGTTTCATTTATGCAGCGAACAGCAAATATCCAGTAAGGTAGAACTTTTCCATGCATCAGTAGTTCATGCCTGTGTGCTCTCAGCTGTTTTGTCTTTTGGGTGGTTGGGAGTATGAATTGTATTTGTTCTATAATTGTCAAGGGGATGTGATTGGAAAGAAGGAAATGGCAGATATTCCATTTCGGATTATTTCTTGACTTCCTTGTAAAGGAGTTTATTCGCTCTCCAAAAGTCATTCAGCCTCATGTCTGCATCAGCGCAGAGTTCATAATATTTTTCAATTGAAGTGGTCCCCTGTGATAAGGTTTTAAGATTGGGAAATTGTTGCAGACAATCTGACGTTTTTCATAAAGACAAGAGCTAAAAAACAAATATAGATCACAGCTACTTTATGGCTATCCTGGGAGCTTTACAGCTGGACTCAAGTCTCATAAGTGAAGATATTTCCAAACTTACGATAGCTTTGTCAATTTATTGGCTTTAAGTTGGAGGTTTAATGGTTTGCCAAAACGATTCCAAAACAGATTGGCACTGTTCGGATTTATTTATTTATTTATTGCATTTCTATACCGCCCAATAGCCGAAGCTCTCTGGGCGGTTTACAAATTTAAGACAATTCAAAACAAAGCAACAGTATAAAACCATCATATAAAATACAATATAAAAGCACAACCAAGATAAAAACAGCAGCAATGCAAAAATACAAATTTGAAATACAAATTTAAAACAGCAAAGTTAAAATTAATTTATAGACTGTTAAAATATTCGGAGAATAAAAATAGTTTGAACGAGGAAAACTAATTAACACGGTGATTTGGAAAGGTGGGTAGAAAACTGGGCAGATGGAGTCATGTCAGGGGAGGTCAGGTAAGGGGGAAGACTGTGTCCAGGGAGGGAAAGGGGGATGAAGGCGCAGTGGAAGAAGTCTGGTGAAGTGAAAACCTTGAGCCATCACATCTTTTGCTGTCCTTTCAAGCACAAGAAGTATCTGCAGCATCAATTTCTTTTTGCAGGTGTACCCTTTGGTATTATGTCTACGGAAAGCATTACAGGGACAAAAAGACACAGATAGTGCAGTCATGAAACTGCTTCAGAGAGAAACATATGTATATGAGTTGCTAACTTGCACCCAAGAACCAAAAAGTTTCAGACAAAAAATTTAAAGCTGCAGTACAGACACCCACTTTCACTTGACTTGATGTTCTGACATCCGTCTTCAAGTACAAAATGTAAGTGAGTGTAGGAACAAATGTTCACTACATTTTTTTACAGACGAATTGATGCGTTATTCCTGCAGTAAATGATTTAGTGAAAAACTGACAATGTGCTAAGCAACAGTGGTTAAGTATTTTGAGTTAACAATGTTGGCTTAGCATGTCGTATGTAGGGCCTTTTCCCTAACCATGGTTTTATTTATTTATTTATTTATTTATATAGCACCATCAATGTATATGGTGCTGTACATAGTAAAACAATAAAATAGCAACACCCTGCCACATTATTATTATTATTAGGCATGTGCTCCGCTCCGATTAGAAGCGCAGGAGCAGGAGCGAATTGGCCTGCTCCGCCTTGCCCAGAGGCGGAGTAGAAGCGGACCCCGGACCCCTAGAAGCAAGGCGAAGAGAAATCCAGAAATTTTTCGGAGCTCCTCTTTCAGGTGGACTGCTCCGATCGCCATCTTGAAACATTTCGCTCATAGGATTGCATTGCGGAAAAGAATCGGGGATAACTGGGTTGTTTTTGAAGCTATCGTTCTGAAAATTCTTGTGCTCAGAGAATCGTGGATGGGGGTCATTTTGAGACTACTCTCACCTCTCTGCGTCGTGTGGTTCGCGTGCTATATTTTTTTAAAAATCGGGTAAACAAACATTACAAACAGGGACAGCACGGGTCAAACGGCGGTTTTCGGCCATAGGATTGCATTGCGGAAAAGAATCGGGGATAACTGTGTTGTTTTTGAAGCTATTGTTCTGAAAATTCCTGTGCTCAGAGAGTCGTGGACGGGGGTCATTTTGAGACTACTCTCACCTCTCTGCGTGGTGCGGGTCGCGCGCTAGAATTTTTAAAAAAAACGGTGGGAAAAATACCTTTTTCGAAGGGCTGAGGGGCAGAGTCAACTCCCGGTCATGATCACATGATCCCAAAGTTGGAGGAGGGGATAGGCAAAACGGGTAACTTGGGATTCTGGGAAACTTCTCTTTCTTAATCTGAACGGACTTTTCCCAGTGTTTTTTAAAACAGTAGCCCCACCAAATGCACAAACACAAACTGAAATCATATACTAAGCCAATAATAAGAGAGCACTGCTACCCACCCTAACTTTGGGGAACAACTGAAAAGATATGGTGCAAGGGGATGAGCTCCCCTAGGGCATCCCATGTGGACGTGCCCTCACTCTCTCCTGTACTTGGAAGGTCATCAGAGCCTTCCAAAGAGAGTAACCCGGTGGAGCAATGCCTATCATGAGTTGAAGTGAGCGGTCTACTTCTCTTAGTGGTGGAGCAATGCCTATCATGAGTTGAAGTGAGCGGTCTACTTCTCTTAGTGGTGGAGCAATGCCTATCATGAGTTGAAGTGAGCGTTTACGCCTCAGAGCTGTTGGTGAAGCAATGGCTTTCATGAATTGAACTGGCAGCTGCTTCCCCCTCCCCTGGGCACGTCCCCCTATTGCTGGTAAAAGACAGATATAGCCTTTATAAAAAATTCTTCTTGTTGTTTATTCAGCAACACTGCTGCTTTTAATTCCACCCCTCCTTTGTTTATTTATTTATTCCATTTTATATGCATTACTGGCTTATCCTTGGCTCACTTCCTTATGCCCCCAGAAATGTCTGCTGCCTGCCTGCCTTCCCTCCCTCCTCCCCTGCCCACCTCGCAGGGATGTTGTGTGTGTCTGGCTTTGACTCAGGGGAGAAGTCCTTCCTGCGCTCACTTAGAGTTTTGGAAGTTCCAAATCCATTTTTCAAGTGTGGAAGAAGATTCATACTCCCCAATTCATGGCATGTTGGGATTTCCTTTGAAATGGCCCCATTGAGATGTCTGCAGGTTTAAGCCCCGCCAAAAATCAGGGGATGATGGGACTGCCTTGAGTCTCGGCGTGCGTATGTATCCCTGGATAAGCTTTCATGGTGGTGAGTTTGAGGTTTCTAACGTGCAAATTTACGCAGCTATGGGAAGGGGTGTAAACGGGGTGCCCGATTTTCATAAATTCCCCAAAAATCAGGGGATGATGGGATTGCTTTGAAACTTGGCGTGCATGTGTATACCCCCATGAGGTGTCATGGTGCCAAACGTGAGGCTTCTAACTTTCACAGAAAAAAAGTTGTATACTTTTTTAGCTTAATGCAAGCCTATGGGGGGGCGGGGAAACGGAGCTCCGATCCGGATCCGGAGCTCCGAGCGGAGCGGAGCGGCCATAGGCGGAGCGGGGGCGGGGCGGAGCGAGCCGATCTGCAAATCGCGGATCTGGAAGAGAAGCGGGGGGGTCCGTGCACACCCCTAATTATTATTAATAATAATATTTATTTATATAGCGCCTTCAATTTTCATGGTGCTGTACAGAACAAAATAAATCAGAATGCAAAACACCCTGCCATATGGCTTACGTTCTAAAATCACAATAACAAACAAACAGGGAGGGGAAAGGCCAACCAGTATGGGGGACAATAAAACAAATAATAAAAACTAGTATCGTCACACTACAGATTATAAGCTTTTGAGAAAAGAAACATTTTCAAGTGAGATTTAAAAACTCAGATCGACGTCACGGGTTACATTCTTATAAAATCATAATAAAACAATAAGAAAGGGAAGGGAATGCACCAAACAGACACGGGACAATAAAACTAACAGTGTAGGGGCTTTGCTAGACTTACCTTAAAATCTGAGCATGTGGAGGGGCCAGCCCGCGCTAGAAGTAGCGTGGGCTGTCGCTCCTATCCACACATCAACGGGGTAAAGGAAAGCCCCATCACGTCAGCATTTTATTTCTAGTCTTAAAGGGGCCATGTGCGCAGGAGCGCACCAACAATAAAGGTAGGTTTTTTTTTTAAAGGGTTCCCCGCTCTTCCCCCCACTCTTCCCCCCCCCCGGCCGCGATCCCCCCGCCCGTCCATGATCTCCGATCCCCCGCCTGCCCGCAATCTCCGATACCCCCCGCCCACCCACAATCTCTGATCCCCCCCATCTCCCCACCCTGATGGCCGCAGTGCTCCTGCGGAGTGCTGTGTGCTTTCTGCCACTTTTCCTGGCTACTTGTGAGTAAATGCGGTAGCCGGGAAAAGCGGTGGAACGGGCCACAACCATGGCCGGTTATCCTGGGCCAAGGGAGGGTTGACCCCTGCCTGAGCCTGGGATCCCCTGTGTGTCATCTGGACGCACAGGGGCCAGCCCGGGGCTCGCACCGGGCTAAACCCTGGTCTAGTAACGGCCCAAGAGTAAGATCAAAATCAAGTTTTAAAAACTTTAGGAAATTTTTTTTTTCAACTGAGCTTTAAAAACTGTAATTGAACTCATGGTCTACAAATGCTCTGGAAGAGAATTCCAGGCATAAGAGGCAGCAAGAGAAAATGGACGAAGCCGAGCAAGGGAAGTAGAGACCCTTGGGTGGATAAGAAACATGGCATCAGAGGAGCGAAGAGCACGAGTGGGGCAATAGTGTGAGATGAGAGAAGAAAGATAGGAAGGAGCTAGACTGTGACAAGCTGTGAAAGTCAACAGGAGAAGCTTATATTGGATTCTGAGGAGGATTGGAAGCCAGTGAGGGATTTCAGGAGTGGAGTGACATGATCAAAGCGATGAGCCAAGAAGATGATCTTAGCAGCAGAGTGGTGAATAGAGACCAAAAAACTAACATAAGAGGAAGGAAGGCCGGTCAGGAGAAGGTTACAATAGGCCAGCCGAGAAATAACCAAAGTGTGAACAAGAGTCTTGGCAGAAGAGACAGATAAAAATGAGCAGATCCTGGCAATATTATAAAAGAAAAAATGACAGGACTTAGCTACTGCCTCAATATGAAGAGTAAAGGAGAGTGAGGAGTTGAATATAAAACCAAGACTGTGAGCTTCCTCAACTGAATTAAGTGTAACGTGGTTAATACATAACAACAGTTTAACCATCTTTACTAAACACATGCAACAGGGGTAGTGACCCTAATCGTGCCTTAGCGTGTTGTCTATAAGGCCCCCATGGTTAAATAAATGCTACCATAGAGCTCCATGGCAAGAATGGCCAAAATCGTCCAGGCCATCTGTCCAGCCAGCAGGATCTCTGCTGCCAAGATCTGGATAGCAGCTCTGAACATGCCATCCACCATTTTGCATTCTCACCCCCCAAATCTCCACATACGGTACGCCTGTTGTCGGACCACCAGGATGGACGCATCATGAAGTGGCGACAGAGCACACAGCTCTTGTCATGGCTGCTGGAAGCCATGGTGTGTCTTGTGGTGGGTGAGTGGGTGGATGCCATAGACTCAACATGACTGCCAGCAACAGCCAGGAAATGGCTGCCCAGGGCCGTGCATGCTGCAAGGAATGCTGGAATGAACAATGGACCAGTCAGACTACCAGCATCAGCAGAGAGGTACATGGTTAGGGTGTGGTTAGGGAAACCATGCAATGATGCATGGTTCCAGGGCCGTATAGCAGCAGCACCAGGCGTGGTTAGTGACAATCCCATTAACCGTGGTTAGTGTAACCATGTTGCCCAGAGTGTCATCTGAAAAAGGGTCAAAGCTTCACTCTTTCAAACCAAGGCAATGTGATTTGTTAAATATTTTCAAAGCGGTGACAATTATGGGAGACAACCTTTCAAAAATCTACATCTTGATCCAGTTAGGGAGATTTGGGCATGACAGCTGCTTCTATATATTTGTTTCCTTGCAAACATGGGACATAATTATGCTTGCTTACAAGACGCCGATACGTAGCCTTCTCTGCATCCATATTTCCAAGTGCACTCAAATGCGAGGCTGATCAGGGTGCTTTCCATTTGCTCTACAAGATGTGGCTGTGGGAGAGTGCACACAATTCCATCAACACAGTTCCATCAGCTATAAAACCCAAGCTTTTTTAAAAAAACAACAACAACAAAACCCTATTTAACTTTGTAGCATTACCATTTTTATTCCCCCCCCCCACACACACACCATTTTCCCCTTCTGTCTATCAGTTTGAGGGAGAGACCATTCTTCTTTTCCTCCCCTCTATTTTCCCCCCTTTTGTATAGTTTTGAGGTTCAGTGGGAAAGTTCTAATCTGTCATTATGTGGAACTTCTGGCGTGTCTTGCTTGACAAAGGAATGCAGGTTTTAATTCGTAGTGTCTGCTCCCCTGGTGGCATGCAGTAATTACATTTTTGTTCTGATGTTGTGGGGAGAGCGGGGGAATGAAGTCAAACTTGAAGTTGCAATCCTGAAATGTATTAACATAGAATCATAGAATAGTAGAGTTGGAAGGGGCCTATAAGGCCATCGAGTCCAACCCCCTGCTCAATGCAGGAATCCACCCTAATTCAAAGCAAAACTTTAACTAAGTATGCATATAAGTCAGATATATCAAGTCCCTCAGCCTTACCTTTATGGCCATAGCTTGACCAGGCCTTTATCCCTATCCTGGGATTGTCCTGGGATCATCCCTGTGCATGCAAATGACACACAGGGGATCCTGGGAGCAGGCAGGGACGACCCCTCCATTTGCCTGGGAGAATCCTTAGGTCTAGCTAAGGCCTATGTTTATCCAGTCCTTCGGGGTTTCCAGTATGACCAACCACATCCATGTAAATTATTGAACCATTTTCTAAGCTAGGAAATCCAAGCCTGTCTTTTAAACAAGGAAGTGAAAGTGTCAAGAAGTACGGCCCAAATGGAATGTAGAGTTTAGAACTTGCTAGCAGTTGCAGCCCAGGGAGAAGGTTATGGAATGCATCTTGTGCGTAGAGGAGAAGGAGTTGGGATGGTTGGCTGGCGAGATTAGGGAGGAGGGGCTGTTTTGTCAGAGTAAAAGATGTTGGACAGCAAAGCAACAGCAGGTTGGAAGAAGCGGGGTTTGATGATGGAGATTTGGGGGCACTGCTGCTCACTAGGGGTGTGCACGGACCCCCCGCTCCGCTTCACTTCCAGATCTGCGATTTGCGGATCGGGCCGCTTCGCTCTGCCCCCGCTCCGCCCCCGCTCCGCCAATGCCTGCTCCGCTCCGCTGCGGAGCTCCGGATCACGATCGGAGCTCCGTTTCCCCCCCCCCCCATAGGCTTGCATTAAGCTAAAAAAGTATACAACTTTTTTTCTGTGAAAGTTAGAAACCTCACGTTTGGCACCATGACACCTCATGGAGGTATACACATGCACGCCAAGACTCAAGGCAATCCCATCATCCCCTGAATTTTGGGGAATTTATGAAAATTGGGCACCCCATTCACACCCCTTTCGATAGCTCCGTCAATTTGCACGTTAAAAACCTCAAACTCGCCACCATGATAGCTTATCCAGGGACACACATGCACGCCCAGACTCAAGGCAGTCCCATCATCCCCTGATTTTTGGGGAATTTATGAAAATCGGGCACCCCATTCACACCCCTTTCGATAGCTCCGTCAATTTGCACGTTAAAAACCTCAAACTCGCCACCATGATAGCTTATCCAGGGACACACACGCACGCCCAGACTCAAGGCAGTCCCATCATCCCCTGATTTTTGGGGAATTTATGAAAATCGGGCACCCCATTCACACCCCTTTCGATAGCTCCGTCAATTTGCACATTAAAAACCTCAAACTCGCCACCATGATAGCTTATCCAGGGATGCACACGCACGCCAAGACTCAAGGCAGTCCCATCATCCCCTGATTTTTGACGGGGCTTAAACCTGCAGACATCTCAATGGGGCCATTTCAAAGGAAATCCCAACATGCCATGAATTGGGGAGTAGAGATAAACCTATATGAACCTTCTTCCACACTTGAAAAATGGATTTGGAACTTCCAAAACTCCAAGTGAGAGCAGGAAGGACTTCTCCCCTGAGTCAAAGCCAGACACACACAACATCCCTGCGAGGCGGGCAGGGGAGGAGAGAGGGAAGGCAGGCAGGAAGCAGACATTTCTGAGGGCATAAGGAAGTGAGCCAAGGATAAGCCAGTAATGCATATAAAATGGAATAAATAAATAAACAAAGGAGGGGTGGAATTAAAAGCAGCAGTGTTGCTGAATAAACAACAAGAAGAACTTTTTAAAAAAAGGCTATATCTGTCTTTTACCAGCAATAGGGGGACGTGCCCAGGGGAGGGGGAAGCAGCTGCCAGTTCAACTCATGAAAGCCATTGCTTCACCTCGAGAGCTTAGGAGTAGAGCTCTCACTTCAACTCATGATAGGCATTGCTCCACCGGGTTACTCTCTTTGGAGGGCTCTAATTGCCCTCCAAGTACAGGAGAGAGTGGGGGCACGTCCACGATGAGATGCCCTAGGGGAGCTCATCCCCTTGCACCACATCTTTTCAGTTGTTCCCCAAAGTTAGGGTGGGTAGCAGTGCTGTGTTTCTATCTCTTATTATTGGCTTAGTATATGATTTCAGGTTGTGTTTGTGCATTTGGTGGGGCTACTGTTTTATAAAACACTGGGAAAAGTCAGACTAAGAAAGAGAAGTTCCCAGAATCCCAAGTTACCCGTTTTGCCTATCCCCTCCTCCAACTTTGGAATCATGTGATCATGACCGGGAGTTGACTCTGCCCCTCAGCCCTTCGGAAAAGGTATTTCCCCACCTGTTTTTTAAAAAATTCTAGCACACGAACCGCAACACGCAGAGAGCTGAGAGTAGTCTCAAAATGACCCCCATCCACGACTCTCCAAGCACAAGAATCTTCAGAACGATAGCTTCAAAAACAACACAATTATCCCCCTTTCTTTTCCGCAATGCAATCCTATGGGCGAAATGTTTCAAGATGGCGATCGGATCGGACCGCGGAAACCAGAGCGCTCCGAAAATGGGCGCTTCTCTTCGCCTTGCTTCTAGGGGTCCGCGGTCCGCTTCTACTCCGCCTCTGGTCAAGGCTGAGCAGGCCAATTCGCTCCTGCTTCTGCGCTTAGTGGTTGGTGATTAGAGAAGTACTGGAGCTGGTGAAGGGAGGCGAGGGTAGCATTTGGGGATAGGATGTGAAGAGTGCTGTAGCAACTGATCCAAACACCTTCTGGATTTCTCATTTTGTGTGTTGGGAAGGTAGGGTATTTGCTGGCCTGAATGAG